>NW_026068049.1:3209038-3307833 GCF_014885135.2 Alexandromys fortis | reverse complement strand
AAAAAAAATCTCCTATGGTAAATTGACAAAGAAAACAGTTCTAAAGTATGCCACATGAAAACCGGCATGAAATTCAGATGTCAGCACCCATAATTAGGATTCACTGGAGTGCAGCCATACTAGGATTTTGCACAGTACCCTGAGCTGTTTGGTGCCACAAGCACAGAGCTGAGCCGTGTGACACAGTCCACACGCAGCACTCTAGGTCCTTGTCACTGCTACTTCTATGACAGCTAATCACCTAAACACAGCTGCAACTCCACAGCATCCCTGTTGCCATGAGTAACACTTCATCGTATTTTTTTTTTTATAGTTTTAGGTCATGATAGAAAGAGAACAAAGCAGACTCTCCATATTGTAGTGTTATGGCACAACAAAATGTGAGCTGATTCACTGTCATCTCAGAAAGCAAAATAATTTTTTAAACCAGTGGTACCCAAGTGAAGCCAAAGGAACCAAATGTGGACAATTCCAATCTAAGCTCTCACCACATCTCTGAAAAAACAACGATCAGGACAAGCAGGAATTTTGAGTGGACTATCTCTTCTCAACAGAGTCTTCATAAAATAAAAGGCAAAAACAAGGACACAGCTAAATTTCTCAGTTCACTCTGCAGTCACTGAGGTAATCTATTTCCTGGTGTGGACTTGTAAATCATTATGATGGTGGCAGCTGAAAAATACAAACATAGGGGAAAATGAAGAGGATCAACTTTTAAAAGTATTTCTTTTATTTTTGAGATTATAATTACATCATTTCTCACTTGTCTTTCCCCCTCTAAATCATACCATATTCATCACCTTTTCTCATTCAAATTCATTGCCTCTTTTTTCATTACTTGTTGTTTATAGACACACACACAGACATATATATTCCTAAATAAAAAGTATTCATATATAGATATATAGATGTATTCCTAAATACAACATGTTCAGTCTATATAATATAAATTTTATATATTTTTTCAGGGCTGACCATTTAGTACTGGAACACCAATTTAAAGACCCAAAGGATCAGGGGTTTGCTGTGAGATTTTGTCCCCTAGAAATGGCTGACACTCTATATGTAGTCTCACCAGCATGACCACCTAAACATGAGCCAAAGAAGGACAGCAGCAATTGATAAGGAAACAGGGGAAAAGACCATGAAACCTCAACACTACATGAAGATCTATAGGTAATTTAGAATTCTTGAGAGTAAGAGAAAAAGTTTGCTCCAGGGAAGAGCATACCATTTATTCTCATCTTCTCAGGAAGACCAATTTCTCAAAGAGTTGAAAAGATTGGAAGTGGTCTCAGTAGTCAGTTTAAGAATAGGGTGAATGATAATACTGGTATTCCTCGGCTCTCATGAAGTAAGATTTTACCCACATACGTCAATTATTTACTGTTGGAGGTCAGTGGAGAGCTTGACATGACTGAACCATTGACTCTTACCAACAACTCTGTAACACAAAAGTGAGGATATTTTCAAATGAAGCTGAGAAAACATTAACTCAATTTTGCCTGAAGAGGAATCTAATAAGATGTGAGGGGAGAATGTCTGTGGAATGCCAAGGCTTTGCTACTTAGAGGTTTACAAAGTTTACAGAACTTTAAAATGCTTAACACCTGAATTATTCTGATGACCTTATTAGTCATCAGAAGTTACTTGGCAGATAAATATATGAATGTGTGCTGTTATTGAGTCAGTAACACCACGAGCGAGAGTCCTAAGAGCTCAGCCATTAGATGAGTTGAGCTCAGATCACAGACTAATTCGTCTCTGAAGAATTATTCTCAACCACTGTAATCCAACACTAAAAAAGGTTGATGCTAGGTTTGCGTCATTTTCCTGTGGACTCAGCAATGCTCCTTAATGAGCACAAAGAAAGACTAATACTTACTTAGAAATACATGTTAGTAATACTCCCACAAAAAGAATTGTTTTTGAGTCATATAGTGGCAAATGCTGTACATGTCTTGTTCTATCGAATGTTAAGACGGTTTTCTAGCCTTCTTTCTTACACAAGTTGACAATGGCTTAAGAAATAGCTCTGAGTTAAAATGCAACTTCAGCAGGAATTTCCTGGCTATGATAAAAGTATCTAGGGATTTTTGGGCTTCATAATCCAGTTAGCCATACAACTGAAAAACTTTGACATAACCTCCAATTGGAAGTGACTAATCTGTATGTTATCTCATCTTACAAGTCAAATACCAGAACAGGCATCAAATAGAATAAAGCAATAGCTTCTGAGACACCAATGTGCTGAACTCAGGCTTTACACACTGGGTTTAAACAATGTATAAAAGGGTATTTCCCAAATTAGACAAAACCTAATTCAAGATCCCTAACAAGTGATGAACATTAGCTATCAACTTGGTAAAACAGAACACTAAATCTGAACCCTGAAATGTGTTTTAAGCACCACTATAACAAATTACCACAAACTTAATTATTTCACAGTGTTATTGATCGTCTTTAAAGAGATTATGTGAGGCCATCTAAATATATATGTCAATGTTTAATATTAAGAGTTTATGAAAGATGAATGAAGATGATTAAATGAAACAAGAGTCCATGGGGGAAAATAACATGATCCATGTGGCATCAAAGCAGAAGGGAGGCTATTGGGAGGAGGAAGGAGTGTAGTTAGAGAGGAGAAGGGGCATACAGTAGAGGAGTTGGGGGAAAGGGCCAAGAAGAGCCCTCTTTGATCTTAAAAGATAGAGCTTTATTGTGCTATTAAAATGACACAATGAAATCCATTAGTTTACATGATAAAGCAGTGCATGGAAATTTTTGTTTTGTCCTGTTACATAGAAACATATAATATCCTCAGATTTACCCAATGCATGTACTACCTGTGCTTCAACACCGAAAAACAACTTTTTTCAGCAAGAAAGATATCTTCATGAAGATATTCTGAAACAAACTTAATAACATGTTCTAAAAACTGAAAAGCAAAAATAAACAAAGTCTGAAAATGTGCCCAAATATACTGTTCTTCCCCTCTAGGAATCTATACGTATGCTTATACTTAGTAATGGTGTTTATCTATTCTGTAACATTAACAGCAGGAGAAATTTGGAATGAAGTCAAACATACATAATTAGGGCATGGTTGAATGAAGGAAAAAAATCCATTCTGCATAAAAAATGTTAAGTGATAACTATTTTTAGCATTATTGGTTATGGTTATATGCACTCTGATGATTTCACAATGCACATATATTATATTGAGAAAAGAAATATAATTAAAATTAGCTCTATAAAATTGATTGCATTTTGTAGGGACAGTAAAGAAACAATAAAAAATATGGGAACAAAGTGGTACATCCATAAACAGAGCTCCAGAAGCATTGTTCAGAAATGGGAAGCACTCTTTAAACACTAATGAAGTTTCCATTCCTTAACTTTGCCTTGCCTACTCAGTATACACCCCTCAAAAGTAGCAAGTTCTTCATTTGCTCAGGAAGATTCTAATTGTTCAGTAATTCTTTGATGAGTGTGTGCTAGACAAGCTTGGCTTTTAACATCTTCGTAATCTCACATCTGCTCATTACTTCAGAATCTTTCATTTTTTGTAAATCCTTCACTTGAATACATGCTGGCTACAATAAATTTTTTTCAGATCTCAAAAACCATCAAGAAAGGAACTGGTTACTGGGAGCACATGGTGATCAAAACAAGATCGAAAAGGATAAAGACAAAGATAACCTGTTATCACCAGAAGGGCTACAGCTGGTGGCAGAGGAGCAGCAAAGTCCAAGCAAAGATGGTGGAGAATACAGAGAATTAATGCAAACTGGATCATGGGCCACAAGGTCTAAACTTCAAAGTCAGAGGTAACTTGTCAGGACATTTATGCTTCTGACATTTTTCTTAGAGTTGCCTAAATGTATCTTCTTTAAGGAGAGCACTTCTGAATGAATTGTGTAGCTACTGTTTTATTATATATTATTATTCTCCCATAATTGCCTGAAAACTGAAGGTTTATGCTGAGTGACTAGACATTGACTTCATTATGCCCAAGCCACTGAGTTACTTAGTCTCTTGCTGCCTAGCACCTCGTAGTCTATGAGCAGAGCCAGGAACTGAGTCTTTAAGTGCCGCTTTACATGCAGAGAGACAGCAATCTGAGAAGACAGCAAAGTAGCACCTTAACATAATCTTCCATCTCATCCAGTCAATTGTATACAGAGAAAAAGGAGGAAACTATGGCAACCAATCACTCTGAAACTTAGTCCTGCTCTTCTGGTCATGTGATCTTCTGTATTTCTCAACGCAGTGGTGTCTGTGTCTCTCTCATGATTGCCTGTACACTAATCCATCATTCAGTGGATGTGCAAACTCATATACTTTTTGAAATATTGGGTCTATTGACTTTCTTCCAGTGCCAGCCTTGTACTACTCCAAGGAAACCTGGCAGTTAACACAGAACAAGTAAACTATTAACAATGCGTATGGTGAAGAATAACATATACATATGTGTAGAAGTATGTTCAGATCCCCTTTCACAAAATAGAGTGCAAATGTGTTTTATAAGGCACAGTCCCGTCCTTCTCCTGTCCATGTGGAAGGTAAGCCTAGAGAACTTTAGTGCAATAAAGACAGCAATCAATTTTAAATCAGTTCAGCAAAGGAAAGATCACTTCCTACAGATGAGCAGGACAGCTGGGCGGCAGTGGTGCATGCCTTTAATCCCAGCACTTGGGAGGCAAAGGCAAGTGGATCTCTGTGAGTTCAAAGCCAGCCTGGTATACAAGAGCTAGTTCCAGGACAGGCTCCAAAGCTACAGAGAAACCCTGTTTTGAAACAAAACAAAACAAAACAAAACAAACAAAAAAGATGAGCAGGACACAGGAAAGAAAGAAATTTCACTATAATTTTTGTCCATGACTATTGATTTTACTCATGTCATCAAGACAACTAAATATCAAGAGTCTTAGCCTACATGTTTTCTGGAGAAGTGATATATATTTACATACAAACAACTATGTGAAGTTTATTTACAAATATGTTTCCACTTGACTATGAGCTGATGTGGCTTGCATTGCTTTTCCTGACTATAAGGCTAGATGTCTCCCAAAGGTCATTTTAGAATTCTTCCCTTGGCTGACAGGCTGAGAGCCAAGTGTTTGAATGTCAAACTTAGTCTGAGTTTGTCTGTTGTCTAATATCAAGTCATGTCTACTATTTCTGAAGAAATGTTTTCCCCAGCAAGAAAACTCTATTTGAAGCAAAGCCACAGATTTTACATAGGTTTGATTGAACCAGGAATCAAGTCTTTCATTTCTTCTCTATTTCTACATTCCATGAGGGACAAAATCATCAGAAAAGGCAAGGTAAAAATTACAGATAAGAGGCTGGAGAGATGCCTGCATTTAGGAGTGCTTGCTGCTCTTCCTAGAGGACCCAAATTTGACTCCCAGAACTCATGTAAGATGGCTCATAACCACGGTAACTCCAGCTCCAGGGGATCTGATGCCCTCTTCTTGGAATCACAGACATCTGTACACAGGCATGCATACACATACACATTCACACATACACATCACAAACATTTTTAATTCATTAAATTAAAAACAATTTTAGAGATTGGAAGGGAAAGAGAGATTGTGAAAATATATCTCTTACTATTAAATTCATATATAATTTTTAAAATCATTGAAAAATCATAATGGGGCAAATGGTTCTTTGATCTGACATTTCAAGATTAACAGTGAATTTCACCTTCTTAATAATATGTAGCAGTGTCAAATGGAAAGGTACTCAGAAATCAGTCACAATTTTTAAGAGCAGGAATAGCCCATGTATGGGGAGGGTTGAACAGCAGAAACACTCCCCACAAGCGTAAGTTGTACAAAATAAAATAAATAATGAAATGGTGAAAAGGGGGGGGCTATTTTCATAATAATCCCATGCTTTTATTTCAAGCAATATCAGTGTTCAAATGTTCTTCCCCACTGGGTTAGACCCCTCTGTCTATGCCACCTTCTCTCTTGAAATTACTCTTTCATTTACGTAGCCCTTCCTTCTCTCCTAAACAAGGGCTTATATACTCAAAACTCTCCTACTAAAGTTCTCTCCTTACAGTGATATGAGGAAGAGTGCTGATATTTGATAAGGCAGCAGTGATATGGAACTTTGTTAAAAAGCAGTATGTCTATAGTGACACAGAATGCCTGTTCAACTGGAGTCTGATGCCTACTTCGATTCAAGCCATAGCTTTGTCAACTTTGCTTTTCAGACTTCAAATGGAGACCAGCCTTTTCAGCTGGTAAATATTATTTTTCATGGTTTAGATGGCACATTCATAGGCAACTCATCTTGAAGGAGCATCTCTCTGGGCACGGTGAGCATCACTGAAAGCCTCATTTGTCATTCAGTATAATCCACTCTGAATATTAGCTTAAGTTTATGAAGAAAATATAAAAAAATTCATGATGATATGTCAGAAATGTACACATGAATTCACTCCATAAGAATAAAATATATTTTAGAGCAATTTGAATAAGGTTGTGTTAAGCAGGTTTCCAGGGAAGAAAAGTGATTTCCTATCATAAAGAAGGAGGAAGGAAAAATATATAAAATATGTTATTTTGAGTCCAAACTGATTGACTTGCATTTCACTTGGATTTAAGAAGTAAAAATAAAAATAAGTTCAAGACACATGTCAATATGTGACCACCTTCGTCCCGAATAAGAAGCTGTCTACTTAAGTAGTTGAAAATTTACTGTGGATAAAGACACAGGTAGTCTTTATGAGTTGATCCAGCATCAATATTATTTGGCAGAAGATTTTAATCTGCATCCTAGCTATTTTTCTTGTGACTTTATTTCAGGTAATTTTCCTGTCTTTATCACTTGCAGAACAATACCAAAATTTGTGTTCCTGCATTCTGGGCTACTCTCAATCCTTTGCTATCAGACAAATATGCAAGTCACCAAGAAATTAAAAAAAGGTATACCAAGATTCAAGCCGAGACCAACAGTTACTGTTTGTTCTCGTGTGGAAAATCCAGCAAACTAATGCAAGAACTCAAACTCCAGATTGTCTGAAGTCAAAGCTGGAGGAACCTTAGTAAGCATCTAGTTAAAGTCCACTGCTTTACACTCGCTTACAGATATAAAGCTGAAATGTAATGCAAATTAAGTTTGGCTATGGTGATACAGTGGTAACGCAGGACTGGATGCTGATCAATAAAGTAAAACTACATCTTGATTAACTGTTATATTTCCATAACACTGTCCATTTTCTACTAGTTTGGGGAGATGAGAATATAGGTCATGATATAAAAAGCTTGTTTTGGCATGTGTGATGGCCTGAACATAAGTACCAGTTACCATCACACACACACACACACACACACACACACACACACACACCAGTCCAGTGCACACCAGTCCAGTGAAAATGTCTGTGCTTCTGATAGGACATCCCCATTGTCTCAGTGTGTGGGTGCCCCCCTCGCGGTCCTGAGTTCCTTGCTCGTGCTCGCTCTCCTTCTGCTCCTGATTTGGACCTTGAGATTTCAGTCCGGTGCCCCAATGTGGGTCTCTGTCTCTGTCTCCTTTCATCGCCTGATAAAGGTTAATATTCAGGAGGATGCCTATATGTTTTTCTTTGGGTTGTCCTTCTTATTTAGCTCCTCTAAGAACCCGAATTATAGGCTTAATGTCCTTTATTTATGGCTAGAAACCAAATATGAGTGAGTACATCCCATGTTCCTCTTTTTGGGTCTGGCTTACCTCACTCAGGATAGTGCTTTCTATTTCCATCCATTTGCCTGCAAACTTCAAGAAGTCCTTGTTTTTTACTGCTGAGTAGTACTCTAATATGTATATATTCCATACTTTCTTCATCCATTCTTCACCAAGGCCAGCTGGCCTGGGTCTGAAAAAGCCTGGGTTAAAACCGGTCTCGCTGAACATAGCGGACAATGAGGACTACTGAGACCCCAAGAACAATGGCAATGGATTTTTGATCCTACTGCACCTATTAGTTTTGTGGGAGCCTAGGCAGTTTGGATGCTCACCTTACTAGACCTGGATGGAGGTGGGTGGTCCTTGGATTTCCCACAGGGCAGGGAACCCTGATTGCTCTTTGGGCTGACGAGGGAGGGGGACTTGATTGGGGGAGGAGGAGGGAAAGGGGAGGCGGCGGTGGGGAAGAGACAGAAATCTTTAATTAATTCATAAAGAAATAAATAAATTAAAAAAATGTCTGTGCTTACCACTCATGGGTCACTATGGTCTTCCACCTTTAAAAATATCTAGTTGAATACTTGCCATTCAAATGAAAATGGTGTTTAGTTTAGGTTTTAAGCACACAGCATGAGTTCCCAGAATCTGTCAATCTCCAGCCCCCTCAATTCTGGGGTTACAATCGTGTGTTACCATGTCTACATTTTATGTGGGTAGTGTAGGTTTGAACTCAAGTCTATAGCTAGTGCACTTACCCACTGAGCCTTCTCTCCAGCTCCACACCTCTTTAAATCTCTGACATACACAAGATATTTTGCAGAGATTTCATGTATCAGTAAGTTCTAGCTCGTGTGATTATGAGAGCTAGGTTTTCCAAGAGAATAACACATTCAACATTATTTAAATAAATAAATTTTCTTTCTATCTTATTATAAAACTTTGCAAGAATGACAAAAAGAAAATTAAAGAAACCAATTATTCCTATTTTTTTAAATATATTTTCAACTCAGGAAACAGGAGTTCTTAAAACAAATCCGCTTCATCTAGAAAAATCTGCTCAGAGGTTACTGTTAGCTGCCAAATATCGAAATATTCACACCATCACATGCCTCTTCCTAGAGAAATGTTGCTCTAAAACAAAACACACCCAAGATAAACTTCACACGTGAAAGGCAGCTCAGGGATGGAGCTGGCCCCATTCCCAGCCCAGTAAGAGTCCGGGTTGGCCTAAGTCAATTATAGTGTTATTATTTCTAGCACTAGTGATTCATTTAAACATAGGCATGGGAAATAAGAGTTACTAAGAACTCCACAGGGTGTCTTCTGGGAAAGGCGTCTCAACTCTTTGAAGACACCTACAGGCTGAAGCAGTTTCTTCTTCCTCTGAATCTTGTTTCGCCTTTCTGCATGTCTTGCCTGTGAGTAACACCAGTGCAGAATGTCAACCCAGATGAGGGAGAGGACCTGAATTCCTAATAATGCCTTTGAATCTCTAAACCAACTAGTTCTGTAACTGTCGTTCTTTGTACTATCTTATTATGCACGTGAGATAAGAAATGTCTTTATTAATTGAGCCAACTGCGGCTGGAAGCATCCAAAATATTGAAGATCAGAATTGTCTCTAAAATACATATATCTCTAGTCTAGATCTCTGGGATATAACAAGTCCTAATAATAGGTACTAATCTTAGGAGCGAACACTCCTTGAAACCACCACTGAAGGTTACAAAAAAAAAGGTAACAGGAAGCTCATGGTTAGTCTTGCTCACAAGGCACCGGCCAAACAAGTCCTGGGTGAAATGTCCTAAATGAGTCACATATTAGACTGAGTATACAGCAGAGAGTTGGGCTGGACAAGGCCAGAGAATGTAGGAAGATGGTGGGATAATTTGTTGCCTGGTCTTTGCATTATTACCGATATCTTTTGCACACATAGTTACACTGCATGTAAAGCCTCCCACGGAAGATTAGGTTCTAATCTAAGTGAGGTACCAGAAAAGATGCTTGACTTGATGTTGTCCTCCATGCTTGCTTCCATTTTATTTGCTTGGCTAGAAAATGACCTCAGGAATGACCTTGAATATCACTAGTTGAAAGTTAGTGAACCCAGCACCATGACTCTGTGTTCTCTTTTCCCCTGCCAACCAGGAATATCCACAATAAATATTAAATCTGAGCATGATACAAATTTTTGTTTTATAACTGGTGAGATTTGGAAGCTTGTTATAGTTGCTACTATTACAAGATCAGCTCGGCAGACTTGTGGATCTTGAGTTGAGTGTCAACCCTGAATATGTCAGCTAATGCAATTCAGGTTACAAATAAGGAAAGTGAGGGACTGAGAATCAAGCATCTCACCTAGAACATCCCAGAAGTGAATTGTGGAAACATTCTGTATCTGCACCTCCATCCCGAGGCCCTTTCAATAACAAACAAACAAACAAACCACCAAAACAATTCCATTTGGCTCAAAGTCTTGAAAACTGATATTGACCAATACACTAAATAAATGAAGGCTAAACATCATTGATTATTGTGTTGTTACATACACATCCCTGAATACAGCTGTTCTTGGTTTTCTGTTAAGCTTTATTTTAAGACATGTTTGCAAAATTATCATGTGATTGATATCCACTGGTGTCTGGTGAAGACTAGCAATCTATAGGTTGATCATTTCTGATTTCCCTTCTTCTCAACACATAATTCAGCTTTCTAATGAATCTCTGGTGTATTTAACATTAGGTTTTCAAAAGTATCAAAGGTAGGCTATTCCTCCTTCATTTAAGCACTTTTTAAAATAAGAATTGATACTTTTTATCATAGAGAGAAGAGCAATTTGAAAGTCACCTTAAAAACCAGGTTTTTCACTGTGAAATTCAAGTTACAGGTTAGCAAGAAAGATGGATTGCAGTGATCTGTGTGTAGCACTATATTATGGCAAGATGCATCAATGTAAACACTTTTGTGTCAATATAAACTATATTAGTTTAACACAGTAACAAAGGACATATGTGTAGACTACGTATATACATACATCCATCTCTGTCTACTGAGAGAGGCTAAAAAATGGTAATCAGCAAGCAAACAGCCAAATATTTGTTTATGATATATTTCTCAAAGCAACACAATCAAAATAAAAACATTCAAGACTTCTAGAAAAAGTGGCTAACTCTAGAACTAGACATGGAAAGATACAAGGTGACCCTGGAACATCTTGTAAAATGATAAAGTAATGGATGGTTTTTTTTTCAAGAGAAAAGGAGCATCCTATAATAATAGGGTATGTCAAAAGGACACAGGAGTCAAGAAGCCAAATGAAAGTGTGATCGAGGGCTAAATTCAGAATTATTTGAGCCATCAAACAGTCTATAATTATAAAGCAAAGCATAAAGAAATATAATGAGGTTTGTAACAAAGTACATAAAAGCTAACTAGAATAATAGTGTGAAACAGACTGGTGTCCGGAATATAAGAATGTCAAATGATTTACAGACCCAACTTCAAGGGAGCGCTAGCTCTCCTCACCTCTGGAGTAGCTACAGGTAGCAATATCACTCTCAAAATATAGTATGGAATACGGCTAATGTCACAATGAAGAAAACTGGTAAACATATCTCCAGGCAAGCAGTTGGGTTGACACTAGAAGTGGCATTTATAGAACACATTCTTGATGTGATACAAAAACAGGGCTTTATGACTGTGTTGGTCCTTCATTAAATTGTGTCTAATCATGAGAGAAATATCCCATAGTTCCCATTAGGGAAAATTTTTTAATTGACCCCATGAATTCTCCTCAAATGTTTCAAGTAGATCAATTAAAATCAAGGACTGTCTGAGACACTGTCCCAATGAAAAGACACAAAAGGCATGGCCACTAAATATAATGTGGATTTGTATATTGGATCCCGGGGCAGAAAAAAGGACGAGTTAGAACCTGAAGAAATAACTATATTGAATATACTGCACCAACATAATAATAATGGTAGACATTGAATGATAGTTCTAAGTTGACTTCCTATACTTTTTAAAATTTTCTACAATCTGAAGTATCTAAAATTAAGCCATTTTTATTTGTGATCATCAGTCTCATCTTCATTATAAATGGAAACTTTTTATTGTCACCTTTATCTTTCAATTCGGCATGTATGCCTTTATCTTTCCAAGTGACTTCATATTGTGTATAGTTTTCACTTAACAGTGACTTATTCTATGTATTATAAGTTTACAAGGTGTGTAAATATGAGTCATTCATTTTAGCAAGCTATTATATTTCATTTTTAGCCAATTATGTATTGAACTCTTTCCCCAAAAAATATGATAAATCTATTAGTCAAGGAAATGAGGGAAGTAGAAAGAGAAAGCCAGGAGAGAATGATGATGACATACGTGTATATTCTGAGAAGTGAGCAAGGTGGGTGTCTACTGCGGGGAACAGGAGAAACATGGTACAGTAAGAAAGAAAATATTCAATATCAGTTCCATCCTCAGAAATGACTCTGGATGTAGCCTCGAAGTCCCCTAATATCTCCACTGTCTAGGGTTCTTGTTTATAAAATGGAACAGGTAATTTACTCAATAGAGTCCATTCCCAAATCTTACTGTTTTTTATTATATACACCTTATTGTTTTTAATAGAGCTATACATTTTCCCCCAATCTCCTTCCTTCCTGCCCTCTCCTTTTCTACCTTTCCCCTGCCCCCAAGCTCTCAATTTACTGAGGAGATCTTGGATTTTGTTCCTTACTGCTGTTTTTCTAATGACAGTTTCTTAGAAAAATGTATGCGAAGAATATGACCAAGTATCTTTGATATAATAAAGGGAATCATTGATGTTATTCTTATAATTAGTATTTAAAATTCATTTATTTTGTGTATATATGAGTGTTTTTCCTGCATGCATGTATGTATACCACATGCATGCCTCATACTTGAGGTCAGAAGAGGATAATGCTTCCCTGTAGCTGGAGTTACTGATGGTTGTGAGCCACCAGGTGAGTGCTGGGGACCGAACCCAGGTCCTCTGCAATGATGTTTGCTCTTCATGAGGAGTATTGCAAAGACAATGAGTTCAACTGAACACAAGGAGTGTCAGTAACAGTGCAATGATCTTCCAGGAAAATGGGAAAGGCCTTAGCTATGAAGAACTTTGTAGCTTGGACTGGCCAGTGAAACACAAAGAATACTGCAGACACTACTCCCCAGCACAGTCACCAGGACTGTGTCCAGGTTTATAAGGCTGGAGGTTTTCTATCTTATATTCACAGTCCTTAAAATCGGCTCCTTTTTTTTCTTTTTATTTATTTATTTATTAAAGATTTCTGTCTCTTCCCCACCGCCACCTCCCATTTCCCTCCCCCTCCTCCAATCAAGTCCCCCTCCCTAGTCAGCCCAAAGAGCACTCAGGGTTCGCTGCCCTGTGGGAAGTCCGAGGACCACCCACCTCCATCCAGGTCTAGTAAGGTGAGCATCCAAACTGCCTAAAATCGGCTCCTTAAATGTTATCTTTTTCTCCTAGACTAGCCTGTTTCATTCTCTGCCTTAGCTAAGGCATCATATCTAACAAAGAAAAATAAGATAATTAGCTTGTTTGTGTGCTGAGATGTGCGCCCCTCTAAGCATCTAATGGAAAAGGGGTCCCTGGCTGTTGCCTAAGAAAGTGAGCAAAAGTATCCCTTGAGAGTCTCTCTTCTCTATGGAAGTCATTCCATACTGGGAAAATCAGTTCACAATCAAATTGCACAACTTCTTCTCAGGATTTCTTCATCTTGTTTGTTTTGTTTCCCCCCCACACACACACACACACAACAAGAACTTTAAGATGTTCAAGCAGGTTTAAAATTACACACGCACACACGTTTGAAATTGATGGGGTCTGCTGGTGGCAGCTCTTGGCCTTCACACTAAGGAACACCAAGGGCAGCATTGTGGGAGCTTTCTCTCTCTATGATGGAGAGACTTCGTGTTTTCCGCGAGTTCTGCAGTAAGTTGTCCCATGCCACTTAGCTCTCTTTCCTCAGGCGAGACTGCCAGCTGTGCTCTGAAAGTTTTGCTTTTGAAATTGGGCTGACAGAAAAAAAAGTATCCTAAATTAAAAGTCCTGAAGCAGCTGTGATAAAGAACAAGAGGGGGGAGGGTGGTGGGAGAAGCCAGTACTAAAAACTTCTGGCCCTGAACCCCCAAGCTTACAGAAAGTGGGTTTAATACGCTGCCTGTGTCATACACACAAACGTGTGCGCGCACAAACACATACACACACACACACACACACACACACACACACACACACACACACACATCCTATTGGTAAATCCCTCTTCCCGAACCTCCATAGAGATGATGAGATCTAGAGAGCCCCAGTTCTGGTATAGATGGGGTCTCTTGCAGGCCTCAGCTTAGGGCTCCTGGTAAGAGGACCTGGAAAGTGTTGCAAGGAAAACCCTTGCATGCACAAGGAAAACCCTTTGTGGAATGTTAAAAATGCAGCATCATCCTCTTTGCTCTCTTTTCTTCAGCCGAAAGACAGAATTCGAGGGCACAGGGCTCTAAGAAGAGCTTGAAATCTGCCCTCTGGAGGAGGCGTGGAGCCCCTCCCTCCAGGTTCTGATGGCCCCTGCTCCCACGGGCCAGCAGCGCCTCCACCCTTTACTTTGTCCATTCACTCCAGCCAGGAAGAGAAGGAAAACAAAACTCTAAAAATAACTGTCAGCATCTTAAAAAGAGAAAAGCTTCGCTGCCACCACCACCCCCTTCTTCTACTCCCGCCCTCCCTCCGCGCCACGGGGCACATGTCTGCTTCTTACAACACCGCGAGGCACATGGTCCCAGTTAGACACCGAACCCCATCGGGACAGAGAGAAAATCCACATCTGTGGGACGCTCGGCACAGAACCGCCACCTCCAGCAAGGAAGGCCGGGGGGACTGCAGCAGCGACATGAAGAAGGGCTAGAGCAAGGGGACGCGGCTCATGCGGTGAGAGGCAGCGCGCGCCGGCCAGGGCGCGGGGAGGCCGGGGACACCGGGTGGGCCCTGCCACCCCCCGCAGCGCCCGCGGTCCGGCCCCCCACGCGCGCTCCCGAGACTTGAGACTTGCCGGCCTTGCTGCAACTTGCTGCAGTGTTTGAAAGAGTAGTAAGAGCGCATGGAGGTGGGGCCGGGGGAAGACCGGGCGGAGCGGTTGCGGGATGTGCGCGGGGAGGGGGCGGGGAGGAGGCGGTGGCAGAGGTGGGGGGGGCTGATCCCTGGGGGAAATGGGATAGGGGAGAAAGGGGTAGCCCCAACGCTTACACATGTCACATGTGCTTTTTAAGACGGCCGGGAGCGCCTGCGAGCTGGATCTGGTGGAGGATGCTGCGGCAGGTGCTTCGCAGAGGGCTCCAGTCATTCTGCCACAGGCTGGGCTTGTGCGTGAGCCGGCACCCGGTCTTTTTCCTCACCGTGCCGGCAGTCCTGACCATCACCTTCGGCATCAGCGCGCTCAACCGCTTCAAGACCGAGGGCGACCTGGAGCGCCTGGTTGCTCCCAGCCACAGCCTGGCCAAGATCGAGCGCAGCCTAGCCAGCAGCCTATTCCCCCTGGACCAGTCCAAAAGCCAGCTCTATTCGGACTTACACACCCCTGGGAGGTATGGCAGGGTGATCCTCCTCTCCTCACTCGGGGACAATATTTTGCTCCAGGCTGAGGGGATCCTGCAGACCCACCGAGCCGTGCTGGAAATGAAGGTGAACCACAAGGGCTATAATTATACTTTTTCCCATCTGTGTGTATTGAGAAATCAGGATAAGAAATGCGTGCTGGATGATATTATTTCAGTGCTAGAGGATCTCAGGCAGGCTGCCGTCTCCAATAAGACAACAGCCAGGGTGCAAGTAAGGTATCCCAACACTAAATTAAAGGTATGCTCCTCCTGCATGCTTCTGCCACTTAAAGAGGCGGCACTTCATTTCTTGCCCTAAACAAGCAAAGAAAATGCAGAGGTCTCATCCTTAAAGCTCAGAAGCTACGGCTTCTTTCATTTCTGGAGGGGTGGAGGGGAAATGATGGGCAACTGAGCAAAGAAAATATGCAATGAATGGTACAACTAGATAAGAAATTCAAAGCCAAATCAAATACCAAAAAAAATCAAAAAAAAAAAAAAACAAAGAAAGAAAAAAAAAAGAAAAGAAAAAAAGTTTCTGAGACCCTGCAGTTACATCTTTGTTCAGGGTTAATAAATCAGTGGATGGAAGGGGGAGGGGGTGTCCTGAACAATTGGGGGATTTCTTTCCATAATGGGGCTCTATGTATTTCTTATTACTGATTACACATTCACCTGGTACCATATCCACCTTTTCGCATCTTCAGCTTGGCTTGATTTTTCACATGGGTGGTCATGGAATTTTGCTGCCCTGTGGTTATGTCTGTGGGCTATGAGTGTGGCAGTGATTCTAGGAATTGTGTGTGAGAGAGAGAGCTTGCAGAGCAAAAGAAGTAGGGATTTTTCTACGAATCAGAACAGGGATGTGTGCTTAACTGATGCAATAGTTTGCTTAGTATGCCCTTCCTTTCCCCTAAAGTATCCTAGACCCAAAGAAGAATGATTATAGCTGCCAAATAACAAAAGTAAAGAAGAAAGTTCTCAATCGGCAGAAAGTACATGGCATTTCAGCATTAAATTATTATGCCATTTGGACTCTCAAATAAAATTTTGATACTCACTGAGATTCCTAAACTCACCCTACTCTGTCAGGACTGATATGCTGCAACCAATGAGGCATGCAATCTGCAGGTGACTGAAGTCTCAGGGACAAATGTGACTTCCAAAAGCCTCGCTGCACCATTTGTGTTCTTGACCCTGTCTGCGCTCAGAAGCTATGCCTCCAAGAACTCCCAAGACAGGTGTTTCCCAAGAAGAAAATGATATATGCGGGGCTGTGTATGTGCTCTTCTGTGGAGAGAGTGGAACTGGAAGGACCACTACAAAACATCGCAATGCCCATTTCTTTATTTAACAGTCACCAGAATATGAAATGCAAATAACTTCCTCAGGACTTTTAAGAGAAACTGCTTGTTTCCTGAGCCAAGCAACAATTTTGTGCAGTTGGAAACTAATGAAAACCTTGTCTTGCCTCCTTTGAGCATGGCTCGCCGCTCACAGGGATCCAGAGGCTGAGCCCATCTTGGCTTTACCCAACTGAGCAGCCCCCACTGAGGTCTATGGAAAGCTGAAGATGAGTCATTAGGTTACATTAGGTGAAGGGCTTGCCTGCTTTGTGCTAATGATGGAGCATGGTGGAGACCTGTGTTTGGGCAGCATGCTTTTTCATTTCCCCACACCTTTGCCATCACCATCACTGCTTGCTCAGGAAAGGATGTGGTGGAGAGGTAGTCTTTCTCACCTACGGTCCTAACACAGCTTTTTGGTGTCAATCGTGTAAAGAAAGATCTGAGCTGTATCACAGTTACCCTTCAGTATGGTTTTCCCTATCTAGACAAGCTTGCAGGTGATTAATATGTGCAGTTAATTAGTTGGGTCTCAATTGCCTTTATTTCGCAGTACTCTCCAAGTGCAAGAGCTTCATCCAATCAGCAGCTGTGGACATTTTGTTGGGGTGGCGATGGCATCGTGACATTTGCAATACCAGTCTCTGTGGTATTCTTTTTATTCACCTAATGGTTATTAGTTGTGCTGTATGGTCTCTTAGGCACATGAGCGCAAATGATGGCAAGATAACTGTTCTTACTTCCAGAGAGTTTCACGATAGTAGACGTCAGCATTTTCATTCTCCAAGACAAGAGCAACTTGCTAGCACAAACTCTGCAATTGTGTGCACCCTTGAGCCAAAACATGCTGGCCTATGATATATATTCCACCTATACGTTATGAGTGACTGGCTGACTGATTGGATGGCTGATGGACATATAGGCAGGACTCTATGAGCAATCATAAAGAAAATGTGTGACTCATTACAAGCTTATTACAAGAGTAACAGAATTGGTCTGATACCCATAGAATGGACAGAACTGTCACATGTGGACTGGTGTTCTTATTTAGCTGTGGTTCATCATTTATCTTTCCTTAAATATGCTGGTTTGAGTCTGTGTTCATGGATTCAATGAGTAGAGGGGTTGTTCTTAAGATGTCTTGGAATAAATGAGCCTTTGAGGTATTCTGAGAACAGCAAACCCTAGTCCTCAGGCAGTATAACACAGTTCCGTAAATACCACAGAAACCTAGAATTCTGCCACAGAGACTTCTAGGTACCTCAGGAGCAGAACTCTCTAGCAGAGAGCAAAGTGAGATGACCTTCTTTCTTGATTTTGTGTTGTTTTTGGACGGTTTTAATTCATGTGTGGCAATGCATCTCAAGGTGCATCTCCATGATGCTGGTACTCAAAAGTTTGATCACTGTTGCTTTTAAAGACAAGAGGGGAAATTTCACATGCGCACTTTAGCTCTTTGTTTCATTTTTGTTCTGCTCTACTTTACCACTAATCCTACCTCTGTCCAATATTAAAAACTTCTGTCTTGGTAAAATCCAACAATAGGAAAGAATCTCAAGCTTAGAGAAATGGCGAGATAAATAGTAGCAGGTGAACAGTGGGAAAAGGAACTGTCAATCACTTGGCTTCAAAGGGGCAGTAGATGAGGGCTGGAGATGAATTGAAGATAGGTAAGCACTGACTGACAGAGAGAAGTTGTCAAAAACCTGAGTTGTGGTGATCAAAGTATTAAAACAGCTGACTTGCCCTGCACTCAGGAAGGTTTAGATCTGGTGAACATAACAATCCTGAGAATGTGATTCAGACAAACGGGGTCACATAAATTGGCCAACATGGAAGAATACACCTGATAGATTAAATATACCCAATGTGAAAAAAAGTAACACTTGGCCTAGAATACTCGAGAGGTAATCAAGTTGATACAGGCTTTGTAAATACAGAAAAAGCTGTAAAATCAGAATCACACTATAAAACATGAATTCTGTAATCTTTACTTTGTACTGATCTCTATGGTGTAGCCACAAATGAGTACAAGGGCCATGCCATCTCTAACGACAATATTCACAGTGAATGCTTACTGACTAGTTTAGTAATCCATTCATTCAGTGTCACAAAATTATTATCAATTTTGTGACACGCTTCCATTTTAAAGATGTCATTTATATTTTACAGATGCCTCTAAAGTGTTTTAACCTCATAATTGAAAGACTCTTACCTTTAATATACACATTAGGTAAAGTAGTATGATGTGGCCAGACTGAATTTTTAAGCAAACTTCTTGCATATTGTAAAACAATTCTGTTTTTTAAAGATCTGTATTTATGAGCTGTTCCAGATTGTAATAAATGCTTTTGTTATCATTCAGGAAGCTTGAGTGGTTAGAGATAGTGTTTCCCTGCTTCTTAGACAAGTCATTGTAATCCCACCTCTCTAGCTGTGGAAGTGGCAGTTCCCATATAGCTCCAGTTCCTTACAGTAAAAGCAGATGTAGTCAAAGAGGTTTGAGATTTGATCAACTTCCCTACTACTAGAAAGGAGTAACTCAGATTGGATTTCTCTGCAACCTATCCTTCCCATTAAATTACACTCACTTCCATACATCTGGACACATTTTAAAATTAACATATATCTCAGCATACCACATGATATAGACAGAATTAAAGATACACATTCTTGATCATCAATAGAAGGCAGTGCTTCTTAGGTACATTCTTAAGTACATTATCTATTTTTGGAAGGTATTGCAGTTAATTTGTATAGTTCCAGTCTCAATTGAAGGGGAACTTGAGCCAACCCGAAAATCTATGGTAAGCATTTTTCACCTTCACTCTTAATTAATTCTAAAATCATATATACACATACATATACATTTTCAGATATTGTGATTTAAGCTTATCTTTCTGATTCTGCCTTTCAATAAGTGAGAAAAATTGCAACCATATTGAATATTCTCTTTGTAGCCTAAAGGTTTCCAAATGTTATCTCCACCGTGTGTCATTTAGTATATATAAATTTATAAATTGCATTCCCATTTTATAGGGAAAAGCCAAGGAGCTTTGGTGATTTCTTTGTGATCCTCAAGCTAGTGCATATATTCAGGCCCAGACGTAAGCCCAGATCTGTCTAGCTCCAAAGCCTCATTACAACGTTCTATTGGTCTTATTTTCTGTACTACTCTCGGTAACAATTAATAGTAGCCTTTCTTAGAAAGAAAGAAAGAAAGAAAGAAAGAAAGAAAGAAAGAAAGGAAGGAAGGAAGGAAGGAAGGAAGGAAGGAAGGAAGGAAGGAAGGAAGGAAGGAAGGAAGGGGAGCCATCCTTCCCCAGCCATTTTTGCATCACTCCCCTTGCTTTCTGGGAGCAACTGGCTCCTAAGAAGAAGGCAGGATGACTCTCCAGTCCAGGAAAGCTCCTGCTATCTACCTAATATGGCAGCTGCTACAAATTTAGCAAATTACTCCTTGGCCCATGACTTCACCTTTGATATCATTTCCCCTCAGCTAAGAACAAACTGGAGTTTGGCTTTAGGACCAGCTAAAAGTGAGATATCTGAAAGTGACCCAAGGTGTTGAGCCAGGGGCTTATGTGTCAAGGAAACTTGGGCTTTTCTGGCTGACTCTGGCACCAAGGGGAAGAAAAAAGAATTGCTGAGATGGCAAGAGCGAATTCGATGCCCTTTAAATTGAGACCTATTCAGGAGCCCCTGGTTCCAGTGTTAATTCTTTGAAGACAGGTTAGTGACTGACTGATTTCACTATCAATTTAGGTGTCAGCTTTTTTATGTGGGAAATTGACGGAGCTAAGCCAAGAGATCGTAGGAATTCTTGTCACCCAGCAAAGTTCTCTTATTAGTATTAAGCAACTGTTCCTACACATAATATGTGTTATCATGATGGATATACATTAGATTTGAGTGATACTATTGAAAAACACTAATCAGGATTCCTAACTAAATTACTGTATATGCATCCTAGCTACCATATCAAGAATATATTTATTCATTAATCTGTGAGTACACAGACTGTGCTCAGTCTCAGTACTAGAGCTTACCTCCTGCTCACTCGATGCAGCAAATACCTACTTTAAGTCAAATTAAATTATTACCTTTTTGTGTACTTATATACATTACTGTTTTTAGTACACTGTACTTTTTCACAGATATTTTTAATCAGCATGCAAAGTATTAGATTTCAATATTGCACTTCAAGAAAAGTCTGTTGATGTTGACTCTTCTCTTGCATTTGCTCCCCTGCACCACATCTACTCTCTGGTGCTCTTCCCTCCGGTAGTTTCCTTTCTCCTCTGTCACATGTGTCTGCTCCCTGCCCACAGCCCTTTACCCTGTCACAGTCTCCTAATTGGTTTTCTAGTCTATAGCATACTCACACCATCTTTAAAAATCTATGTATGAGAGAGATTGAAATTCTTGTCTTTCTAAGTCCAGGCCACCTTGCTTGGTACAATATTTTAGAGGAAGCTCTTAATATGAAAGGTTAGATGAAAGGGAAGGGAGGGAGGGACGGAGGGTCAATTTCCAACATTATTCTCCTTATTTCCTTACTCTTAGCTGCTCTGAGTTGTTCCTTGTGGCTTCTAGATACCAGCAAGTGGACTAGAAGGGGGGATAGAAGTCAGAATGGTGTGATAGATGGGCATGCAGGGTGTTGCCTCCCCATGCCCCCTAGAAAACACTCCTTGGACTCTTCTGCTACTTTCAGACATAGTTCGCCATAATGAGTTTTCTTTCATTGTTTCTAATGCAGCTCTTCTTTACAATACATCTGGGTAACATCTGGAATTGTTCACCCACTTGCCTTTGCAGCATATTTGGGCCACATTGCTTTTAATTTGGTTTTAGAATTGATCAGTGTATGTTCAGATTGATTTCAGTTATGTTCAGACATTGATGCAGGTGTGCTCAATATAAATAATGTTGAAGATGATGTCTGAAAATCGCAAACTTCTAGATTATCCCCCTTCCAAAATTATGAATTATACTTCAGTCTCTTCTCTATAAGCTCTTCCGTGTTGAGATGTCTCTGTTTTTGATCCATGACTTGAATTTAGGCTATAATGTATTTGTTTCAAATCAGAACTATTAACAGAAGATAGATCAGTGGAGGGAGACAGCCACGAAATGTATGGCAGCTTACCAGGTAACTATTCTACATTTAAAAGCCCTCGCCTCCCAAGTGCTGGGATTAAAGGCATGCGCCACCACCGCACTTGGGAGGCAGAGGCAGGCGGATCTCTGTGAGTTCGAGACCAACCTGGTCTACAAGAGCTAGTTCCAGGACAGGCTCCAAAACCACAGAGAAACCCTGTCTCGAAAAAAGCAAAAAAAAAGAAAAAAAAAAGAAAAGAAAAGCCCTTGCCTCCATCATGTAAGGTTGGGCCAGTCACTTGGTGAAGCGTAAAGTCATTCAGCAAATCCTGAAAATATTGAAATGAGATTTATCCCTTTTAAAAAGTAGCAGCTTTTCGTGCTCTTTTGCAGGTGCTGAGTAGCGGTCTCAGTGCTGAACTCTTGTCTCCTACATACACTAGCAGCATAAGAGAAAACAACACACAGGACCCACACATGCGGCAAGAATCTCTGAGGGAGGTAAAACATAAAATCAAAAGGGAATGTGCCTTTAACAATAAATGGCAATCTGTGAGGTTTCAGAGTTCCTCGGTGAAATCAAGACCCATTCTTTGTTGTGCTGAGCAATCCAGGCCTCTGAAACGAGCTGCACTTAAAAAAAAAAAAAAGTCTCTGTTTATGCTTAGGATTGAGAATAGAACAGACAGTGTTCTCTCTCAAAAGCTACCCTGCAAAGTGAGAGGACCCACCTATGATCATGTAAGTCTCCCCTGCTGTCGCAAAAAACTGCAAGCAGAGTGAGGTCTCTAAGCTCAGAAGCTGGAGATTTAACCCACTACTGTTGGAAAATGTTAGATTGTAACTCTACTACATACACATGTAGGCAGAGGGTGCTCCTCTCTGCTTCCAGGCCACCCAGACTCAAAATAATCACACAGGGACTATATTATTTAAAACAGTTTGTCCTATTAGCTCAGGCTTCTTATTAACTAACTCTTACATATTAAATTAACCCATTCCTATTATGTTTGTGTCTTACCATGAGGCTTGTAGTTTACAGGTAAGATTCTGGGGTGGGCGTCTTTCTCCTTTGGCAGCTACATGCGTCTCTCTCACTCTGCCTTCTTTTCTCCTCTGTCTCTGCTTGGAATTCCCACGCTGCTCTATTCTATGCTGCCATAGACCCAAAGCAGCTTCTTATTCAGTGGTAATAAAACATCTTCACAACATACAGAGGGGAGTCCCACATCATACATACACTGACTTTTTATTTTCATTATTCCCTAAACAACATGCATTAGCTATTTATGTGGCACTTACAGTGTGTTCGCTATTGTAAGCATCCTAGAGATGATTTAAAGCACATCAATAAAAAGAAGAATAAGAACATACTCAGGAAGATTCATTTACATTTTATAAATGCAGAGTTCCATTTTACACAAGGAAATGAAAATCGTGGATTTTGGTACTGGCCAGGGATCCTGGATTTATCTTCCATAGATTCTAAGGGAAGACTGTAGACTCTGGGTCCTGAAAAGCCAGAAATGTATTTCAAGCATTTTCACAGCTTCAGAAGCCCTTGGTGCAGGGTGTTTGCAGTAGTTGCAGGTCTCACTGAATGTTTAGAATTTAGCATCAGAGTTTAAACCACCCTTTGAGGGGCAGGATCTTTTAATGACTTAGAGACTAAGGTTGCTCAATTCTGGCTGTCAGTATTGACCATAATAATGTGGTAAGGTACCTATTACATTGTTCAGGTAAGATTGAAAGCCATTTGAATACACATTCACTCAGGTAAACATTGTGCCGACTCAGTGTCGGGCACTCTGTTGCCCACTGTGAGTTCAGCGGGAAGTAAGTCAGATGTGATACTGGCTGCCTGAGAGAGCCAAACATTACACATATAATTCATAATTACAGATTACCACAGGTGAAAAACACATGATATTGTAAGGGTAGGTATCAAGTCTTGTGGTGTTAAAAACTACTTTCTGAAGAAATGACTGGGAGCTGAACTATGAATAGTGAGACGGAGTTTACATGGACGGGGTGACTTAGATGGCAGAGACAAACATTTGATTAGATCCTGGTGCTTTAGAAGCACTAAAAAAAGGCCACCGTGGGTGGAAGCTTTAGAGTAATAGCCATGAAGGTGTCAGAGAAATATTAGTAATTTCTTGAGATCAAGGTATGTGGACACAGATTATCAAATATATATGTGTGTGTGCGTGTGTGTGTGTGTGTAAAATCTGTCCTCTCTCTGCCTTCATTAACTCTATGACTTGGAACCCATTTTTAGTTTATTTATATTTCAGTTTCCTTACAAAAACCTATCCCTTTTGGTACTGAGAAAATAAAATGAGTTGGTATAACTTTATGCGCACTTCATAAAGTATAGTTCTCACCTGAGAATATTGTTAAAGATTCCTCTTCAGCTTCAGAAATCCAACATGAGCTAAGACCGCATGTTTAGCAAGCTCACAAAAGATGATAAGTGTTTCTCTTCTAAGAAGCACGCTCTGAGAAGAAAGGGCAGAGGCTACTTCCTGAGGACCGTCCTGGGTCCAGCACAAATTCCTAACAAGTGCCATCTTATCCTGAAGACCTGTAGAACTTGCTCAGTGGCTTTCTTGAGAAGCAATCACCGAAAGAAACAGCCCCTCTGAGTCCATCTCTAGACATTTACAGCGCCTCTTCCTAGCTGTAGTCTTCACCATTGCCCTACAAAGTGGGAGAGAGCTCTTGAGCCTTTCATACTGCCTGACTGGAGCTCCCCACAAGCCCATCATTCCGAATGTGACCTTTGCCTGAGGGTAAGAAAGATAAAAAAGGATACCGTCATACTTAAGACTCTGTGCACCTAGGTTTGAAAGGACCTTGAGGTTTTGATTTTCATAACTGTCTCAACAAAGCTAGCCTTAACTACCCTGCCTATTCCTGTCTCCTCCAAAATTATGGCTTCTGCACCACCATGGCTTACTTTCATATATATATATATATATATATATATATATATATGATTTTTGTTCAGTAAACAAGTTTTTTTTTATTCTCTCTTCTTTCAATCCATCCAAAGAGCTGCTGTATTTATTCATACGTGTGACTCTTACTGTATATATGACCCTTAGCGTGTAACTCTTACCATACGTGTGACTCTTACCATATGTGTGACTCTTACCATATGTGTGACTCTTACCGTACGTGTGACTCTATTCAACCATGAACCCAAATTCAGGGACCCATTTGTATGATTAACTCTTCTGGCTGCCTCCTCACACCTATTTATTTATATATGCATCAGTAACTAATGATCTGATTGCAAAGCACATGCCATGAGCCAACAACATTAACATCACTCGGGAATCTGCTACAAATCCAGATATGCAGACCTCATTCTGATTTTGGTGAAACTCTGGCCCTAGACCTCAGTGAGTCCTAAAAGTGCCTGAACCACGGATATAGAGATTGAAGTATTGTCTAAGTACAGAGGACTCTTAAAACACTTTTAAAATACTCTGTATGGGCTTCATCTCTTGAGATAATGAGCAGCCAGAGCATTGTGATCTTGAAAATCTCTAGTATCTATAATAGAGTACCAAGGTTGGGGACCAATGTCATCTTCTCCGTCTTGCTCTTCATAATCATGGTGTCCACCATTGGCCTTCATTCCCTTTTGCCTACTGTATTTCTGTCTCTGCTTTTTTTTTTTACAAATGAAAATTTTATTTATTTATTTATTTATTTAAGATTTCTGTCTCTTCCCCACCGCCACCTCCCATTTCCCTCCCCCTCCCCCAATCAAGTCCCCCCTCTCTCGTCAGGGTTTTGTGGGAGCCTAGGCAGTTTGGATGCTCACCTCACTAGACCTGGATGGAGGTGGGTGGTCCTTGGACTTCCCACAGGGCAGGGAACCCCTATTGCTCTCTGTCTCTGCTTTTGCATCAATAACTTCTCAGACAAACTAGCCTGCAAACCATGGTTATATGTCTCTCCCAAATACATTTTCCTTTAAGCAACCCACACAGGAACTTACGTTATTAAAGAAACTACTGCCTCTCGGCCATGACTACCGAGAATTTGTACTGAAACCTTCAACCTTACTTGTAGTATCGACCACATTGACGCATTGGCAGCATGAAAGCAAAGTCAGCTAATGTTTCTGCTTTCTTACTTCACCCTGATGATTTCTTTTGTTTGGACTATCTTTCACAGTGTCAGAATTACACGGCTCTGAAATGACAAGCCCCCAAGCCATTCTCCCCTGCCCCCGTGGAACATCACTAAGATATTTAGATACATAAAGCACTTTCATGTACTTTAGGGAATTGTCATCTCTGTCTAATTTGCATTTTTGGTTTAAAGTGAGTCTGTATGTGCCTAGTGAACTAATAGGGTTAGGAGACCTCTTTAGATAAATTAATTTGCCTGGAAGGATCTAGACAACAAAATGGAAGTTCCTAAGGTAAGCCCTCAGGGAAGGTTATAATAAAATAGGGAAAAGCTCATTCAGGTCAAGCTAATATCCTGCAGCTACGGGTAAGCTCTGAAGAGAGGTACTATCTGAAACTCACTGAAAATGACCTTCATGATGGATTGCAAGATACACAAAGAATAAACGATATAGTTTAATATTTGGTAAAGGAAGGAGTGCTAGAAAGAGAGAGAGTTACTTTGCCATTCATCTATATGGCTTCAGCTCAGGAGAGACTGTAGAGAGAATTACATATATAGAACCCTAGAGGGAATTGCCAAAGTTAGCAAGCAAAAATATAGGACAATGGATTAAATTTTATACAAAAACATAGTAGGCAGACATGGGAAACACTGCATCTTCTGAATTTACAGAACACATTGAAGACTAGGCACCCAGCTGCCAACTCTTTCTTCGCTATGTAAAGGTTTAAAGCCCCTACTATGAAAACAGAAACAGGCTCTGCTTGTTTTATTTCTTGCATTGCAAGGGAGTAGGAGAGTCTGGAGCTTTCCATTCGTTCTTATGGAAGAGCTGAGTCTAAGCCAAGGAACTGAAATTTTCCCAACCCAGTTCTAATGCTTGCTAATCAGTAACCATCCAGTGCTAGAAAGGAAGGCATGAAGTTTACTGGAAATGAGTAAAAGGTATTCTAAAAACTTTCAAAAGGACCACACTTTTACTCAGGCGGGGAAGTGAGCAAGTGAAATTTAAGCCACTCATAATATGACTCATTTACATATTTTGGCCTCAGGAAGCCTCTTCCATTTATTGTTCTACTTATTCTGAGAGATTCTATTGAGTAAAGATTCCACTTAGCCCAAACACCGCTTTTTGTTTAATAGAAATATGAAAAGATAAAATGATTTAAAAGAAAGGTTGATTAATGGAAAACATGTAATGTGTGTATATAAATGAAATTTGTAGATGGGAAATACTCACTAACTAAGCTCCACAATTCTAGAAGACAAACTTTTACTAAAATCAAAGATGTTACATGCTCTGAACATCTTTGCAACAATAGTAATGCATCATACATCAGTTAAAATGTGTCTTCCTTTCCTCAGGACTGTAAATTTCTTAAGGGTAGAAGCCATATCTTGCTCCATAATATTGAAGGCCAGCCTTATATGTATAAGAAATATTTCATAAAATGAAGTAAATATAAATGTGTGGTTTTTTTTTAAAGAGGACTCTCATTGCATGCTTATTTGGGTCACCTGATAGTCTTTATCATTCTCTTCCAACACCATGTGCAGCTCTCTTGTGGTACCCATTGCACCTGGCAAAAGTCCAGCTTGTTATTTCTCCCTTCCCATGACTCACCTTCCCGTACCACTAGATGTGTAGAATGATCGTAGCACTCAGAGTTGGATAGATGAGGCATAGCCTACATAACAGGCGACAAGTACAGGGCACTAGGTAAGGCAGAGGAGATGCCCATGGGGATAGACGCCCTGCTAGAGCTCCCTAGGGACCCGACAGAAGCTCAGGGTCTGAACTAGTTTAATGACCCCTTTTCATAGATAGTGCACCCTCTCTCAGGGAATAGCACATAAAGCCAATATTAGCAACTTGGTACTTGTTCTCAATTTATTCTTTCCAACCATTTTTTTTTTTAAATCTTAGGCATTCTTTCTAAGGAAGTAGATTTCTTCTAGGCTGTGAAACTAGACACATTCCTTAAAAAAATGTCAGAGTATCTTTTCCTAAATGATATTTAACCTTTATACTTAAAACTTGTTTATTTGTCTTATACAGTGAAGTTATCTTACTCACCAGACAATTCCCTGGTAGAATATTTTAGTAATCATAAGCTACAATGTTAAGTGCTATTCACTTCCAAACTTTCCCTGGGTTCAGTACCCTAACTATTTACTGAAGACATTAAAAATTGTTGGAATTCCTTAGCAATCTGACAGTGTACCTCAAAGTAGCCACTGCTTTATTAACGTGAATCCTTTGTCTTGGAGATTCAAATAATAATAATAATAATAGCTAATCATAATTATTATAATAACAACAATTAATTACTGAATCCTCCTCATGTTTTTTTGTTTGCTTGTTTGGTTGAGTTGGGGGTCTTAATAGTCCAGCCTTGAACTCATAACAGAATGGAGGATGAACTTGAATTTCTGATCCTCCTGTCTCCATATGTATGCAGAAACTGTGGGCATGCACCTCCACACCCAGACTCCCAGATTAGTTTTTAAAGTAATAAAGGAAGTAAATAAGAATCAAACAAATTTATGTTTAACTCCAATTTTTAACATTTTTTAACATTTTTGATTTTTGAAAGCATTACTTCTTTATCCTTCAACTTTTCTGTATAAAAAAATAATTCTTTATTAATGCCACCCTGCATCTAATTTCTAGCACTTAGTTTCTTTGTCAGCTTTAACATTTTTATTAATATAACCTTGTAATATCAATGTCACAGGATTATGAGGGAATCAAAGAAAAAGTCATTTACCATCCCCACTCACCAAACCAATTTTTAAAATTCCACTTCTAACAATAAAATACATAGTTGTCATTATAGGGGAGATAACCTGTTTAATCCTTCTTATTTCCATAGTTTTGTAAGTGTATTCATAAAATCATTATCAATTGTACGAAAAGTTCAGTTGGTAGTGCTACTATTCACTATAACACACTTCTGGGGATTTTTTTTCTTTAATAGGCATAATGAAGAAAGCAAAATCTTCTGGCTCATTAATAGGGGATTTAGATGGAGAACATCTTTATATGATTTGAAAAGCTGCTTTTATAAGTGTAACTATTTGTGCACATCAAATATAAATAGACTTCTGGGTAGCGTTTTCCCAGGAGTGACCTTAGATAGCCATTAGGAAGACCTAACTTATTTCTAAACCAGCTTCAAATGCTATACACATTTTTAAGGATCACACCCAAGCCTCTCAGAGTATCTCATGGCTTATGAAACCAAGAACTAGTAGTTTTCACTACCTTTCAATTGGAGAAACTCAATGGTTCTGGAGAGAAATACTTGAGAAGCTTTCTAGTGACCTGATACCAGTGGTCTCTCCTCAGACCCATGAAGTCAGAATCTAGAGGCAAGGAGTTGAGCTCTGGTATTTTCACACACTTAAATCACTCCAGTGGACAATTAGATTGGGAAACTTGGGCCTAAAGAAAACTGACGCTTGCCCAGCTCTTTAGCAGACGAATTGAGAGGATAAGAAGCATTAGCAAGGGCCCAGAATTCTGCAGAAACCAAGCTTTCTGTTCATCTTGGAGTTCCAAAAGGGGGGTGAATGTCCTGAACTTAGTGGTCCCACTTCCTTCTTGGTTAAGCTGCCTCACAGCATCTGTGTGGCTAATGGAAGTGACTCTGTCCTCTTCTGTACTCTCCTAATCTGAAACTGACCGAAGAAAATAGAACATTTTAATCAATGCGTTATGCACCAAAGATGCCCTGAATTGCTCATCCCTGGGAAAACATATCATCTGCACATTGAAAGGCATGCTTGTTGCTTAGTGGATTTGTGAAGGGAGATTATTTTCAGAACTGTAACTGTTGACAAATATTCACCGTCCTGGTCGTATGCACACATGTGATAATTCATGAGAGTTCACATGAAGCAGACCTGTGAGTTTTTTATTTAATTGCCATTAGCTCCCCAGCTCATCCTAAGATAGTCTAAATCACACAAGCATAAAGTGTCTAGTGTCTGTCACTTGGAAATGAATTCGTGACTACTACTCATTGCTCACCTATGCTTTAACTAGCCACGGGATAGGAGATAAAGAAAATTTTCTCTCGTGAAAGCTCGACTGGACTAACTCTTGGCATTTTTAATTGCCACCTTGAGTATGGGACACTTCGTTTTAATAATAAGATTTTAAATGGGACCAGGGTGGAGCTCAGTTGGTACCACTCTTGCCTAGTATGCACTAAGCCCTGGATACAATCCCATCCTGACCGAGTACCACATGAGCAAGTAGGTCTATACACGTAACCGTAGCACTTGGGAGGTGAGGAGGAGCAGAAGTTCAAGGTCATCCTATTTACATAACAAGGTCCAGGCTAGCAGGGACTATATGAGATCCTGTTTCAAAAGAAGAAAAAAAGAGAATGAAGTGCTACCAACTTCTATTTAAATAGGATTGAGGAAAAAATGTTCACCCAAGTTGCACTTTTTCCTTTCCCTCTTCACCTGTGAAAATTATCATGCAATCTTTACTCTGTGCATTCACTACTTTAAATGTGTAGCTAATACATACAGGTGCCCTGGCTTCACCAGGAGCTGATGGCTGCACATTAGCCCATATTACAACAGCTTTTACATGATGTCGAATTAAAGAAAATGCAAGCTCATTAAACCGCAACGAATATTTAAGGTAGTTCAGCTACATAGGAGCATACCATCTAGGCATTTACCTAGGGTCACAAGAAAGGCCAGTCCATTCTTTTACCAGGGGCTCACAAGCCACACACTTGCACTCTTATTATTTAAAAAAAAAAAAAAAAAACACAGTTCTAAATCTCTTAAAGCAAGGGGTTAAGGGATGGTTAGTAGGCCAAGACGAGCGATGTAGTGTTCACCACAAGTTGTTGACGACTGCCGCCTTCATGTTAAGTACTTTATTTTTGGCAAAATCACTTAATGAACCTGAATCGATGGCCAAATTATATTTCCCAGAACCACATAAAAAGTGGAATTATCTCCTCTTCTGTGAACTAATTTCAAAATGTTAAGTAGTTGTGATTGCATTGAAGAAACAACATCTGCATCCTTGCATTTAAATATAGATCCACGATGCTTTATCTAGGAAACTTTGAAATATGTAAAAGTCCCCCACTGTCTATGCGATATCTTTCTTGAAGGATGTTAGTCCTCATATTTACTTAAAACAAGGTATTTCTAGTCATTCTTTCTCTGGTAGAAAAAAAAAAACCCTGGTCATAACCACATTTTTTTTTCCCTTGCATGTTACATGGTTTGGTGATATTCATCCCCATACTGCCCTCTCTCATCCTACAACCACACTGTCCCACCTCCATATCATTAATAAGCACATTTTATTTTGGTATCTTTTTTTCTAAACTCTACATATGAGAGAAAGCATGTGATGCTTGTCTTTGGGACTTTGGCGTCCATCATGAGACAACAACTGTTGGAGCAATCTATTTCCTGTAAATAGTGCAGTTCTTTCTTGAACCATCCTCTACTAGGGATGTTGAAAATGTAATTCTATTTCCTCATCATTCCCTTCACTGCCTAGGTAGTCTATTCCACGTGGGCTCAGTGTTAGTCTCTTACACCTGCTTTCAGCACTTCATGTAGAAATACTTAGGTGGGGCACGGTGATGCTAAGACTTAGCCACCTTTAGTATGTTGTCATTCCAGAGATTGGGGGCATTTTCCCTACTCTGGCCTTTCTTGTCAGTCCACTTACTTCAATGAATAGCTTTTCTAATGAGCTACATATTCTATACTTACACCATTAGACCTTCTGCATTAGGGGCTAGTGTCTGGTTATAGTCAAAAGTTATAGGCTTTTGCCAGAAATACCCCATCTAGTCAGAAAAGAAACCATGTTAGTGGGAGTTTAGAAACTATAGGCTTTTGCCAGAAATACCCCATCTAGTCAGAAAGGAAACCATGTTAGTGGGAGTTTAGAAACTCAGCCCCAGTCCTCCGGTGTTAGAGGTCAATCCAGAATGATCCAGAACACTGAGGAACACAGCGCTAATGCAGTTTCAGTTTCAGCTTCCTCAAGAGCTTTATAATCAAATTGGTTTTTGTAAAAGGGTAGAAAATATCTTCCAGAGAGGCTTATTTCCATTGGTAATGAATGTTTTCCTTTCAAAAATGTATTAATTAAAATTGAGGTCAATGGAAAACTATTCTGTATAAGCAGGGGAATATTTTGCTGTGATCAGTTTCTCTGAAGGTTATGAAGTCAGCATAAAAAAACCAATAATTTTATAGATAGAAAAATGAATACCAAACAGAAATTTATTATGGGTACAGACCAAGAAACATCAAGATGAAAAATGCAAAGGCTATTAATCATCCACAGGACCTGGCGAGAAGATTGTTTCAGAGTGGAACATTCCATGATTCCCCCCAAAATCATCCAGCCTCTGGCTCTCCCTATAGTATGTGATGACTGTTGAAATCGCCATGACGCCATTTAAATAGAGAAACTGAAGCATGTATGTAAGATGTCTTCTGTAAATTGTGATGTGTTCATGGTGAAAACAGAGAAGCTATGAAGCCTTAAGTCTGTGCATTCTAAAAAAAAAAAATAGAGAGAGAGAGAGAGCGTAAAAAAATAATTTTAGCTAGTTTTATGTAATATCTGGTTTCAAAAACATTTCTTAATGTCCACTTGACTGGCAGATCATCACCTTATCCCCACTCAACCAATGAATCTTTTTTACACTTTTAATAAAAGGTCGAACTGAATTTTTTAAAACAGAATGAGTAAAAAATTTCTAAAAAAAAAAACCCCACATTTTTATCAACTGCAAGGTTTTGTGTTGTATTTTTCAGCAAATTCATGCTTACAAATCTTAAGTCTCTGGGCCACTGTGTTAAGAAATAAACCGTAGACGAGTGCAGATTTTCAGATGGATTCATTGATGCAACATTGCGAGTACAACATTAAATAGTCCATCATCACAGGTGGGAAACATTCTTACTTGACTGTCACACGATTCAATTCTTTTTTTTTTTTTACATGTCTTAGTAATTTAATTCTCTGATTACTAGTATTTACTTGTTTCCTTTAAGGCCAACACAGTAAAACTATGGCCAGTGAAATCTCTTTCATTAAATATTTTAAAGGTAGAAATATCCATCATGTCATGTGTGGTGCAGACCCACGGAATTAGCTTGACCGTGCAATAGCAGTGTGTGCTCACATGGACCAAGAAGTACTCTCTGTCAGTTGTATCAGGCCCGACTCTAGATAAGCACACATGAACCAACTTAGTTGTCTCTCAGCACCACAGATAGCCTCTCTTTTAACAATGGGAACTGAGGCACAGAGAGTTACGTAATTTATCAAAGCCCATCCAAAGTGGATGGAGCCAGCAATCTTACTTACTTTTCCCATTACTGCCCATGGGTCTCTCGGTTTTACTTTGGACCACTCATACTGTTTCTAGCTATTGCTAATGGCTTTTGTAGGAAGTTCCCATTAGAAGTTGAAAAGTATTCACCAGATCATCAAATTTTCCCACCCCAAGAACTAATAAAACTATGTTCCCTACAGCCTTTTTTTTCCAAATGTAATTTAGTCAGCTTTATTAAGTGAAATTTATGTGCACCCCATTTAATTGATCGGATTTCTGCCACTTTGCTTGGAATAATCACCTATAGAACTCATAAAGCTGACCACGGCCCTTCACTATTATAAAACCATTTCTCTTTATTATGATGTTTTATTGTTCCTTTTTCCATGAATGATATAGAATGACCTTAAATAATTCTTCTTCTTCTAATAAGTCATGCTGACTTCTCATTTTATGAAGGCCAGAGAGTCTACTGTGGCTTTGTAGTATATAAACCATTGTAAACAAGAACATATTTGTAGCTGTGCAGTCACATCTTTCTGACACTCATTGAAATGGGTATCTCAAATCCTCTAATGTGCAGGTGTCAATCATATTTGAAAACACAGTAATTAGACATTTATGGAGCCCTTCTTTTGTGCAAGGCAATAATGACTTGTGTGTTTCCAAACCAATATGAAGTAGTAACCCAGCCAGCAAGGACTTTACAAGTTAACTGTCACACAGATACAGTGAGTCTACAATGCAAGAGATGCCCGATAAAGGATGTAAACACTGATGTCCTATCTATGTTATCTCCTACTACAGAGAGCTTAGAGGACAAGGAATCATTTTACTGACAACTAAGACTTTTAGGATGAAGGGATTGGAGATGGTTCCAAAACCAGACATTGGAATCAAGACAGAAAAATACAAGGAAAGCATTTCTGGTGGTGAGGGTGGGGGAAGCAATCTTTATAGCATTCTTACTTGGATGGTAAAACAGCTCTTTTATCTTCAGTAGACAAACAGAGGTGGTTGGTTTTACTCTTGTGAGGTTATGTTAGGTGAATGAAGGAGCCACAGAAAGCCTTCAACTAGTTGTTTGTGTTAAGATCCTCAAGCATGCCTTGATTTAAGTGAACTCTAAATTGTGTGAGCTCTTTATTCAGGCCAGGGTTTCTTAACCTTTATTGATCCTTGGAACTGGAAAGTCTTCCTTTGAAGGAGATCCAGCAGGGTCCCTGCCTCTGCCCATCTGATGCTGGTAGTGTTTCCTTCCTGCCCTGATTCAGGACAGGCAAAAACAAACCTGAAGATGTTGCCAGTTTTCTCTGAGGTATGAAATCACCCCCTGCCGAGCCACTCTATTCTCATCCGGTGAGCCCTCAGGGAATCCATTCCCTCAGATCTCTGTCCTTCCATTATACAGACCATCAGGAAAGAATTTCTGGTCCCTAACCCAATTCTCGCATTTTGCCTGTGTCATCTCAGAGGGTATATGCCTGCCATGTCAAAATGATTTAGGCTACTTGGCAGGAGGCCAGACATCAATCTCTGCCGAATTTCTAGGATGTCCAGTGAAAGCCACTGAGAAATACTCACAAATAACCTTTTCCCCCTGGAGAAAAACTCCCTAGGCTTGTTCACTTGTCAACATTGTACTCCTGTTTAGATTGAAAAGCTGAAAAGCGATTTCAATTGTAAATCCTGCTGGTGGGAGAAGCTTGGCGCTGGGAAGCCAGCACAGCTGGCGCTTCCTGGATGGCAAGTGATTCATCCTCCTTACCTCGGAGAGTCAGAGAGTCAGAAAGGGCTAGCTGGGGTGCTAAATCCTCAGGGTAACTTTGCAAACCTAGTCACCAGCACCGCAGTAAGGAGGAAAAGGCATACTAATAAATCACAGAGGCCTTCCTCCTCAGACGTGGAAGCCCTAAAAAAAAATGCTATTTACTAACTTGATTTTCCCCTATTTAGTAACAGGCAAGTTGGGTTATCCTGGGATAGCCTCCTAAAACCCAGCTAAACAGAAGTGATCCTTTATACACATTTTAGACGTCAGAATTGTGTTGCTCATGTATATAGTTCATTTTTCAAATGAAATATTTTGACTTCTCTAAAAAAATACTTTTCCTCGGGAACCAAAAGGTGAGCCTGGGATCCGAAGCCATCTGCCCCAGTGCAGTCTGTAGGAAACACGGCATTTGATTGGCTGCTTGGCGTAGGTACTGTTTTTTCTTGGAGTTTCTGTTTTCACATTTGGCTTTAAATTGCACAATTTATATTAATTCAGATCATCTTTCTGTCTGTTTTATGTTTATGCTGGGTTTCACGCTATTCTGGAATCTCCTCGGCTTCTCTGGCAGCCTGTCTTGGATGTTCATTATCAGGCTTTTAGTTAACTGGTAATTGTAGGGTGTCTGTCTTACCCTTTGAGAAGAGGTTCTTCTGCGTTTACAAGAATGCCCATTTTCCATAATAATGAGATACGGCTACAAATGACAGGGTCTGCCTGCGCATTAACATATATGTATGCCCTCTCTTAGTCTCTTTAGGATGCTGTGAGAAGGACATCAGTAGAGAGAGAGATTTAAACAAGCAGCATTTACATCTCATAGTTCTGGACATTGACACCTCCAAGGTCAGTGTAGCGTCCCATCCCATGAGGATCCACTTCTTTGTCTGTGGACTACTCTTTCTCTGTGTGTGTCCTCACATGGTGGACAGGGTGAGGGCGCACCACCCACCTTGTGACCTAATCAACTCTCAAGGACCCATCTCTACAAACATACATGAATATTAGAATTTCAACATACTCTTCCGGAGACAGCAAAACTTTCAGCCTGCTATCTGTTGTCTGAGCAAGGGCCGTTGGCTGTGTGTTGCGAATGAGAATGTTTTTATATGTAAACTTAGGGAACATGCATGTTTTGTGACCTAGCCTATTTTAACAGGCGATCTCATATGATACAAAATTAAAGCAAACATGTTTGTTGGCAAGGCTTTTCAATTTTTTGTTTAGCTCTCCTGAGAGTAAATATAGAGAAAAGAATTCTACAAACAGGCAAGGCAATCTGCTATGGAGGCATTTCAAGCTTTTAAGTGATAATTAAGTTTATATCTAGGGAGATTTCCTGACCCCCAGATTGTCTATATGGATACATGTACAAAAACAAAAATTCTCAACTGAAAACTGTTTGTACAACTATAGTCTATCAGAAAAATAAATGAATATACAAACACACGCTATAGTCGTTAGAGTAGGTCAGAAGGAAGAGGGAACATTCTAGCAAACAAAATCTTTCATTTCAATTCAATTGTTAAACTCTTTCTTCCATCAGAAGAACAAGAAGGGAAAGCATCCTGGTTATGGGACCCATGAGCCCTGCAGCTCGAAATGCAGGCTCTGGTAATGAATCCCCGGCACTGCAAGCAATATCCAGCTTATGGTAATGGTGTTCAGGGGCTTTATGAACATACACATGATTCTCTCCTCTAGATGGTAGTGATGACATGAGAAAGTGCAAAGTCTTAAACGCACAGTATATCCCACAGAAGAACATTTAATCCACATGACTTTCCATTTTATTGTGCTTCATCTGCAAACAGATTTGAATTTTATTTCATTTGAAAAGTTGACAGGCTGTATCATAAACCAGATATTGTCTTGCATATATTACAAGTAACAAAAAGTTATAGGGGCCTTCAAATGCCAGAACGATTGAGAAATATATGATAAAGATAAATTTAGAAACACACAATGGAATTAAATTAGAAATTTCTGGAGAAGGCCGAAATAAATGCCTGTAGAGAAAATGTGGTCTGTACAGTAAAACATGGAAATACTTAGCATTATAGCTAATAAGAAAAAGTTAAAAGAATGAACACATCCTATTAATTACATGTTTGATTGATTTAAAGTGAAAGCAAGAGCTGGGAACATGGTTAGCAGTTTAACATCTGTCAGAATCCCATTCAAAGGAGACTAGAAGCATAGTCCCAGTTTTGTAGAAAAGAGGCTTCCAAGCAAGGCTCTTCTTACCTTCAGTTAATTTATTCTGTAAAGAGCTGGAGAAATGGCTCAGAAATTTAGAGCACTGACTCTTTTTGCAGAAGACCCTCCTTCAGTTCCCAGAACCCACAGGGATGCTCACAACTGTCTGTATCTCCAGTTATAGAGAGTCCAACGCCCTCTTCTGGCCTTCATGAACACCGCACATACAGGGTACACAGGCATACATGAATGCAGGTAAAACACTCTCACACATGACATAAAATTTAAAAATAATTAAAAGCTATTCTGTAAAGAATCAGCTCCCAGAGAAATGAATGGTGAATTAGGATGTAAAGCCAGGTAATGTCTGGAAGTCAGTGACTCAAGAATACAAGCTGAGAAGTGCCTCATTTGAAAGCAAAGGTATATTAAGACAACTAAGTTCGTTCAAAGAAGGTCAGTTTTAGGATTTTGTTCTGATTTATGTTTTCTGAATACATATTTGTTTTCTAAAACTATTTTATTTGGAAAATTGATTACTTAAGTGTTGGAGGAGGACCTGCTTTGTTGGTTCCCAGCCGCTCAGCTAGCTTAGCCCAGAAATAATCATACAGAAACTGTATTAATTAAAACACTGCTTGGCCCATTAGCTCTAGCTTTTTATTGGCTAACTCTTACATATTAATTTAACCCATCTCTATTAATCTGTGTATTACCAAGTGGTAGTAGCTTACCAGCAAAATTTCAGCATGTCTCACTCTGGCAGCAGCTCCATGGCATCTCTCCCTCAGCCTTCCTTCTCCCAGCATTGAGTCCAGTTTTCCCCACCTACCTAAATTATGCTCTATCAACAGGCCAAAGCAGTTTCTTTATTCATTAACCAGCAAAAACAACACATAGACAGAAGGACCTCCCACACCAACTTAAGTCTCCATGTTTTCATTTTCATTGATTTTTTAAACGTCTACTTAAATAAATTGTGACTTTATAAGTCATAAGTCATAAGTCAACCATAATATATAAACCCTTAAAGATATAGCTTTTTGCTTTTTTTTTCTTTTGAAACAAGGTTGTACTATGTAGTCCTGGATTTACTGGGATTCATTTGCCACTGTGCCCAACTCTATAGCAAACATCATCATATAAACTTTAAACATCTTAACAAATTTAGACATTCATTCGACATATGTTGCAGTGATAATCTCCTTTTGACCATAACCTATTACAGACCCTTTCTCAATGAGGTTTCAATTGCTGTGATAAATGTCAAGACCAAAATTAACTTAGGAACCAAAGGATTTATAAGTTTTTAGAGTCTGTCATGAAGGGAAGTCAGGGCAGTAAGAAACTCAAGGAGAAACCTGGAGTCAGGAGCCAGAGCAAAGTCCATGAAAGAATGCTGCTTACTGACTTAAACTCTATGACTTGCTCAACCTACTTTCCTATAAAGCCAGCAACACAAGCCCTACTCATAGTGTGCTGGGCCCTCCTATATCATTATTAATCAAATTAATTCCCCATTGTACTTCCCGGAAGCAATCTGCTGAGTATATTCTCTTCAGTTAGGATTCCTCTTTCCAGGTGACTCTAACTCGTATTAACAAAACTCTAACCACCACAAACCCTAAAGGAAATGAAGATACATTTGATCCAACACTACTCTTTAAGCGTCACTAGTTAATGGGTAAAAGCTCATGTATGGAATCACACAGACCAAAGTATTGCATTCTGACCTCGTGGTGGTGGATACAAGACCTGGAAGCTAAGTACATTCTTCAAGGGTGTATCCCCAGTGACCTACTAATGCAAACCTGATGATGTTTTTGAACTATTACAGCTTAAACATTTTAGATGTAGTCATTTCTTTTGAACTAGAGGAGGGAGTGGACTTGTACTGTGGTGAGGAATCAGGCCTAAGGAAAATGTTCTAATGCCAGAGGTTGTTAGTAAAATTTATCTCCCCAAAAAGATATTTTTAGAGATATGGCATGCAGCTGTCTCCTCTGTATGATTTGGATGCAGAGCTGATGGGAGCCAGAGAGTAAAATCTTTAGAATCCTCCTCTTCTCACATAATGGATGCAGGGATGGAACACAAAGTTGACAACTCATAATAAAGGATGGGAAGGGTGTAACAGCAGGTCAAGGGAAACTTGGCTGTATGTCTATAAGGAATGCTGAGTATCCTGTAATGTGGGGAGTTGTGTAGCTTTTTAAAGGTTTAATGTGGGAACATGGAGATGACATTTTTCCAGAAGCTGTGCTTAAAACCATAGCTTCTTATTCTTACAACACTGTTGCATTGACGGCCAATGACACTTTAGCTAACAAGACGTGATTTGTGAGGATTTTGTACTTCCCTTTTAGAAGGCATCGCAAAGTACATTTGGAGATTTGAACCTGGGTATTGTATATGCCACTCATTTCAGTAGAGGACATTTTTAAGCACAGTGGAAATAGGGGTTGATAAAACTGAGGCACATTGGTTTCACTTTGACATGCTATTTATCAGCTATCAGCAGACTTCTCAGGAAACAGCAAAGGAATCAAAGCAAATAATCATGGCTGTCTCCCATTAAGACTTTAGTTTTTTAATGGGGGATAGGGCTGATTTTATTTTTGGCTGTAATTTGTTGAACTTGCTTCATATTTTTAAAAGAAAAAATAAGTATTGTTTTCAAAATGTTGAGTGATTCCTTTTTTTAAGAAGCATAACTTTTCTATGAATTCCAATGAATAATTCTTAAATACTTTTATAAGGTGTCATATATCGCCAGTCACAAATCTGGTTTCTGTGTCTATCTAGGTTTCCTTTCTGTATTTAGAATTCACATTCTAAAACTGAACTTTAACAATAACAAAACCTGCATAGAGCTGTTGGGTAAGCCATGGGCTTATCCCTAGAAGAGACTTATTCTCCCATAGCAGTCATATAGTTAATGATAATAATCAAAGAAAAAGAGGCTATCAATAGAAGGGGGCTGGAGGGAGGAAAGAAAATTAGGAAGGTAATGTAATTATATCTTATTTTAACATGTAAAGAAAATTAGTTTTTAAAGAAATGCCCTATCTATAGAAAATATTTGATGAATACAGGCTATTATTCCATTCTTGTGTCCAGTTGAGAAGTTATTTGTGAACTGCAAAAGGATGACTATGAAGAGAAACATTACAGAATGACATGAAAATACCTTCATGGTGATGAATTGTGTTAAATTTTTAGGGCAGAAAAAATATCATTTTTTTCTTATTTATATAAAAAAATACTTCTATCTTGAAATTGCTATGTTAGAAGGAGGCTACTTGTTGGTTTCCGGCAACTCGGTAGCTCAGACCCGAAATAATCACGCAGAAACCATATTATTTAAATTACTGCTTGGCCCATTAGCTCTAACTTCTGATTTACTAATCTTACATCTTAATTTAACCCATATTCATTAATTAGTGCATCACCACGAGGTCGTGGCTTACCAGCAAAGTTTCAGCACATCTGTCTCCTTTGGTGGCTCCATGGCTTCTCTCTGACTCTGCCTCCTTTCTCCCAGCATACTCTTTAGTTTTCCCCACCTGCCTAAGTTCTGCCATATCAACAGGCCAAGGCAGTTTCTTTATTCATTAAAGGTACACAGCATACAGAGGGAAATCCCTCATCCTTGCCTAGAGATACAAGCACAGATTCTAAAATATTAATGAAACTACATAAAATATCAGCCTTCAGCTACCAAGAGGAATGGTCACTACAATAAGACTTTTGCTGGACCCTGTAATACAAAACCAGGACAAACAAGAATCCCAGTCTATTCCTTTCTCCTGCACTGCCCTCCACAAATCTTGGCACCTTTACATCGGGCATCTCATATGTTGGGTCCAATTTTTCTGTAAATTTTTGATCAAGGGTGTTTGTGCCTCTGGTTTAAGTGGCACATTTTCCTTAGATCTTCTGGAGCCCTATGTGACAGCCACAGTCCACATAAGCTTCATTTCCACCCACCCGCTACCAGAAGACAGACAGCCTCAACTTTATAAATAGTTGGCATCTGGAAACATGTTTTCACTTATGAATATTGTTATGAGCTTAGCACATATTTGGGGGTGACATTTTGTAGAGTCACTGTACATAGACCAGCAATTACAAGCGTTTGCGTTGAGAGTGATGACATTTTTAGGTTTGAGATCCTATCAATGTCTTAGTGTTCGGATGAACACCTTGTAGTAAACCTGTAGTATATGCTCCTCTGCTAATGACATAAACTAAGACTAAGGAAATACAGTCGGGGAATGTGTGCATGAGGGGTCACTTGAGAATGAAATGAAGTGAGTAAGAAAGTAGAGTCCTAATGTTCTGAGTCAGGTTCTTTCTATTATGAAGTAAAAATGCCATTTCTCATTATAAAAATGAATAAGTAAATACTTTTATGAAGGATGAGCGATGTTTATCAAATGAGTTTGTCTCTCAGTTGGCATTAAGACACTGCTAATACTGTGGCTGTAAAGAAAGAACAGATCACACAGGAAATTAGAATTTGGGTATAAGTACTACGGAAACTCATAAAATGACTATAGGAAAAGTTTTGAAGGGCCTTTGTGTGTTCATCTGTGTTAAAGCATCATTCCATACCTTGCTAACAGGGAATATCTTTAATATGCTCATCTCTCTGGATCTTTTCTAGTAAGACCGTGCCTCTCTAACCACACTCTTGAGTTTGTTTCCCTGTAACATTAGCTAAACCACTGCCTTAGGGTTTACACAGCTGTGATAAAAACAAATGACCTGGAGAAGGGAGGGTTTGCTTTATCTTATAGCTTTTAGTCCATCTTCTAGGGGTGTGAACACAGGAACCCAAGACAGAAACTTGGATGCAGAAATTAGAGCGGAAGCCAGAAAGGGATGCTGCTTACTGGCTTGTTCCTTCATGGATTGCTCAGCCTGCTTTCTTACAGCACCAGGACAACTAGCTCAGGCGTGGTACCATCTACCCACACAGTGATCTTGGATCTCCCATTTAAATTACCACTTAAGAAAATCGACAACAGGCTTACCAAGCTGGCACAGGCATTTTCCTCAGCCAAACTTCCATCTTCTGCAGTGGCTCTAGCTTGTGTCAGATTGACACGAAACTAGCCAGCACAGCTACTATTACTTTCTGTCCCATATGTGGTAGAAAATCAGCGAATGTGTTTGGCATGTCTGACAAGGACCTAGACCCATGACCACTGGCATGCATCATTCTTGTCTTCTGTGTGGCTCTATTTATTTCTAGCTACTGTTTTATGGTAACAAGCAAGCCAATGAAAAAAGTCAGGCATCTGATTGAAGTGCTGCATTTTCTTGTCAGTTGTTTCTAATTAAGCACTTTGCTGACTGATATATTTACTATGTTCCCTGGATGCTTTGAATTAAGCAAGACCTGGAAAACACAGAATACATTTGCCGGGTAGAAGGAGGAATCGGCAGGGCAGTGTCAGGACAGGATGTCTCCAAGATCAGCCCAGCACATAACCTCCAGCAAAACAAATTGGGTCAGAGAATTGGTCGGAAAGGGCAGCAGCGGTGAACATTCCAGTCCCTTTCTCTGGGCAGAGTGCTGAGTTGAATTTCTGCAGCACCTCTCAGCATGTGTAATGGACTCACCTTAACAGAGAGTTGCAGGGCAGGGGTGTCTTTCTCCAACCAGGGGTGAATTTTGCATTTATGTTCGTTTTGCATGGAGGCACACTGGACGATTCCTCTTCTGTCACAGTGCATTATACTGCAGTAGTACCACTTTACAGACTGAGTAACAATGATGTCAGGAGTTGTTTCTTAAATGGCACAAAGGTGAGGCTAAAACACAAAACCGACTCCATGTTTATGGGCATCGATCGCCATTATGCACACCCTGCATAGTGGAGGTGTAACAGAGTCATTTTTCCTGCCATGTAGAAATCCACAATTTGGAGGTCAGGATGTGGATGCCAACTTCAAATTCAGATATCTTTTCTAGATACTTTATGAGACTAAGAAAAGGCACAAGTACAGCCTTCTCATTAGAAAATGGAGTTCCCCCCCCCCCCCGTTATTGAATCATAGACGTTTGGTGTGGTGATTGAAAACAGCCAGGGACATTTTTGGAAACACAGAGGTAAATTATATGCATTCAGTAATCAATGATAAAGCCAGAGATGACACCAGGGTGTGCTCTGAGAGGGCTAAACTGGTATGGATATGTGTGGAGATCTCTTGTGTTTAAATTGGTGCTAGAGAGGTTTTAGCATCTCCCATACGGTGAGTGTACAGCACGTGCTTTGATGGCATTGCCACAGTTACTTTATTTAGCTGACACTTGGTAAGAGGCAGATTTCTAGATGCTGGAAGTTAATTTTTTGGTTTGGCCTAAGAACTACTATCCTCTTTTGGTGAGTGGATGTATCAGTCTTTGTTCTTGCTGTTGTGACATCTGACACACAGCCACCTCGGGAGAAGGGATGGTTTCCTGTCACTCACAGTCTGAGGGCACACTCCATCACAGCAAATAGAACATGGCAATGGGAGTTGAGGCAGCTGCATCTACAGTCGGGAAGCAGGGAGAGATGTAAGGTGGTTCTCAGCTTGCCTTCTCCATTTTACTCAATCTGGGACCCTGGCCCACGGAATGGTGTCGCTCACCTCTCTGCTCTGTTAAAGTTTTCTGGAAACACCTTCAAAGACACACTCAAAAGTTTGTTGCCATGGTGATTTTAATTCTAGCCAATTGACATGAAAATTAACCCTCACACCATGGGAGATAAATGTGAGGGGAGTAAAAACAAAGCAAGCAATAATAAAATCGATATACCATTGTGAAAAATTAGACTTTGAGCTTATTTAGGTACTTCCTGGGTGGATACCAGCCTCCTCTATATATTCAATCCTACTAATTCGTTTTTCACTAAGTTGAACTGCCGCTGCTGTTTCATAGGAATTGGTTTTTAAAATAAAACTTATCTCACCATAATCCATAGAAGCTGGCGATTCATAAGTAAAGAAGTTGTCTCTGTTAGGGTTTCTGTTGCTACGAAAAAAAGTAAAAACCACCACAGCCAAAACCAACTTGCCAGGGAAGAGCTTACTCAGTCTCATGGTCCATCATTCAGAAAAGTCAGGGCAGAAACTGAAGGCAAGAACCTGGAGGCAGGAACTGATGCAGAGGCCATGGAGGATCACTCATTAGCATGCTACTCATAACTTGCCCCTCATGGCTTACTCAGACTACTGTCTTATTATATGCAGGACTACCAGTTCAGCCATCCCACACCAATCATTAGTCCAAAAAAAAAAAAAAAGCTTCATAGGTTGATCTAAGAGGGAAATTTTCTCAGTTGAGATTGTCCCTCTTCCTAAATGACTCTAACTTGTACCAAGTTGGCATAAAACTAGCCAGCACATGAATGCTGCGTTTATTAATTCTAGTTAAAGCTGATATTTACAATAAATATCATACATATTTATATATAACAAGGAAGTAATTTTGATATTATGTGGTGGTAATAGGGATTGAACCCAGGTCTGGTGCGGGCTCAATAAGCACTCTTGCACTCAGCCATAACTAATCCCTAAAGCATGGTTTTAAAGGCATTTCTGATTTCCCTTAAAGTGCCTGTTATCTTCACTCATGTGTCACCGAAAGGAAACCTTTCTTTTTTTATATCTTGTGCAAACTGGGAGGATGGTGGGCCAAGCCCAACATCAGGCTTACAAGTGAGAAGGCTGAATTCTAAGATGTATTGCATTATAAAAGCCTCTTCCATATCGCCCTGGAAATATGAATAAGAATAATACCTATATTGCAGAAATCCCAAGGCAATTAAAGCATTTCAGAACATCTACCAAAGTATCTGGCATACAGAAGACATTTAATAAATTGGTTTTGTTTTTGTCATTCTTACCATTTTATAATGTTATTGATAAAATACTCCTTCATAACTAGCTGCTCCTCAAAAATGTAACTTTTAGCCGGGCGGTGGTGGTGCACGACTTTAATCCCAGCACTCAGGAGGCAGAGGCAGAGGGATCTCTGTGAGTTCGAGGCAAACCTGGTCTAGTAGAGCTAGTTCCAGGACAGGAACCAAAAAGCTATGGAGAATCCCTGTCTCGAAAAAAAAAATGTAACTTTTATTTGTAGGTCTTTATAATTCACTAATTATACAGATAACCAAAGAAAATGCAACCATTTCTTTCCTCCCTTGATTTCACTGAGACATATCATCCTTGAAGCTGGGCATCACTGAAGGCAAGAGGAAACTGCCTTAACGAAAGTGGAATGCCAGACTGTTTTTTGCTACTTTATAAAAGAAAAGAATTCTAGGTGGATAGTTAATAGGACCAGTTATCAAATTTCATGATGGAAGAACTACATCCACTGTAGTTAAAGATGAAGGAATGTAAGTAAAGATGTAAACATGAATGCAAATGAAGAGGATTGACAAATGTTTCTTATAAATCTTTGTGGAAGAGCGGCATGGCTTCAGAATTATAAGATGGGACACTTATATCTCTGAAACAAGAATTGGAATCATATCATTAACTTTTTAGCTCATGCAGGTCCTTAACTATCATCCATACTATATTACTCAAAATGATATGTACTCAGTCTGATGAGATGCTTTGGGTAAGTGCTGTGCAAGCATAAGAATTTGAGTTCCAATCCCAGAACCCACGGAAAACAGAAGCTAGGCATGGCTGTGAACATTCCTGTAATATCACAATATAGGGAGTGGAGACGGGGGGTCATGGAGAATTATTAGCTTATTTCCTGTCTGGGGAATAAGGTAGAAACTTACAGAATAGGACACCTGATGTGCAGCATACACACACATACATGCACAGAGAGAGAGAGAGAGAGAGAGAGAGAGAGAGAGAGAGAGAGAGAGAGAGAGAGAGAGAAAGAGAGAGAGAGAGAGAGAGAGAGAGAGAGAGAGAGAGAGAGAGAGAGAGAGAGGTGATACCCATAGCCTCAGAATCACCTGTAGTGTATTAGAAACACAGAATCGAGCCATATCTAAAACTCACTAAAGCAGAGCCTGCAGTCCTGCAGGACTTGCTGATTATCCTTCTCAGTGCACAAGGTTCAGAAGTAGGCAAAATGTGAAGGTTTACACCTGTGAATCTTAGCACTTGGAATGTATAGAGTACAGAAGAAGAGAACCAGGAATTTAAATCTACCCTCAATTAAGTAGTGAGTTTAAAGACAGACTCAGGTCCAGCCAAGGCCATTCCCATTACACTTACTTTCTAGTTTCAAATTTGATGTGTATGTCATATTTTCACCTGATAAAAATGATGAAACATTCATTGAATCACTCAAGTTTGAGGAGAGAGCTGTCCAAGCCCCTACTAGGAGCTCATCATCTATCATGCGTTTGTCCTGCCATTCCCCCTCTCCTCCTCTCTAGTCACATGACAGACTATACCTTTCACGATAACCTTTTTCTTGCTTTCCTCTATGGTTTTTCACTATTAATATATGGCTTAATAGTATTATTGCACTCATGCATTCTTGATCAATTGCATGAATGGGATCCTATGATATGTCACCGGCTCAGCTATGTCTTATTTATCCATATTGATTTGCTTAGCTATAACTGATCCTTCTGCTTTATTGTGCTGCTTTTTCATCAAGTTATAATTCCAAAACCTGATTTTTTCTCATGTTTATGCGCCTTTATGTTCTTTGTTCTTTAAATCTCTCTCTTTCCGTGTGTGTGTGTGTGCATGCGCATATGTACTTGTGTGTGTATGGTGTGTGTGCCTGCATGTCTGTCTGTCTGTCTGTCTATGCCTCTGTCTCTATCTCTTCTAGCTAATTTTCTTATATTATACAACCCAGGACTACTTGTCTGAGCATGGTGTTACTGACAGTAACCTGGGCTATTCTTCATCAGTTAGCAACCAATAAATACTATGCCCCCAACATGCCTGTAGGCAAATCTGACCAGGACATTTCTTAAATCGATGTTCCTTCTTCCCAGGTGACTCCAGCATATATCAAATTGATAATAAAAACCAACTAAGACAGTCGGTCAACCAGGTTATGTTCTCATGTGAAGAATAACAGAACTGCCACTGTCCCTAAGAGCCCTTTTCAAATGTGTCTTAAAGAAGATAGGCTGGGTGATCCTATTTCAAAGGACATCAAAGTAAAAATTATAGCTCAAGTAATATTTTCATTTATGCTTACTTCTCAGTTTAAGTTGTCAACCAAGCCTTTCCTGATATTTCAAAGTCACAACAAAATTGGTCTTTACGGACAGATGAAAGAAATTCATTTTAGAACACTGAAATTATGCCTGATTATCTCCAAGCACCTGTGGCTTCGTTAATACCACTGTGGATAGCTCAGTATCTCCTCAGGTCTCCTAGTTAAGTGTGTGGACAATCATCCCAGGAAAGATGTCTATAACATCTTTTACCAATGCTGGTACCACCTTCTGATATAGTCTCAGCTTCAGTTCTGTGTTCCTCGCTGCTCACATTTTATGTGTGTGCATATGTGCACGGGGTGCATGAACGTGCTTTGTGTGAACATGCGTGTGGAGGTCAGAGGTCAACCTCAGGCATCATTACTAAGGAACTATTCATTTTGATTTTTTGAGACTAAGAGACCCTGCTCTTAGTATCCTAGAGTTTGCCAAGTAGACTGGGGTGGCTGGGCTGTAAACCTTAGAGATCTGCTTGTCTGTACTTTCTCAGATCTGGAATTATAAGGATGTACCATCATACACATCTTTTAACATGTGTTCTGGGAGTTGAATGCAGGTCCTCTTGCTTGAATGGTAAGAAGCCTACCAACTGAAATACTTTCCAGCCTCACATCTTGTGTGATTGGAAGAGGAAGGAATAAAAACCCTAAAACACTGTTTTCATCTTTAGTTTTGCCTTTGCCTAGGCACCATGGGCAATATTTTTAGTCAAATCCCCGAGATTATGTCATCTCTAACCAAGCAAGGGGAAAAAACACAAAATAAACTTGAGAAACAAAGAGTAATTTTCCATACTTTTAGCACATGGTTGCTTGTTCTAAGTATAACCTTTGAACACTATTCGTATAGACTCACGGTGTTCTTTAAATGTGTTTCAGTCTGTTCTCTGGACTCCCCGTTAAGAGTTAAGTTCACCGGAGAAGCTGTGGGTCAAAGGTTCTAGAGGTTGTCCTACTTTCTCTCCCTTGGTGGAACTGCTTGTATTTGCACAACGTGAACAATGTTTTCAAGACATCACCAACCTTTGGCCTTCCATTTTCTGTTATACAGTTCCGTGACAACATTTTCTTTTTAAACTTCCTAAATTTCCTATTCTAAAGGTCACAATGCCTTGTCTGACTAAGCCCAAGCTTGATCGAAATGAGATTTTTAAAAAGAGGTGACGACAGGCATCTGTGTACATGTCCTTCATGAAGCAAAGGACCCCTGGCTTCTGGAGTCTTACTAATATTCCTCAGGTCCCCAGCTTTGTTGACTACAGATTTTCATGTACCTGCCTGCCCTATTTTCTCTTCCTGTGGCACCCGTCACAACGCCCTGAGAAAAGTAGCTTAGAGACATAGGGGGTTGTTCTGGTTCACAATTGCAAGTTACATTCTAACTTCAGGGAAGACAAGGCAGGAACTTGAGCCAGCTAGACACTTTCATAGCCAAGAGCAGAGAAAGAAATTAACCCATTCATGCCTATTGATCACTTCACTTTCCCTACTCTCCTCCACTCCCAGACTTAGTCCCACATATTATCTATAACCGACTGGATCTTTCCCCTTAAATTAATGTAACCAAGACAATCTCACAGGCCAACTGGTCTAGGCCCTCTCTTTGTAAAATGCTCTTTCTAGGCAGCAAGTTGACAAGTACACATTGTGTCACGTTTACAATCAAAACGATCACGCTGCTGTAAACTTCAGTATAACTTTTCTGTGAGATCTCTTCCTCCTGTACACTGTGTTTATTTCATTAGCTTCTCTTGCCATCTCTCCACTCACATGTGCATTTTTAATGTCTCTGGAACCAAAGCCAACTACTTTGTCACGTGTCTCATATCAATTTTGACTCATTAACATTAAGCTGATATTGCAACAACTGGGCAAAATTATCCAAAAGCTGTGATCCTTAACCTTGAGTGTACATCTGTTGAAGGATGGAGAATCAGACAGTTTCCGCAGTGTCATGAACAGGTAGAGGGACATCCGCATAGTGCTAAATAGGAAGAGAAGATGTACTGAAATCAATTCTAAATATCGCACAGGAAAATGGGGGTTTACAAATCAAGGAACAAGAGAAAGGATTTCTGGGTAAAAATCACAAAGGATAAATGTCAGGAGGGCTAATTGAACTGACCAGGTAAGATTCTTGAGAGATGGTGGAGCATGAGGAACCCAGCCAGACATCTAGAATGATCATATGTTTGAGGATAGGATATTCTAGATCAACTAACTTTTGAGAATTCTTAAAAAACAGCATGCAGGACATTTGTAAAAATCCTACAACTGTATGCATTAACATAGAGAAAGGGTCAGCTTTCAAACATTGTTCAGAACAGAGGCTAGGATACATACAGTTTTGTTAAGGACAGGATCTTTGTCACCTCAAACTCAACTGACAGCTCAATACACCAGTTCTCACGGGATCTCATTCCCTGAATTTCTGATTCAGAGAATCAAAAGTCAGTGAATTTCATATCATATTAGGTTCCCAGTTAATATTAAGGCTGTTGGTCCAGAGAACTTTGTTATACAGTGGATAAAATGCAGGGTTTGGTCATGCTAGGGAAGCCTTCTACACTGAGCTGCACTCTGTCCTTACAGGCACCTTCTGAAGACCACTATATTAGAAATATCTACATACTGTGGCATATTAATTTCCCATTTCACAGTGACCAACCTCATCCTTATAATTTTCTATTATAAATAATAGAGTTTGCACTGTTGGTGTGGATTTGTGTCCTACCGTCATTCTGGCTGAAATTTCTGTAGTGTATTATATGGATGAGTGTTGAAATAAGAGCGGCTGGGCTGCGTCCCCAACACCCCGGCCGCTTGGCTAGCTCATGCCCGAAATAACAACACACAAACTGTATTCATTTAAAAACTGCTTGGCCCGGCTAGTTCCAGATTCTTATTGGCTAGCTCTTACATATTGTTCTAACCCATTTCTAATAATGTGTGTAAGCACCCCAAGGTGCGCTTATCGGGAAGATTCTAGCCTACTCGGAGGAGCTTCATTGCGTGCATCTGCCCGGGAGAGCTGAGCATGGTGTCTCTCCGGTCCCTCTGGAAGCAGCGCAGAGTCTGACCTCACTTCCTCTTCTGCCCAGAATTCTATTCTGTTTCCTCCTCCCATCTATGTTCTAAGCTATGAGGCCAAGCAGTTGGTTTATTACTTAACCAATGAAATCAACAGATTGTTATATGACACTCCCACATCAGATGAGGCATGGTGTCTGAATGCATTTTTCTGCAATATGACGAAATTCTTACTTATCTACCACAGAGATAATGTAGGCAAAGAATATGAAATAAGGTAAAATAACTTACATTTTGTACTTGAAATGCACTGTAGTATGTATGAATCGTAGAGCATTGCGATGATGGAGCTAGAATTTGAGAAATTCATTAACTTTTTCTGGATATATGAATGCAGATTTCTTGTAAGGCCAAAGGGTTCTGGAGGGAGCAGTGTTCTATGATCCCTGCTAAGGAAGCTCACTCTCATAGCCCATCACCCAGAACTTGCTTTTTTCACTGGTCAAGACATTTCATCTCTTAATCATCACTTAAAGAGTGAGGTGGTTAAGAAGTAAGTGTAACCTTTTCATTCATGGCAAAGAGAATTTGTTGGGATAAGGGATGGTGCCTGTGGCATTATGTCTGGAGGAATGGAGCTGCTGACAGCTATGGAAAAGTTCCGGTGTGGTTCAGGTGTAAATGAGCAAAAGTGCACCAGAACAGAAAGGCAGTAACCCCTAGAATACCATTCCTCCCACCTCAGCACTCTCTCGGCCATGTATCTGAAATGGTTCTGTGTAAGACTTCCAAACTCTGTTTAAATATTAGCACTCTAAATCTACAAGATCCTAAAATACAAACGTTATTTTTAATATTTTCCCACCAGTCATCCTTGTTTCATAAAAGTATTAGCCAAACTATACTGATATAACCTTTGGTTTTCCAAACAAAGGAGAAGTATGCAATAGTAGTCAATCATTAATCCTTACATTTATTTTCTTATTCTGATCTCTCATGATGATGTCCCATCTACCAGCTTTGGCAAACACATTTAGTTACCTGGTAATGTCTGTTCTTAGACATCTCTCTTTATTTACATGTCATAATTGAGTTATTAACCTACATATTTATAGCCTTCCATGGTAAGGTAGATATACCAGTTTATATGAAATAAGTAATATATATATATATATATATACTGTAAGTATATATGTATATATATGTGATACACATCACATAATTAAAATGGCAAATATCATGGAAAATTTTAGTCAGAACTCTAAAATATACTCAAGGTTCTTTTGGCTTTTGGAGTTTCCTTAAAAGTTCAGTGACCATGATGCTTCATATATCATGTTTGACTTTTCAAAATCTATTTTGTGGGTAGCCATTTCCAAAGTAGTAGACTCTCCTGTCAGTAATCCCGCTCATGGGAAAGATGCAGCTTCCATGCCAGTCATTCCTGTTCAGTGATATTCTTAACAGTGATCTCTTGGGGAATGTTGTCTGTTTTGTCTTCCTAAGGGAGAATAGCACCTAATTGTAAAAGTTTCAGGGACAAATAAGAGGTGAGTGCAAAGTTATGGAAATCAGTGCAAAGGGATTTTTGCAAAAAGCAGAAACCATGCAAATATGACTGACATCATTCCAACTATCAATTTTATATACAAATATTAATTACCTGGGCCCCACCCATCTTCTGGGAACTTTCATGCTTTTCTGTTATATGTTAGTGTGCTGTGGCATTTCCGCATGTCAATGTGTAGACTTTTCAATAAGTTCTCACATCTCAATGCCTACCGTCACTGACGCACTCTGTGAAGAAGTTCAGGTCTGGAAGCTAGAGTGTGGTTTGTAATGGGAGTCCATAAAACCCGCTGCAAGTCCAAAGGAAAAGATGGAGGCCTGTGGCACTCGATGAGGAGGCACGGCCAGCACAGGGTTTGTGGAGCCATTTGTTGCTGCTGTTGAATGGAGGCAGACACGCACATAGCTGATCTTAAAAATCAGGGATACACGAGAGCACTGGGCTACAAAGATGACCACATAGGATGGAAAGAAGACAAACACCACAGTTTTTTTTTCCCATAGGCTCTGGTGTTGCCCCTGCTTTCTGAAAGCTCCCCAAACTAAAGGCAACAAATTCTCTGAATGACAGTATTTCAGGTGCAAAAGTTCAGGTCAATGGTATTTCTATAATGATGGAAGGAGGTTCTGCAAAGCACCTTCTGAGAGATGCTTTGCAGCCATGATGCCAGCAGATTTCACACTTTGAAATTACATATGCTAATTGGAAAGCCAATTGGTTTCTTTATGTACTCAGAAACTGCCTTTTCTGTTCAGAACAGCATATACCATGCAAAGAAAATACTTTTAGCTAATGAGACATACATGTCTTTTTGTTTAATAACTCTTGAGAAGATTCTCTATGATAGACAATATAAAACAAAACCCCCGCTCTTTTATTCTGCCTTTAGGGAGTTTCCAGTAAAGACAGAAAGAAACCCTTTAAAATATCATGTAATTATTATAAAATGTCATAGGAATGATACAGAAAATAGCCTAGTACCAGAGGAAATAGGTTTCTGTCAGCTTAAATTTATTAAAAAGATTGCTTATTTCTAACTTTTCTTACTATTGCATACAAGAAATTCTCTGGCAGAAATGCTGGAACTCTCATGCTCATATTGATCCAACTTGAAAATCTGTTTTATTTTCACCAGCAAATGTATTAAGTTGTCAGATTGTTCTCCACACAATATGCTATTGTTTCATAAACAGGAGCTCATTTTTTTTGTTAATTTCTCATAGCTTAATTTTACTTTTTTCTATTCAAATTCTTCTCATGTCCAATGCAGTTTGAATTTTGGAAGTATTTTCTCCCAACCCAAACAAACATGAACACATGTATGCACAGAGAAAGAGACAGAGACAGAGACACTGCCTTTCCTGCTTACGAGCCACCATAGATTCAAGTGACTTGAATAAGCAAGCTGCCCATTTACAAGGAACTCTTACATATTCCACACCTCATCTCACACCATTTCATTCATCAATAGCCAGATACCTGGCCATGAAACAAGAAATCCGAGCAGCCACTTCTAACAATTTGCTTTATATTGCACCAAAAAGAATACATGTTCTTTTTTTGAATAATCATTTTCTTTTAACTTTTAAAGAATATTTAAGATAACTTTTTTAGAATGTGTCATACTATACACTAAGCACAGGATCCTGAGGAGACCTTCCTTCTGTGAAGAGAAGTCCCGTCAAGGACAGAGGAACATCCTTATAATAAGATGCAAATTTCTCATTAAAAGCAAATCCTTTTTTCTCCAAAGGCTGTACCAATACTACTTAAACTTGACTGGTGAGAATTCCCTGTTAAGAGCCCTGGAAGAATGTTCCAATTAGGGACAATGTAGAGTCCAAGTTACTTTTATTTTAATGAATTAGAAAATGCGAGCACATTTTCAGTACAGAGCCAAGAAAATATTATTCTGAGATAGCTCAGCACATGTCAGCCAACAGGCTGGCACCCATCCCATTGCCTCTTTGTTTATGGCACGGAATAGTTCACTAATGAGCACTCTCTATGAGACAATGCTAATTTGAAAACTTATTTTGTTATGAAATTTCTCAGTGTTATGCTTCTTACTTCTATAAGTTAGAGTCTTCTCTTTATCCCTGGAGAAGAATTCCTCAGATGCTGATACGTCTTAAATTCTTCATAACCTGAAGTCAGGTATAATGATGCATTCTGGTAATCTCAGGACTCAGGAGGTTGAAGAAAGCGGAGCGTAAGTTTGAGGCCATCTGGGCTGCATAATGAGACCTGTCTCAGGGATTTAAAAAGAAAATGTTGAGCTTGGGATGTACTGCAAGGACATATGGGAGGACCTGGCTGAAATGCCGAGCAATTATAAAAATTCCACAGGATTGACCGTTTGACTTGAATCTCGGCTTACATTTTCATGAACCCGCCAGTATTCTCGTAACTCTGGAAATCCTCACTAGTCCTCTTGTTTTCAACATTGTGAGAGGCTTGTTTTTCAGATTACATGGTGGAGTATTCTCCAAGAATTTCTTTAAGGACAGAGCAATCAAGTCAGAGTTCTTACCAGGGTACCCAGAAAAGAAAACAACAACACCAACAACAAAAGACTATCTCTGAGAAGTTAGAGTCAAATGATTGAGAATAAAGATCATATGAATAAGACATTTATTTCTTTTTATGTGGTATGCAATGTTTGAAATAATAACTGAAGTTATAAGTAAAAATGATATCAGAATATATCAAATTTTCATTCACTGAGTAATGACTAACTTCCTGAGCAATAAAAAAGGGACCATTTTCAACTTTTTCCTTTTCTGTTATGTTCTGGGGATTGCAGCTAGGGCTTCATGCTTGCACAGCTAGGGCTCCATTACTGAGCAACACTTCCATTCCTGTTTTACTCTTCCATCTCGTATTTCACACGTTCAATTAGTCACCATATTCTTTCCATTGGACTTTGTAAGAATCCCTTTATAATATATGCAGCATGTATAACATATATATACTATATACAACATATGTATTATATGTAACATATATAAAAGACACACAGCAACAAATACATGGAAACAAATACATTAACATCAAAGTTTGCTGGAAATTATTCTGATAAATTTCATTTCTCTCAATAATCCAGTACAGTGTTCAAATCATGGAGCTCCAAACACAAGGTGAAACTGATAAGTCCCTCTGATTTTAGCATACGCTATCTTATATATGAAACTAAGATAGGTATTTTATCTTTTTGAGCATGATGCACTACACAGTCCCGCCCACTGCTGGGATTAAAGGTGTGCACCACCACACCTGACAAAATAGGTATTTTTAAAGGAAACCGTGAGAGGCTCCTTTATGCCTCAGCTAATGTTTTTAGTTACAGGACTTCCAGTGGGGGAACATTCTTTAATATTTTTTTATTAAATATATTTTCAATAAATATATCTTTTTATTAAGTTTATTCATTTAATTTTACATCTCGAACTGTAGAGTCAGATCTGTGTTTTCCATCTTGCTTTCTGGCTTCCAGAGCACTGCACAGAGTGCAGACACTTCCTCTCTATGGAACCTGTCACACCTTGAAGGCCCATCTGTTCAGCACCTGGAATAAAGCAGATGGCGATGCTGACAGGTAGCTCTGATGCTAAATCCCAAGGGATCCTGGGATCCCTGCCACGGACGAGGGAAACAGCCTAACTCTCTGAGCTCAGTCGTATAAGCATTGCTAGGGTTGCTCTGATAATGAGATGTCTTCCATATTTGTGCAGACCCAAGGCCTGGTGGTCACCCAGAGTGACTTGCAGAGGCATTTGAGCTGTCTTCTTTACATTCCCCTTAAAACTTGCTCTGGAAACTATCACTGACCTAGAAGCAAGTCTAGGTGGTACTGAGAGCAAATTTCCAGGCCTGCATCAGGTCTGGTTTTGATCTTTGTCTCCTCACTTTAGCTGAAAATACCCCACATAAAGAACTCTGGAAACATTCTTTATATTGCAAGCTGGGGCTGATGGGGGCGGAGTTGTTGTCAAGTGCCATGGTCTGTTTAAATTTACTTTTATTAAGATCAGTAAATCACTCAGCCACCCTTAGCAAATTAGGTAGCAACTGTTGATAAGGTTTCACAAAATACAGACACCCAGGATGCCAGCCCCCTTCAAATATCAAACTTGACTCTGATCATGAAGCATATGAGCCCTTCAATTCCAGTTCCTAACTTGTAGTAAGAGCTGCGGGCTAAAAAAAAAAAAAGAGCTATGGGTTGTGTTCCTGCCGCCCCAGCTCCTGGTCGCCTGGCTAGCTTATGCCCCGAAATAACAACACACAAACTGTATTCTTTTAAACATTGCTTGGCCCATTACATTGCCTCTTCTCGGCTAACTCTCGCACCTGGACTAGCCCATTTCTAATAATGTATGTAGCACCCCAAAGTGCTCTTACCGGGAAGATTCTGGCCTACGTCCATCCTGGGTCGGAGCTTCATCACGTCTGCCTGGGAGAGGGGAGCATGGCCTCTGAGCCCACTTCCTCTTCCTCCCAGCATTCTGTTCTGTTTACTCCGCCCACCTATGTTTTAACCTATGAGGCCAAGCAGTTTCTTTATTAATTAACCAATGACCTTCCTCCATCACTAACTGAAAAAGGACCAGAGCATGTGAACGAAATTAGAAAAGCCCAAGTAGTAACAAACAACCAAATAAGCATTGCAGCCCAAATTTCTTGAGTTTAAAACCAAGCCACTATTTCCAATCACATTGCTTGCAGGGCAAAGCAGCCACCTTTCCCACGGGAACCAGGTCATGGGAGCTCTTCTGTGTACAGTGGATCTTCCTTCTAAAGATAGGGAAGCGAGCTTGGCACGTTACCTAGAATTTTTTAAAAGAGGATTCGGGAGAATTCTTTATGCAGAAGTTATATGCTTTAAAAAGAACAGCAGTGATTACTGAAAAGAAGTATTGATCGTCGGATTATGAGAAATTAAATTCCTAAAACTAAAAGCAAATGGAAAGAGGCTATGAAGGTCAAAACGGAGGCTCCAGACCCTATGCGCTAGGATGGGGTTTCATCCGAACGACACAGGGAGGAGGTGTATTTTTGTGTTACTAGAAAGGAAAGCAGTGAAAGTGTAGGTATTGAAGGTGATAAACCCTTGGCCACAGTGCAGATTGGTCTGCTAAAGCTTGGCCTCATTGTGATTATTACTTCCAGAAGAATTGTTTTCAATCTGATGTAGCTGTTTAGGTTAATATTTCCTCCTACTGCTTAGAAATCTATATACATCCAGTATTAAAACTTTGGTGTTATCCACCACTGTTTGGGGTTATCCATCGGTTACCACCACTTGGATTTTTAAGGCTACCATATTTTCTAAGTAAATATGTGGATGCATGATCAAAGGGAAGATGTAGTTTGTGAAGATTATTAACTGAAAAGCCTCACAAAGATACAAAATTAAACAAAAAAACTAGGGAATTTTTCTATGAACTATTCTCATTTAAACAATACAATGACATGAAATTTTCTCTTCTTCACTAAAGTTAGTAAACTGTTATTATACATAATTTAATGTTTCTGACCTAGTGCCCAGCTTACAACACACTTAGTCTGATGGATCCACTTCTCTGCTATATCAGACAAGTGACTATAGGTGGAATAAAAACTACTTTTAGTGTTAACCTTTGCAGTTGGTGGCTACATTTTGTTCCCAGCTGCCTATACCTTGAAATAATCACAAAGAAACCATATTATTTAAATCACTGCTTGTCCAATCACTTAAGCCTATTGCTATCCAGCTCTTACGTCTTTGGTTAACCCATTTCTAATATTCTATATTTTACCATAAGGCTCATGGCCTACTGACAAGGTTCCAGCTGACAGCTTGTGTCTTTTCCTTCTGGTGGTTACATGCCGTCTCTTGATTCTGCCTTCTTTCTCCCAGCATTCAGCTTAGTTTTCCACCTAGCTCTATTCTGCCCTATCACAGGCCAAGTAAGTTTCTTTATTCATTAGCAAATAAAAGCAACACATATACAGAAGGACTTCCCACACCAGACCTTAAATAAAAACAAGAAAGAGATTTGTTTTATCTCTGAAGAAATAAAAAGAGTAATTTATTTCTCAAATCTTTAGTGAGTTTTGGTTACTCTTTTGCAATGAAGCAAAGTATCATTTTTTAAAAAGAAAAACACGTGTTTTGTTTTAGAGTGTTTTTTTAAATTCAAATATCTACATGTTTTCTTTGTAATGTTTACTTTTCTGAGGCATTAAAGTATTTCTCCTCCAGATAATATTTAAGACTGCTTTCTAAAATATACCTCACCAGCCATGGAAAGGTTAATACAGTGGCAAAGCTAATCTATTATACTCTCTTTCCCTATGTTGAGAAAAATAATATTTAGCTCCCACGTGGAGCTGCATGATAAGAGAATACTTACTTCCTTGGCTTATCAAATGTCATTCAATTATTTTCATAAATGAGGCAGAATATCTTGGTCATAGTAAGGATCAACTGTAGGGAATCTCATTAGGATGTATATCGCAGACCATAATTTCAAAGCCTGCCTGTCCTCTGGGGGATTACAAAGAAGAAGCAATTCAGTGGTGATAAATTGAACTTAATCAAGTGTTGCATCCTTTAGCTAGCATTTTGCTGACTGAGTTCAATAATTATGCCTCCTTGTAAGTTTAAGGTAGTTGACTTTCAGATAGCAGAAGGACAGATTCAAAGGGGAAAATGTCAAAACATGTGGAGGAGAATTCTGAGATAGTTAAAGAGAAGACAAAGAGAGAGGGGAAATGAGAAAGAAGTGATGAACCAAGAAAGAGATGAGAAGTGCATGATGGAAAGACAATTAAACTTTGAAGTCTGATTTGACTTGGTAAAGACCCTAGACTGGAACCCTTGTTTTATCAGAGGAATAAGGCACAACTAAACTCAACCACCACTGCAGATAAAGGCTGTATTCTTGACTTCACATTCGCTCACACAATCTCTATTTTTTTTGACCTAATGAAAGGAACAATCCATATTCCCTATCTCCATTAAAATCAGAAGTTTAGTGGAGATATATATTAACTATCCAAAAATGTCTCTTTGAATGCACATTTAATTCAATATATTTGAAAACAAAGTAAAAACAAAAATTATAAAACTGCATTTTTTAATTTCTAATATTACATCAAGATTACATGAACCAATGTCTTAGCTCCTAATAGCTTTATTTAATTTCATAATTCTAGATCCTTATCATTATAACAATTAGAGAGTTCAAAACTATATAAGCCATATTCATTTTTCAAGATGCTTTATGCATAGTAACTGTTCAGAAAGATAACTATCATTGGACCTAATGAGAAAAAAAGAAAGAGGAACAGAGTCATATGAAGATGTATTGTGAACTCAGTCAATACAGAGGTGACATTGAGACACCAAATTTGTGAGATTTTCTTTGTTGAGAAAGCGCTATTTAGCCAAGTGAAAGGTCAGATCAGCTCAGAGACTAAGCATGTTAGGATTTTACCCTTCTTAATAGTGGAAATCTACTGACACTTAACTGTAACTTTAAATAGAATGCTTTACTCATTGTACCTCAATGGGCAAAACTACAGTCCATCATGAAGAAGGCTGAAATGTCCTGGTGAGTTCATTGCTTAGAACTTGATCCTAGGATTGAGGGAATGATGATTCTCGGTCCTCTTACCTCCTCCACTGCTGTTCTGTTCTATGTAAAACTTGATGAAGTGACACACCTAATTTATCCCTCTCATCCCAGGCTACATCTTTGCTCTGTTTCAATGACACATTTCTCTCTTACTATTGTAGATGATCCAAGAGGGGTTGGTTTTCAAAATAATATAAAATACCCTACAGATAAAAGCAAAAATGACCTGGAATCTGTATCAAGTACAAACCAGGGCTTTTTTTTTTTTTTTTTTTTTGGAATGCTGGTGTATGCGTGCATACCTTCTATGAGTCATACTGCATGTTTGTGGTTTTGCAGCACCAGCACTTACACGGACTTTTGAGCCATCTTCAGTCCTGCAGTGTTCCCCATGATTTATTCTTTTGTCATTGTTTTTATGTGCTTTATTCCTGTAACAAAAGCATAAATTCTTCTAAGGGAGAAAATGTGTTTTCCTTTTATTTGTCTTTATCTTGTCTTTTATCCCCAGCAATCTACCTCCCAGGACACTTAATACAGATATTTTAAGGTGTTGGAATGATGAGAAATCTGTATAATTCCCAACAACTCCTACACCTCAAAGAGACAAAATTTTGTTAAAATGCCTTTAACACTCTACACGAGGTAGTTCTTGGAGAAAAAACACAGGTGTGGAGACATTTATTTGCAGAATGGTGTGTATTTCAGAAGATGTTTAAAAATATCTTTCTAAGGCTCACACAATGTTAGGTAAGATGCTTTAGAGGAAGCTGTGAGGAAGACAATTATGCATATGTACATATATATATATATATATATATATATGATGTGTGTCAACTCTGCTCTCCAGTACACAGTTCCATCACTGATGTTCTCTAGCAGTTCAGTTATTACAGAGCAATCAAAGAAGGGGAGGGGGACTACCCTTCTCACTCTCTGTCCCAATCTCATTGCAGATTCCAGGCATTCTGAATGTTCTAGAAATACAATGTGCTTACACTCTTGTGGAGGCATTATGCATACTGCTGTTCTCTATGTACCTGGGCCAGGAAAAATCTCATTGTTCCTCTGAAAAACCTTCTTAGTGCCTTATGGGCCAAATGATTCCTTCTTAATGTTCCCTTAGCACTTTATGTTAACCAATATTAGATAGGTAGGTATATAAATGATAATGAGATAATGATGATGTTGGTAATGATAGATGATAGATAGATAGATAGATAGATAGATAGATAGATAGATAGATAGATAGATAGATAATACCCCTACATACTTATTACTCCCATCTCAGTCTTCTATTCCATCCATAGCCACAAAACCTCTGAAATAAATAACTACTATTCAGTTCAGCAATTTATCCTGAGCCCACCTAGAATAAATGGATCTGCCTTCTTATTTGCTTCCACCCATGTGTAACATCTAGATACCTAGACATGTTCACCACACTCAGGTCTTATATAAATATCTGCATAAGGCTTGAGGTTATTCTCATTTTCTTAACTTTCCCATTGCTTAGATGATATTTTTATTTAAACACTTTTTATAAAAAATATAAATACAGCGCTATCCCCCTCCCTTTCTTTCCCCTAGCCCTTCCCATGTGCCCACTTACTTCCTTTCAAACTATGGCTTCTTTTACATTAATTTATTGATACATATATACATACAAAGTAACCACTACTGAGCCAATTTAGTGTGTTGCTGGCATATGTATATTGTCAGTGTTGACAACTTAGTATTCGATAACCTATTAGGGGACGCCATCTGTGGAGAAGACTACTTCTCCCACCCTCAATATTCCTTAATTGCCTGTAGGATTTTGTTTAAAGATGGGGCCCCATAAGATTGCCCCCTTTCATGTCTGTTAGTGTTGTCCTTTTTCAGGTCTTGTCAGACAGCCATATTGTTGAGGTGTCATGGGTGAATATTCCCTGGCATTTCTAATGACATACTCTCACATCTGACTTTCTGGTCCTTTGACTCATCATCTTTCTGCTTCTCTCTTCTGTGATGCTCCCTAAGCCTTGGGTGCAGGAGTTATTGGGGATGGGCACCCCCTGAGCAATTGGTGGTTTTCTGTGATGGTCTCTGTTGCTTACCAGAAATGTCTTTGATGAGAAGTGGGAGCTACAGCTTATCTGTGGGTTTATGGATACATTGTTTGAATGCAGTTAGGGATGATGCTTGTCTAGTAACGTGAGACTATATATTCTCCTCTAAGACCCATTAATTCACTAGCCCCAAGTAGTTGATTAGGTTTCTAGAACCAGGAGTGATTTCTTCTCTGTTAAAGGGGCCTTAAGTCCAAATAGACGGTTGTCGGTTACCATCAAGATATTAGTGCCACAATTGAGCCAGAAGGGATATCTTGCCATGCTGGTTATTATTGTGATTCAGAGGCTATGTAGGAGTATTGGTAGCTTCCCTCTTTTGTCAGCTTGTATGGAAAGTTCTGGGAAAGCAAAAGTTACTCCTTGGCAGGCTTTCAGAGAAGGTGAAGTTCAGATCATGTGTGCAAGGTGCATAGTGTTTTCAGACACAGGAACTTATCTTCACCCTGATCAAAGGATGTTTTAAACTCTACTTTGAGGTTTCCCCTGTAGGTTGTCAGCATGACCTGTTTTTCAACTCAGGTGCTGATAAACTAAGTGCCATATTCATTATAGGGCCTGTGGTTATTAACAGAACCTTTTAAGGAAAAAGATTGTTACTCCAAAAAAGGATTATAATGGCAAGACTTTCAGTACTTCTACCAAAGTGTTATGGGCATCACCAGACACAGGGACTTGCAGTATTCCTCAAGTGCTCATTTAGGTGGCAGTGAGCTTCCTTAAGACAGGTCAACACTATAGCTATATACTGTTTGATGTAAGATACTCATCCTTGAGTAGCCATTATGATTCCTTTGTGAACAATTTAGCTAAAAAGAATAATTATAACACTTTTAATGGAGATGGGGGGATAAGATCACTAATATGAGCTTCAAAAAAACAAAATATTCATCTTCATATCATATCCTAGCCTCATTAATAAAGATTTTAGAAACAGATTTGAACGAAAATTTTTAGTGTGTGGGAAAAAGTAGGGCTGGGAAGATGTAACTTTGGCAACTGCGATGAGGAGGGATATGGAGAGGGGGGAGGGAAAGCAGGAAGATTTAGTAATGGAACAGCAAACAAGACAGGCCAACAAGGAATGGCAGAAGAAGAGGGAGCCACTATAGAAAGGGATTGTCAATGCCCAGAGTTTCTCAAAAGCATGTAAGCCAATGCTGAATGGCAGAAGGAGAGGTAGCCTCTATAGAAGAGGACTGTCAAAGCCCAGAGTGCCTCAAGAGCATGCTTCGGCCTTGGCCTGTATCCAAACGACAAATGAGATAGAGAAAAGCAGAAGTTATGTTTTTTTTTTTTTTTTGAATAATACAGAAAGCTGGCAGACCATGTTGCTGATGATGGAAGTTCTGAAAGTGACTGTACCAGGTGAGAGAGGGGTGATCTGGGAAATATGAGCACATTATAGTGTTAAAGAGATCATTTTTTCCCATCTTATTTGCATGGATTTAAGTGAACTGGCCTTTCTAAGAGGGGATATCTTGCAAGGCCAGCTAATTGGAATAACTGTTACGAGAGGAAACACTGATATATGATGCTTTAATCTTTGGAGCATGTCTCCATCCAGGACATGATATATATTTTATTCTTTTTATCAGAAGACAATAGCTTTTCCTCAATGGGGCTCAACAGAACCCTAATATCCACCATCAGATGTTTTCAATGCTGTGTAGCATTTATTGTCCAAGGGTTGAATCCTTAAGATCACTTAAGAGATGGGTTGAAATTAGAAAATAGGTCATCATCATTTCCATCATGAAAATTCAAACTATTGTTCCTGAGAAGGGATTAGCCTCTGGACTAGAACTTTAACCACACACTGACTTATGGCCCCATATAGGTAGTGCTGCTTAGGAAAAGAATGATAACCAGAGACAGAGATGGGAATATATCTCTGTGGTTGTGAAACTTGCCTTGCACATTTTAGACCATAAGTTCAATTATTCATACACACAGAGAGAAAGAGAGAGACAGAGAGAGACAGACAGAGAGAGAGAGAGAGAGAGAGAGAGAGAGAGAGAGAGAGAAAGAAAGAAAGAAAGAAAGAAAGAAAGAAAGAAAGAAAACCAGACTTCTCTTCTGAGACCTCAACTCTCCATCCAAGACAGGACTGAGAACATCTGTACCATTTGGCCCTGGACGAAATACAGAAATGGAACTGCTATCTTTGGGGTCCTCTTCTTCCCTATATCTGCCTCCTGTATTCACCAATATAATTTTCATTTGATACAGGTGGATAATGCTATTTCTATTCAGTTTATAAATTTATGAGAACATTTAGCATAAATGGAAAAAATACATATGGGAGAGCTGATTGATAGGGATCTGAAGAACAAATGGCTTTTACTTTTTAAGAAATTGATCAGTTCCATTTGGGTTGTTGACTACACACTAGAAAAAGGGGACACATTTCTTTTTGTTGTTATTTAAGGCATCTTTCTGGGGATTACAGAAGGGAAGAGAAGTGACTTTGTCCAGATTTAGAAAGTGATAACACTTCCTGTTACTATGGAAATGAGCGTAGGTTATGTTGTTTTCCCGTTCTTCTTATTTCCATTTTATCACAATAAGGCAGGCTGATCTAGCTGGTCTTCTAACATGTAATGTCTTCACCACTGAGGAGTCATTTGGTTTCTATTGCTATGATAAACTCCACGACCAAAAGCAATTGGGAAGAGGTTTATTTCAGCTTTAGTTGTAGCCCATCTTGAGGGCAGGGTTGAACTTAAGGCAGGAATTCGGAGGCCAGAATTGATGCAGAGGCCAGGGAGGAGTACTGTTTACTGGCTTATTCAGCCTGCTTTCTTATAAATCCCTGAACCTCCAGCCCAGAAATGGCATAGCCTTTCAGTGAACTGGATCTTCCCACATAAATCAATATCAAGAATATGTACTATAGATTTGCATCCAGACTTATCTGATGGTAGCATTTTTCTCAACTGAGGTTCATCTTCCCAAATAACATTAACTCTGTAAAGTTGAAAACAACAACAAAAAACCCAACCAAACAAAGAAAATCAATCAGAAAACAGGATACCACTTAACAAAGAGTGGATTAGTGTTGAAATAGGAGCGGCAGGGCTGCGTCCCTGGCACCCGGCCGCCTGCATGGCTAGCTTATGCCCCGAAATAATTACACGGAAACTGTATTCTTTCAAACACTGCCTGGCCCGGCTAGGTCCAGTTTCTTATTGGCTAGCTCTTACATATTGTTCTAACCCATTTCTAATATTCTGTGTAGCCCATGAGCTGGCTTACCAGAGAGGATCTTAACCTGCATCTGTCTGGAGTGGGAGCATCATGGCGACTCCTCCTCTAACCTTCTTTCTCCCAGAATTCTCTTCTGTATACTCCGCCTACCTAATTTTCTATCCAATAAAATGGGCCAAGGCAGTTTCTTTATTAGTAAGAAATCATTCCCACATCATTTCCCCTTTTTCCGTTTAAACAAAAAAGAAAGGCTTTAACTTTAGCATAGTAAAATTACATATAACAAAACAGTTATCAAGTAAGAATTACAGTTACAATATTTATATCTATTTTATCTCTTATCATAACTAAGGAAAACTATAACTATTTATTCTTCAACTCCATCAAAGACTCCAGAAGGATATAATATTATCTAAGTAAACAAGAAATAAGAAAACTCTAGAAATGACAGAGACATCTCGCTGCCTGGACAGTCACCCAAAGTTCCTCTGTACCGTTGGGGCATCCATCTTCGGCCTACAGGCCCATGGTATCCAGAGACATTTCCATGAAGCAGGAAATTTCAAAGACAGTTCAGTCATTTTCTGCTGTGTCCTGCAGAATGTCTCGCAGACTCTTTCATGAATCAGGAACCCCGAAAGACCATCTCACCTTTAGGCAAGTTCAGCAGTCCTCTCTCTGAGGGTTCTCTGTGTCCAGTTTATGCAACAGTCCAGGCAAGAGCAGTTTCTTGCCCAAATGACTATCCAACTCCATAAGGATCCTCTTCGATGCCCATCTTCCTCTTGAAGTAGCTGGTGCTGCCAGGAGCAGACGTGTCTCCTTGTCATGAAAAGTCCTAAGTTATTAAAATATTTTAAATGCCATATTCTGCAGTCTTTGAAAGATATGAAGAATGCCTATCTAACTGAAATATATCTCTATATATCTAGAAAATCTAATTAACATGACTACAAGCTTAACTATTAGCGATGATTATCCATTAACAACCTATATTTCCTAATTATACATTACATTTTTAAATGAACTACACAATCACAATACCTTAATCAAGATCAAAAATACATATACATATAACAAAATTGACCTTAAAATCCATACCAATGCAAATTATTCATATCTATATCATATCCCCCTTTAAATGTAAAAGAACATTTATAAACAATATTTGGGAACATGGGCGTAGTTTTTTCTCTCCAAACTGCTTCCTGCTGAATAGGGGCGTCGTTAATTAGGTCGTTCATGATATAACCTGTGTGCTAGTTTCATCTCAGTTGGCAATTGAGCGAAGCAATTTTTTGAGGGTGTTCACAGCAACCTTTCAGGAGGGCGTGGTCTATCATACCAAATCGGAATAGATGCAATCCACAGGGTCTCATCCTCTGCAAAAACAAAAGAAGACCCTCTCCAAAGCATCATATCCTTAGACCCAAATTCTGAAATCATAATACCCTCATGAAATCCATTTTGGTTTAGCTTGGCAGCCCATATAATGAAATGTCTCTCTGTACTTAGCTCCTTCACAGTCAAAAATTTTAAAGAAAACACAATGTACATAATCCAGACTCTCTGTGAATTTTCCATTTTTACGTGGCTTATTTTTCTTTATTTCTCTTAATCTATAACTATCTGTACTTCTGTACTCTGTCTCTTTAAAGACTTTACCCTTTTTCTTTTTAAGACATTAACTTTATTCTTTATATTCTTTTTCTTCTCTTTCCCAAGCCTACGTACATTTATCCAACAGTGTCTGAATCTGTTTTATTGTGAATCTGTAACTTTTTTACTATCCAGGAGCACTTTGTTTTGCGCCTTTAAATCACTAAGCGCTTAAGAATCTAAGCTGTGACATTCCTAGGTCAAAAACAGGTACTGTATGCTGGCCCCGCCCAGTCCAACATGGCGGAGCCGCTCGTGCCTCTGATCCTTGCACATTGCACCATTAGCATGGCGGAGCTGCTTGTGCCTCTGAGCTGCGGCACACAATGTCCCCCTTTTAGGCACACAGCAGTCTAGTTGCCATCAAACAAATCGTAGCACTTTAATCCAAATGCTCCATTCATAAGCTCTGTCTCCCGCCGGAGCCAGACAGAGATCACAATGGCGGCACAGCCCAGAAAGCCGGCATTTTAAAACAGCCAGTTTTTTCCTGCTGCCGAGTCAGGACAATTTCTTTGCGGCACGCAACCCAGAAACAGCAAAAAGCTGTCTTAAATTCTCTCTCTCTCCTTTTTAAGCCCTCTCAGGTTTTTAAGTGGATTTAGCCCATCACGTCTGGGCGCCATCTGTTGAAATAGGAGCGGCAGGGCTGCGTCCCCGGCACCTGGCCGCCCGCATGGCTAGCTTATGCCCCGAAATAATTACACGGAAACTGTATTCTTTCAAACACTGCCTGGCCCGGCTAGTTCCAGCTTCTTATTGGCTAGCTCTTACATATTGTTCTAACCCATTTCTAATATTCTGTGTAGCCCACGAGCTGGCTTACCAGGGAGGATCTTAACCTGCGTCTGTCTGGAGTGGGAGAATCATGGCGACTCTTCACTAAGCTTCTTTTTCCCAGCATTCTCTTCTGTCTACTCCGCCTACCTAATTTTCTGTCCTATGAGGGCCGAGGCAGTTTCTTTATTATAATTAACCAATGTCCTTCCTCCATCAGATTAGAACTTCAGAGATAATAGAAACTAAATTTTTTTTTGCTTCACTTGTAGAAGAGACAAACCAGGAAACACCTGCTTATTATAGCAGAAGTAGAAATTAAACTCCTATGACTTGGTCCTGTGCCTACAAACTTGTGTCTGTGCACATTTTAGACACCTGCTGGGAAGTGGAGAACAACGTTAAATGACTAAATGAATAAACAATAGTATATAAATATCCCACGTATTACATATCAATAAGAACAATACCCAACCCTATCTGAGCACTAATCATACCTTATATTAACATATATGACCTTTGCAAGACCATAAAGTTTTTATTTTATGAACTATAGAAATGAGCCTGGAAAGCAGAGCCTTCAATTGTGGTGTTAAGCAGTAATACATCTTACTATGGCCAATGAGTGTAAGACACTCATGCTCCTTGTCATGTTTGTGCGTGGAACAATAAGCATAATAGGTGGCCACTCACGTCTTTTCACATAACCACCATTTTGAAAATTCTCTCTTTCAAGTACATTTACAAATTATCAAATTTGAGCATTGGAGCCTGAAACAGGAATGACGTCACCACCACTGCCACTGTAGTTAGCTGTAACCTTATTTTTGCTTGTTTACTTTCTTTTGACCTCATTGGTACCTTGAAGCTATATCAGTATAACCCTTCCTCGAGAATAATGAAATACTTGCCTAGGACAACCAAAATGAAGATCCTCTGTCTTTGAGTCTATTACTTGGATTAAATCATTCCAACCAAGTTCGGGCCACTGACATGCTAACATGCTCTGCTAAAATTATTTTATATTCTGGGAGGTTAATATTTTGTTTTATTTCAGCAGCACAGAAATCTTGTGTTTATTTTTTTAGCCTTCCTCTGTGGAAAGCAATCCGAAAAACTACACTTTCTGAGCTTAAAATACGACAAAAGGAATTGCATTTATTCTCTCCTTGGGGCATTTTAATGCTTTAAAGTCCTCATCTAGAAAATGACTTTTTTATTATTCTTTAATCAAATACCTTGTAGGAAGTTGTTTTCTTATTACTTGCTTATTCCTTCCTAATACAAAACCCTGTGATGGAAAATCAAGATAAGTGATGGTTTCACTTAATCCTATTTTGTATTTACATTTAACAAGGGGAAATGAAACAAAGAAATATGTTAGGAAACAAATGCAATAGAAGTATTATGCAAAGAAAGAAACAAAATCCCATAATTCTTTTAAAACTGTTACTAGCTCCTTGGTATGCAGGAAGACTTACTCTTCATTAATAAAAGGCAGTTGACCATCTAGAAGTTTATAATATCCTTGCAGCATCTACCTCATTGAAAATCAATGAAATCTGTTTTACAATTGCCTTGGCCAGGAGCTGTGCTGACAAAATTATTTCATAGTCATAAACTATCTGGATATTAACCCAGCATCCAATGAAACAAATGCTCAGCTTGCTTCCTTACCATGTCAAAGCATCATTGAGTAGTTCTTGCTGTGCACAGTTGTCTATAGAGTATCTCCACATTCTCTTACCTCTGTGAGGACATCACGGATTTTTACTGTGAGATTAACTCTCCCTCTGCTGTAGAAGTGTAGACTGGCTGGAAGTAATTTGAAGGCTATAGAACAGTAACTTTTAACACAAGCTAAAGGACCCAGGAATATTTCCCCAGCATTGCCGTCACTGGACAGAGACAGCGATGCACTGCTTTATGGCTGGGAGACAGCATTGTGACCTGTGATTTTATTGATTCACCTTGCAATAATTTACCTACTGGAGACTGCCTCTGCTGACATTTTCTTATGCTGCAAACAGAATCTGAAATCCTGCAGGATTTCCTCATGTTTTGTTTCAGAGCTATCCTGACCCCCAAAACCTTTAACCATAGTGCACGAGTATAAGAATTCAAAAAAGTAATCCAGTCTTTCTCCTGAATACACTCACCCATATTTTCATACTGAAATACCAACCTTTCCCCTTAATGAGGCAGAGCACTATTTCCTCTCTAACCTCACATCTCACCACTCTCTCTGGTTCTTTGAGCATCCTGCCTCCTTTGCCTTCAAACCTAATACATGTGAATGTTTCTTCACTGGCTGTCTTGCACTCACTGGGGCCCCCTGTCTGCTGTCACTAGTAGTGACTTATTGTCCTGCATGGGCTGCATGCACAGCGAATGATGAAAAGTAATATATACTGGGGACATGATACGAGAAACTAAAGAGATTGGGGTAAAAAAGAATAGTTCAAATTACCCAATTTTAGCAAAACAATCTCTGCAATGTAATGTGATTAGTGGTTTACACGTAAAGGTGAGTTCACTCAACTAACGAGCGTTATGCAGAGACTGGGCTTGTTTAAGGCTTCAGGAAGTTATTAGTAAGCAAGCCAGGAAAGGGATGGATCTCAGTTAGTGTGTGCTCTAATTGAAGATGCAGAAAAGGAGCAATTGAATGACTATATACAATTATCTCAGGTAGTTGTCATTGGCAGGAAGCTCATAAAACAAGACAGTGCAATGGCCTTGGGAAACAGGGTGTCCAGTGTAGATTAGATTTAAATAGTTTGTTGTTGATGTTGTTGTTGTTGTTTTAAGCTAAGCCATCCATAACAGGAAGTAGTCTTGGATTTAAGAATATAGGGAAATATTCAAAGCAATGAGAACATCAGATACAAACCTGAAGATGGAAATAAATGTGATGTGTTCAAGGAGGAAGAGGAACAGGGAGAGCAGGAGGAGACAGGAAAAAGAGATAGAACAGTAGGCAGGTTCAGAAGACATCTCTAGCTGTGGCCATCCATCACTCTTCAGTTCTGATAAAGAGCCCCTGTTGCAGGCCTAGTGCAAGTTCAAACCAGTGTAGGGTTCAGGTATAGAGATGATGTGGTCTCATTTGCAATTGTCTGAGTAGACCATGACTACAATGTAGAGAGTACATTGGGGAACAGCAGAATCAGACCATGATTTAATTAGAGACCTGATGCCATCTTGTGTTGGTGACATCGCATCTGAGCTCAATACAGCACTGAAATGGAGCAACACTGAAGGCAGCATGCTACCATCCTACCATTTAAAGTATTAACCGATACCTTCATAGCAACGAGACTTCTAGACTCACAGAAATTTCAAAATTTGTGTGAGAAGTTACTATGAGTAATGAGGAGGCTGAGTCAAATTCCAGTCATCATTTTACCTGACAGGCTGCCTACATGAAGAGGAAGACAGTTGGAAAGGAGGATCCACAGTTAAAGTGTTCATATATGAGTCAAAGTGGTTTCTCTGCCTCAATGTAGGTCTAGAAGGATTGGAGTTGGTGTCTGATCTAAGTAGAAACTAACAGGCATGACTTTTCTATGCACCCAGGCTCATTTATCTAGCAAATAAAAGAGTTCTACCGTGACTAGTTAGATCTTAGCCTGCTGCTGAAATAACCAATATATTGCACAAGTAGTTGTAGAAACAGAATTGCTGACATTCAGGTCTCTCCAAACTCTTTGTGTAGGTAGTTTTTTTTCATAGAGCTAGAAAGCCGAAAGCTTTCTTCTATATACTATAATCATCACTTCATATATTCATATCTCGTGTTGAGTTAAGAAAACTGAAGATGACACAGACAATGAACTACATAGAAGTTCTCCCTGTTAGTTCTCCCAACTAGAAGGAGTTAACATGATACAACTCAAGTCACATGATCTTCTGAGCAGTTCACTGCATTAACCTACCTGAGTATATTATGAGTTCAAGAAAGTTTCTCAAGAAATAAAATATTTGCTGCATTCATTCTCAGTTTTTCCTACTTAAAAGTATCTAATGATTGATTAATTTGAGAAGAGAAACTCTTTATCACTCTTATCGAAAAGTAGAATGTTATCATGCCCATAATGTGTATGTTTGGGTTTCTAAAGAACCCATTACTACTATCTGTAGTGGATAGGTTGGCTAAGCCAACTGCATGTACATATTGTAAACATCCAATAAAGTTTTCATGTGGTATGGATGTCAAAATACCTCATTTATATTGTACAGGTGCATAGATTTAAACATTGACCAGTAATTTATGGATATTTACTTAAATATAATGAAGGAATATACATTGAAGGCCTATCTCTTATAAGGTACTTTTAAATTTAAAAAAAAAATGAAAATTAGGCAACTTCAAAAGAAAGGTTGGCAGCTGGTCAAACTGAATAAGTTTTGACTATTTAAAAATTTATACATCTTTAAAATTTTGATTTTTGTCCAGACATGTGATCGCCACCTTCCTTATACACTATAATCTCCAAGTGAGACCTGAGAGCACCTAACTCTCTGCACTGCTGCCAAAATTCCCTAGAAGTCTTTTTTTTTAATGACAGAAAGGAGCTAAGACAAAACAACACATTTTTAAAAAGAAACAGAGCTTCTGGGATATGGCTTTCTCAGATGATCAGACACACACATGTTTAAATAAAGACAGAATTTCAAAGCTATAGAAAGAAAAATTGAACCAAAACAGTATTTAGATAAAATACATCAAATAAGTGAGCAATTTGGATCTGGTGAGCAAACACAAACTATACCCGCAATTACTCAGTTCTGAGGCATGATTCACATCGCTTTCCTCAAATCTTGCCAACAATCTTTGCAAGATCCAATGGGTTTAAACAAAGAAACTTACAATCCGACTTTCAGTTTGATATTATGCTTTTTACTTATTTTTATTTCTATGGGTGTTTTGCCTGCATGTAGTTCTGTGCACAAAGTGAGTGTCATGTGCCTGTAGAGACCAGAAGAGGAGCCAGATTTCTTGGAACTGGAATTATAGATAGTCATATGCTACCTTCTATGTTCTGGGACTTGAAACTGGGTCCTCTAGAAGAGCAGGGTTCTTAACTGTTGAGCTATCTCTCCAGCCCCAGTTTAGTTTTAAGAAAGAAAAGAAATAGTAAGATTACAAAGGTTCGTTGCAGTAGTCAATACACCAAGGAGAACCCACAAATCAAATTGTTGTAAGGAAATAAGTTATTCATTTGGGTTTGGTCAAGTTTGCCTTCTTTCCTTCCTTCCTTCCTTCCTTCCTTCCTTCCTTCCTTCCTTCCTTCCTTCCTTCCTTCCTTCTTTCTTTCTTTCTGGATTTCCAGACAGGGTTTCTCTTTGTATACCTGGCTGTCCTGGAACTAACTCTACAGACTAGGCTGACCTCGAATTTATAGAGATCCACCACTTTTGCCTCCTGGGTGCTGGGATTAAAGGAGTGCATCACCACTGTCCAGCGCTTTGGTTTCTTAAGGTGGTTGTAACTATTTAGCACTAAGGGGAAGATACACAGAGTGACTGTGATATTGTTCTCTTTCAATGTTTGATCATTCTCCAAGTTGAGCTTGCATTCTCTAAATATCTCCAACTTCTCATGTTTACAATACATGCTGAAATATTGGGGACACTTTTGTGCATGTTAAAACAAAATGTAAACAATTGCCTTATATCTAGGTATCTGGATTAAACAAATTATCTCAAATGCCTACTAGATGCCTGGTAGTTCCATGTAAATACCTATGGTCAACACACTGGTCAGTGTTCTGCTGCCATTGCCTACTGCTCTCTAGAGAGAAATGCTCCTTTCTAAGAATCAACTCTTTTATACCCTGTTGAGAACATGTTTCCTGACTCCATTCACATACAAACTACTTGTAGGATAAACTTTCTTTTGTGCCTACTTCTCACCAACAATGTATTCTCAGCCCTATAAATCATCCTGAAACTTACTTTTGGACTCAACATTCTATCAGCCATTACCACCAAAGTGTGGAGACATCCTTGATAAAAAATAATATTTCCAAATAGATTAAAGTTTTGTGATGGCAATCAGAGAGCACCCTCATTGGATGAGAATAAGCGGCAATTCTAAGTGAGTGTGCTTTAAAGAAGGATGACTGCTTTGTTTACCCAATTCCTAGTAAGTGTAGTCTTATCTACACTTCCTCAAGCTCAACACTGAAGCTTGAACACCATTTGGTGATACTATTTGAAAATTTTATCAGCTTCCTTTGAGAATCTACCTATAGGAGTAGATAAGACTAAGACAGATTCAGGTGTTGTCAGAGGAGGGGGAGATTGTACAGACCCAGCAGGTGCTGGTACCACATACAGGAATTGTTTCAATACCACACTAGCTTTGAGAAAGGTATTTATCACACAAATGTAAGGAAGTAAGGCTGTTCTTGTCTTCATGTTGGTGCCTATGTTGATACTGGAAACCTTAGCATATTTATATATAGGATGATTACATGTTAAGTTTTGAAGCTCCAAGACAATTTTCTTAGAATTTAAAAGGAGACCACCCAGGGCAAACTAAATATCAGAAACTGGTAGAGGAGGAGACTAGAAAAAGTAAAAAAAAAACATGTTATTGAGCTAGAACAAAGGTCAGATATATGGCAGGAAAGGAGGCTCTACAGAAAATAAGGAAGCCCAAAGTATCAAGGAAATAAAACTAATTTACATTCTGGTCAGCATCTGAAAGAAAAAGGCAGAAAAGGGAACAAGGACACTGTAGAAGTTGTGGTGGCTTATTAGGGCAGGACTAGGGCCAGGAGTTCTGGGAAGGATATATGTAGTATCTCTTTGAAGGAAAATTTACTCCATCTTTTTGGCATGGCCTAGGGTGAGCCTCATGTCTTGCTCTACTTACTTATAGCTAAACATAAATCATAAACTTGATCTGCTCTTAAGGAATTGGACTAGATTTCTATAGAAGAAAAGGTACCGAGTGAGAGCATTTGGGAAATCCAAATGTATGAGCCTTTTCGCATGAGGCTTTTTGGCACTCTCTCCACCATCTTTATTCCTGTTCGTCCTGCAGGGTTTCCCACGTAGCTCCAAAAGATTAAGACTAAAATCCCGACTCTCCTCTCCACCCACATCAATTCCACCATCACCGGCACCTCTCTTTGCATTCCTGTGCTTCTTCACTTAGAATAAGAAACTGTTCCTTGGAATGTACATCCTTCTGGTAACTGAAGTCTCCCCTCTTTCTGTTTTCAAGGATGGGAGGAACAGTTTTATTGGACACCAGCTGGGCGGGGTAGTGGAAGTACCAAACAGCAAAGACCAGCGGGTCAAGTCAGCCAGAGCCATTCAAATCACCTACTACCTCCAGACCTATGGTTCTGCCACTCAAGACCTCATAGGGGAGAAGTGGGAGAATGAGTTCTGTAAGCTTATGAGGAAGCTCCAGGATGAGCACCAAGACCTTCAACTGTACTCTCTGGCATCTTTTAGCCTCTGGAGAGACTTTCATAAGACCAGCATCCTGGCCAGAAGCAAGGTCCTGGTGAGCCTCGTGCTGATCCTGACCACGGCCACCCTGTCCAGCTCCATGAAGGACTGCTTGCGCAGTAAGCCCTTCCTGGGCCTCCTGGGGGTACTCACAGTATGCATTTCCATCGCCACTGCAGCTGGGATCTTCTTCATCACAGACGGGAAATACAACTCCACCCTGCTGGGAATCCCTTTCTTCGCCATGGGTAACTATCCATCCTTGTGGTAATTGGATTCTTGCCGGTTTGGGGCAAGATAGTACTTTCTTGGCTTCTCAGGTGGAAATCTGTTTTAGTTTTTGCTTTGGTGTGTGATTGTGTATTTTTTTTGCCCTTAGAGTTTGGGTTTGTCTTACCTTTTTGAGGCCTTCAAAGTACAGTGCCCAAAAATCAAATCATCGTTCCCTTTCATCTAATGATGTCAGAAATCTTTAAATTGAATAATATGGGAATTCTCTACTCAGTTTCTTCAAAGCTGACACATTGGAATTATCTGACATAAAAATAAGGAGAGTCAATGAATTTTGTGCCCCCCATCATAGCTACCCTCAATGATAGTGACATGATAGTTAATGATACTGGAAAATGAAAGGTTTAAGAGCAACTGATGTGTCTTAATTTCAGAGATCTTCTAAAGGAAACTCGAACTCATTTAGAAGTGTTGCACAGAACCTACTGTAGTCTTTTACCTGTGTAAAAAAAATCTTTTAAAATTAAAAAACCTATCTGATATCACATAGATATATTATCTAGCTTATATATTTATCTCTAGTAAAAAAAATGTAATCATCCATAATTAAAATAATAATTATTCTCCCAGCCAAACATAAATCATAACCTAAATATAAAAATGACACATGTGTGAATGCATGTATGTGCTGTCTGTGTATATATACTTTCTGGGAATAGACATGAGTGAGGACTCGGTGACAGGATGGGTATGACTTATCAATAAAGTGGAGATGATGGTGATATTTGTGGTTTTCAAAAGGCTCTGTTCTATGTGGTATAACTGTGTGTGTAATAATTCAGAAACTGAACCTCCAGTGGTGACCTAGGGACCTGACACAAGCAAGAGATCCTTAAGTTACAAAGAATGGCTTTGGATGTACTAGCTTAATATCAGTCATAGCGGGGTGGTGGTGGCACATGCCTTTAATCCCAGCACTCAGGAGGCAGAGGCAGGCAGGTATCTCTGAGTTCTGAGTTTGAGGCCAGCCTGATCTACAAGAGCTAGTTCCAGGACTGATTCCAAATCAACACAGAGAAACTCTGTCTCGAAACCCCACCCCCTAAAAATATATGTAAATAAGCTTTATTATTAAATGCTAAATATGCATACAGAAAGCTCTCTAGGTGGCCCAAGCTCCCATTTCTTTCTACCTTCACAAGCAAATTTGTAAGTGAACAAGGGGCACGCAAGTTGTACAAACTGAGGTCATGTGTCAGCATTGGGAATCCAACTTAAGCATTACTTCTTTCATAATATAATAATGGAAGCTCTGCAAATTATTTTTTTTATTTAAGAGACTATAATGAAAGATTCTAGTTTAAATGCTCTACAAATAGCTCTACAAATAGCTACAAATGTTAGTGTGTAACATTGTATGAAAGTGTAGTGAATTCCACAATGAAAATGAAACAGCCCTTGGCTTCACACAATTGAGTCTTTAAAACTTTGCATATAATCACAGATGCATATTAATTAGGTAATAAAAATATTTTATCCAAAACTATGTAAAATATCTTGCCACTAGTGATAAAAATGAGTCTAGGACTGTATTTTACTTTTTCTAAATATTCCAGTTCTTCTCGACTTGAAAATTGACACAAGATTTCTAAGAATCACAAAGTAAGACTCACAAGTAAGACATGGCTTGCTCCAGCCTGGTCAAAACCAGTGGCATCCTAATCATGGAATAGAAAGATACTTTTCAGAAAAGGATAGAATTACACACTCTATACAAACAGGGTGAAAATCTACCTATAGTAATGCTCGATTATAATGTCAGCACTACAAGGACAAAGTGGTGTTTTTATTCCTAATAGCAAGAACACTAACAACAGTAGTGATAGAGAAGTCCAGATGTATAGCACATACTGTGTGCCTATCCACTGGACTTTAGAACCACAAATCAACTCTGGACACCATGGGCACGGACTGTAAGCATGGTCAGTGTATACCAGGGTGCTGCTGCAGTTTTGAGAGGAACGTGTCTGCTATGCTCCCAACACGGCAAAGAAAGGCCCACACACAGATGTTTAAAAGTTCCACTTCACCAAGGCTGTGTTTCCATCCCAGTATTCTGCTTGCGTTGTGTGCTAGACTGAACACTCAGTAATGTTAGTTTGATCTGGTTCTTCACATTGACAATGAAGAATTCGGGCTACTTAGTAATAAATTTGAAGATGCTATGAAATCTCCAAATGTTGAAATAGGAGCGGCGGGGCTGCGTCCCCGGCACCCGGCCGCCCGCATGGCTAGCTTATGCCCAGAAATAATTACATGGAAACTGTATTCTTTCAAACACTGCCTGGCCCGGCTAGTTCCAGCTTCTTATTGGCTAGCTCTTACATATTGTTCTAACCCATTTCTAATATTCTGTGTAGCCCACGAGCTGGCTTACCAGGGAGGATCTTAACCTGTGTCTGTCTGGAGCGGGAGAATCATGGCGACTCCTTGACTCAGCTTCTTTCTCCCAGCATCCTGTTCTGCTTTCTCCGCCTACTTAAGGGTTGGCCTATCAAATGGGCCTAGGCAGTTTCTTTATTAGTAAGAAATCACTCCCACATCATCCAAACTCTTAACCTAGAGAGGAACAAAGAGACAGAGAATGGGACAGAGACAGAGACTGACTTACTGATAGGAAACATCACAGTCTTGCATACAGAGCATCAGATAAACAAAGCTACGACTCACAGAAAACACATGGCTGAGAAGGTGCTAAAGGAGAATGTGGTATGAAAGATAAATAAATTTTATTTGTTAAATACGTATTTATCACTGGCATGCACAACATTTGTACAACTCTGATTCAATTCTTGATCAATTTCTTGAGTGTTAGTATCTTTTGGAGATCAGTCCTTTGTCTGATGTGGGGTTGGTGAAGATCTTTTCCCATTCTGTAGGCTGCCATTTTGTCTTATTGAGCATGTAGTTTGCTTTACAGAAGCTTTTCAGTTTCAGGAGGTCCCATTGATTAATTGATTCTCTCAGTGTCTGTGCTACTGGGGTTATATTTAGGAAGAGGTCTCCTGTGTCAAAAGGTTCAAGTGTACTTCCCACTTTCTCTTCTATGAGGTTCAGTGTGGTTGGCTTTATGTGGAGATTTTGATCCATTTGGACATGAGTTTTGTGCATGGCAATAGATATGGATCTATATTCATTTTTCTACATGTTGATATCCAGTTATGCCAGCACCATTTGTTAAATATTCTTTCTTTTTTAATTTGATATTTTTTTGCTTATTTGTCAAAAATCAGGTGTTTGTAGCTGAGTGGATTAATAGCTGGGTCTTTGATTTGGTTCCATTGGTCCTTCTGTCTGTTTTTATGCCAATACCAGGCTGTTTTCAGTACTGTAGCTCTGTAGAAGAGTTTGATGCCTCCAGAAGATCCTTTATTGTACAGGATTGTTTTGGCTATCCTGAATTTTTTGCTTTTCCATATGAAACTGAGCACTGTTCTTCTGAGATCTATGAAGAATTTTGCTGTGATTTTGATGGTCATTGCTTTGTATCTGTAGATTGCTTTTGGTAAGATTGCCATTTTTACTATGATAATTCTACCTACCCAAGAGCATGGGAGATCTTTCCATTTTCTGCTGTATTCTTCAATTTCTTTCTTCAAAGGTTTAAAGTTCTTGTCATAAAGATCTTCCACTTGTTTGGTTAGAGTTATTCCGAGATATTTTATGCTATTTGTGGCTTTTGCGAAGAGTGATATTTCTCTGATTTCTTTTTCAGCCCATTTATCAATTTATCATCTGTGTACAGGAGGGCTACTTTTTTTTTAGTTAATCTTGTATCCTGCTACATTACTGAAAGTATTTATGAGTCATAAAAGTTCCTTGGTAGAATTTTTGGGGTTGCTTATGTAAACTATCATATCATCAGCAAATAATGAGAGTTTGACTTCTCCTTTTCTGATTTGTATCCCCTTGATCTTATTTTGTCGTCTTACTGCTCTAGCTAGGACCTCAAGAACTGTATTAAATAGATATGGAGAGAGTAGACAACCTTGTCTTGTTCCTGATTTCAGTGGGATGCTGTGCGTTAGTTTGATGTTGGCTATTGGCTTGTTGTATATTGCTTTTATTGTGTATAGGTATGTTCCTTGTATCCCTGCTCTCTCAAAGACCTTTATCATGAAAGGATGTTGTATTTTGTTGAAGGCTTTCTTAGCACCTAATGAGATGATCATGAGGTTTTTATTTTTCAGTTTCTTTATATGGTGGATTCCATTTACAGATTTTCATATATTGAATCATCCCTGCAACCTGTAGGATGTAGCCAACTTGATCATGGTCGATTTTTCTGATATGTTATTGGATTTGGTTTACCGGTATTTTATTGAGTATTTTTGCATCAATTTACATGAGGGAGATTGGTCTGTAATTCTTTTCCTTAGTAATGTTTATGTGTGGTTTGGGTATCAGGGTAGTTGTAGAGTCATAAAAAGAGTTTGGCAATGTTCCTTCTGTTTCTATTGTGTGGAAAAATTTGAGGAATATTAGCATTAGTTCTTTGAAAATCTTGTAGAATTTTGCACTGAAACCATCTGGTCCTGGGCTATTTTTGGTTGGGAGACTTTACCAAAAATTATTTAATTTGCTTATCTGATCTTGATTTAATTTTAGTAGGTGATAATTATCCAGAATGTTGTTCATTTTCTTAAAGTTTTCCAATTATGTGGAGTACAGGTTTACGAAATATGATTCTCTAAATTTCCTACACATCTGTTGTTATGTCCTCCTTTTCATTTCTAATTTTGTTAATTTGGATATATTCTTTCTGCTTTTTGGTTAGTTTGGGTAAAGGTTTGTCTATTTCTTTGATTTTCTTAAAGAACCAACTCTGTCTCATTGATTCTTTGTATTGTTTTCTTTGTTTCTATATTGTTGATTTCAGCTCTCAAATTGATTATTCCTACCATTTTGCAGTTCTTCTGGATGAGTTTGCTTCTTTTTTTCTAGAGTTTTGAAATGTCTGTTAATTCAGTAGTGTGGGATTTTCTCCACACTTCTTTATATAGGCATTTTTGTGCTATGAAGTTTCCTCTTAACACTGCTTTCATTGTGTCCCATAAATTTGGGTATGTTGAGTGGTCATTTTCATCAAATTTTAGGAAGTCTTTTCTTCCTTTATTTTTTTCTTGACCCATTGTTGTTTCAGGTAAGCATTGTGTAATTTCCATGTGTTTGTGGGCTTTCTGGAATTAGTGTTACTCTTGAATTGTAATTTTAAGTCATGGTGAACCGATAAGATACATGGGGTTATTCCAAATTTTTTGTATCTGTTGAGGTTTAGTTTGTTACCTAGTATGTGATCAATTTTTGAGAAGGTTCCATGAGGTGATGAGAAGAAAGTATATTCTTTTATGTTTGGATGGAATGTTCTATAGATGTCTGTTAGTTCCCTTATTTCTCTGTTAATTTTTTATCTGACAGACCTGTCCAGTAGTGAGAGTTAAGTGTTGAAGTCTCTCACTATTAGTGTGTGAGGTTTAATGTGTGAGTTAAGCTTTAGCAGTGTTTCTTTTACATAAGAGGGTGCCCTTGTATTCAGGACATAGATGTTTAGTATTGAGATTTCCTCTTGGTGGATTTTTCCTGTGACTAATATGAAATGTTCTTCTTTGTCTCTTTTGATTGATTTCAGTTTGAAATCTATTTTGTTAGATATCAGGATAGCTACACCAGCTTGTTTCTTAGGCACATTTGATTGGAAAATTTTTTCCTAAACCTTTACTCTTATGTGATGTCTGTCTATGAGGTTGAGGTATATTTCTCGCATGCAGCAGAAGTATGGATTACTCTTGTATTTTCCTTTTGTACTCATTATGTATTTTTGATCCACTTGATGCCCCTAGTGTTCTTTCAGAGGCACATAGAATGCATCTAAATATCCTTCCTTTTAAAAGCTAATTCCCACTTTCATACGTTTTCTTGATGCTTCCTTAGGCAAAGTTTTATTTGTCAAGTTATATGCTCCATATTTGGGTTTTGTTTTGTTTTGTTTTGTTTTCTTCTTTTTCTAACCCTAACCCTCACCCTATCCATATTTGGGTTTATAAAAGATGGCTATGGGTAGAAAGTCTCTCACACTCAGCAAACCCAGAATTGGAATTTTTAAGCTCCAAAATGATTCAGGCTTAATATCCTTTCTTTATTCAAGAATAAACCACTGAGAATTCCACCAGTTAAATTTAAAATTCACTGATTCCCTTTTTGTTTGAAAGGTTTTTATTTGTTTTCCATGCATACATCCCCTCTTTATAGAGGGGGAATTGGAACTAAATACCTCAGAAAAGTGCCTTGCTCTGCCTTTCCATAGATAGTTACTGGACTATGTGTAATCTTGGTTCACTATTATTTCTCTGCTCACTCTGAATTTGTGCATTCTCACCTTTGTCCTCTGCACACACTGATCACGTAAAAAGAACTTGGTTTCTGCGGATAAGCTCAAGGTTTATAGATATAAGCTTGTATGTGCCTCAAATCCCACCTTCACTTACTTATCAGTTGTTACTTATTGAATACTATTATACTCAAAGTGTTTAGGATTATAGACTCAAAAGTTTTGAATAGAATAAATCAAGTCCTTACTCTCACGGATTTTACACATAGGTCCAAGATAAGGGAAAGGTGGGACAACAAAATAAAGAAATATAAACTTTGCCATATTGTTGAGAAATGATGCAAAAATATAAAAATTAAATGGCTTGTGAGATAAAGAGCATGGTTAACCAGGAAAAAAAAAGGCTTGTCTAAAAATTAAAATTGAAGTATAAAGCTAAGTGAAGTAAAAGAAAGAGCCACCTAAAAATCTAGAAAAGTGCTTCGGGAAATGAAAAGAGGAACTGAGAACAAGAAAGAATGGATGGGTGGAGGGGAATGAGTAGCCGACTAAAGAGAAGGTCTAGAAGGGGTACAGAGAGATTCCATGGGGCACTGAGCAGGTAACACTTCAGATTTAATCTGGTGAGAAAGAATACTATCATAGATGCATTTTGCCACAAGAAGGTGTGTTCTGACACATTTTTAAAAGACTCTGATTATTCTGTGTAAACCAGTCTGCAAAAGCGCAAGAACAAGGCAAAAAGTGATCCCAATACTCTTCTGGGATGCAGTGATGGCATGACAGAGTAACAGAGCAGTGACAGGGTAAAAAATGGATTCAATTCAAAATATGAACCCAAAAGCCAAGTAGACACTGAAGAACTGCATATGCCCTGCAGGAGAGAGAGGTGTCAAGGGTAACCCCAAGGTTTGCGGAATGAATAGAGTGCAGTTGCCATTGCCTGCTAAGATGGTCAGGGAGAATGAGCTACATGTTAAGGGGCAAGTAATCAAAAGTTTACTTTTATATCTGTTAAGCCAGAGATATCCATTAGGCATCCAACTTTAAAAGTGTGGGTTGGATCAGACATATAAAACTGTGTGGAATCCAAGTTCAGTGATAGCATCGCTAAGTTGGAGCTGGAGATATTAGTGACTTCTCATGGCATTAATAATATTAAATAGTTTGAAAATCTACTAAAGTCACCTAGAAAGGTGATTGTAGACAAAACCAATGCCTTTGGCTCAAGCCTGGAACACTACAATATGGAAGACTGGGAAGATAAGATGATATGGAAAAGTGAACGTAAAAATGATTTGACAATGGGAAAAGCCTGAAAACCAAAAAGATTAGTGTGCTTGACGCATAAAGATGATGTTTATAAGGAGCAAGATACCAATAATATATGAGCCTCTCATGTCTTATTTCCAGTGGGAACTGAGAAGTGGCCTTTGATTCATCAACCTGAAGACCAGGGATTACTTTGACAGGAACTGCTTTGGGGGGATGGTGAGGGAGAAGAGTCATTTAAATGTTCAATGATATAGGGAAAAGAAAGACAGTGGGTAGAAACATTATAAACCATTTTTGTATTATTTGTTTTAAATGGAAAATAAGAATGTTTATGTATGGTAGGAAATGGTCAAAAGAGGGAAAACTTCAGATTAGAACAGAAAGAAACGAGGGTATTATAAAAGGAGCAGAGAAGGTTCTGCCTCTAGAGCATAGGTGAGACACTGGGTTTACATAGGGCCTTTCCAGTCCACAGGAAAGGGAAGGAGTAATACAAAGAAGGACAGGAGCATATGGTGGGCTGAAGAAGGCATGGGAGCCTGCATGCAAAAGTTTTCTTCTGTCTCTTCAATGGATGCTAGGACTCATGGTTTTAATAAACTAGCAAATGAGCAGGAATGCTGAATTCTTAAGCCCCCAGGCACAAGTAGTTGGGTGAAGAAGTTGAATTTGATCAGAAAAAAAAAATTAAGCCTAAAAAACATGCATGCATAAAACACTTTCAGTTTTCCGTTTTGTGTTGGGCTACACTCATAGATAGCTGTGTTAGAGCACATGCTCATATTGGACAGAGCTGAGCTAGAGCAAATATGATCTTGTTCATATAACTGGTACTGAGTCTCAGATCTCTGAAGGATGATTTCATCTTGGACTATTGAACTGAGTATGTAAACGTGTCCTTACCATCATGGTGTTCTCTGAATAGTTAGACAACTTCTATGGTATCAAGGAAATCCTAGAAAATGTATTTCAAGAAATCTATGCAGAAGATGCAAGTCTGGCCTGCATTGAGATCTTGCATCACATCAAAACCATCATTTTCTCCTGGATGCATAACAATCACTAGGGCCAGATAGGATTCAAGAACAGGACAATAGAATTCCACATCTTGAGGTGATTTTTGGCAGGATAATATTTCAGGAGAGGGCGTGGAACAAGAGCTATTGTTCTGGTAGTCTTTGGAAGGTGTGGTCCATTTAGAATCACAATAAAAGTGAGCAAGAAGGATAAAGTAGAGTCTAGAGGTATTTGCTGCAAATGATTTTCAAGAGAGGTTATTCTAATGAAAATAGCTACACTCTTTTCCTTCTGATATGGGAAACAAGTGTAGGACTCAGGGCTTTGGGGTTTTATTGGACCAAATGGTCTCGGTATACAATGGATTTTATCTCAAGGCAAATGAGATCACCAAAAACTATGACAGTAGTTGTGGCGGCTACAGGTGCACTGAATTACTAACAAACCCTTAACCAAAAGGAGAAACTGTCCCTGGGGTCTGTAAAGAAGGCCAATACATACCAGGCAAATTTGTACAATATGTAATATGTACTTCAGAAGTATAGGGTTTTCATACAGGATAAAAAAAATGACATCTGTGACCAATTGTGAGAATGAAGAGTGATATTTGTAAGACCTTTAGTCCCAGTGGCGCAAGGAGAAAGACTAGAAGTAGAAGGTGATTCTTAAAATCACTGTACATACACAAAGAGAAGCCAGTGTTCACTAAAGCAAGACTGTAGAACAATGGTTCTCAACTTTTCCAATGCTGTGATCCTCAAGTACGGTTCTTTATGTTTTGGTGATCCATAACCATGAAATTATTTCATGGCTATTTCATGGCTATTTCAGACCTGTAATTTTGCCACTGTCATGAACAATAATGTAAATATCTGATATTCGGGATATCTGCTCTGTGACCCCTGTAAGTAGGTGGTTCACCCCACAGAGGGCTGGTGACCCACAGGTTGAGAACCACTGCTCTAGCAATATGTGAAAAGAGAACTTGGAAGGTAGGGAATCTTGCAAATGTAAGTATGTCTTCTAGAGTACTTTTAAGAGATTGGGAGGAATGAAAAAATAGTCAGATTGGAAAATATATAGTACTATATGGGAATATGAGTCCCAAGAAGAGAATTGAGTCTCTTATGTAATATTTCTTACTCCATTAGACATGTATGGCAATAGCAGTAATGCCTCCCCAAAGCCTCTCACATAATCAAAGTAAAGGATTCCCATTTCCAGCAATCTCTCCCTCTTCCTTCTCCCTTTTCCTTACTTTTTCTTCATCGTTCTCCTCTTCTTTCTCTCCCTTTACTTCTTCCTCCTCCTCTTCATCCTTTTTCCCATCTCCTCCTTTTCTTTCTCTTCTTTTTCTTCTACCTCCTCCCATTCCTCTATTTCTTTCTTCCCCTTCTTTTTCATCTGGGTCTTTGATTATATTCTATTGATCAATTATGTAAACATAATGTGGTTTTTATTACTATAGTTCTGTAATACAGCTTAAAATCAGGGATAGTGATCCCTCTGGAAGTTCCTTTATTGTACAGGATTGTTATAGCTATCCTGAGGTGTTTTTTTTTCCATGTGAAGTTGAGTATTATTCCTTCAAGGTTGGTAAAGAATTATGTTAGAGTTTTAATAGGGATTGTGTTTAATATGTAGATTGCTTTTAATAGGATGGCTATTTTTAGTATGTTGATTCTACCAGTCCATGAGCATGGGGAATCTTTTTATCTTCTACTATCATCTTCAATTTCTTTCTTCAAAGACCTCATCTTTTGTCATATTTTCTTGATTAGGGTTACATCAAGATAGTTTGTATTGTTTCTGACTCTTGTGAAGAGTGTTGTTTCTCCAATGTCTTTCTTTCTCAGTCCATTTGTCATACGTATATAGGAGGGTTACTGAAAAAAATTAGTTACTTTTGTATTTTGTCACTTCACTTTTCCAGCAATAGGAATTCCATGGTAGACATTTTGGGGTTGCTTATGTATACTATCATTCTATCTGTGAATAACTGTGCTTTTGACTTCTTCCTTTTCAATTTGTATCCATTTGATTTCCTTTATTTTGGTATTTCTCTAGCTAGAATTTCAAGTATTGTATTGAATAGATATGGAGAGAGGTCACATCCTTGTCTTGTTTTTGATTATAGTAGAATTAATTTGAGTTTCTCTCCATTTAATTTGATATTGGCTGTGGCTTGCTGTAAATTGCCTTTATTGTGTTCAGGTATGCCCCTTGTCTCTCCAAGACTTTATCATGAAGGGGTGCTGGATTTTATCAAAGGCTTTTTTGGCATCTAAAGAGATGACCATGTGGTTTTTTTTTAATTTCAGTTTGTTTATAGAGTGGACTACATTAACTGATTTTTGTATATTAAGCCATCCTGCATCTCTGGAATGAACCCTATTTGATCATGGTGGATGATCTTTTTGATGAGTTCTTAGATTATGTTTGCAAATATTTTGTTGAATACTTTTGCATCAATATTCATAAGGGAAATTGGTCAATAATGATATCAGGGTAACTGTGCCTCATAAAATGAATTTGACAACATTCCTTATGTTTCTGTTTTGTGTGATAATTTGAGAAGTGTTCATGTTAACTCTTCTTTGAAAGTCTGGTAGAATTCTGTGATAAAAATTTTTTGGCCTTGGAATTTTTTTTTTATTTTTGGTGGGAAACTTTTAAATACTGCTTCTATTTCCTTAGAGGTTTTCATTATGTGTGTGTGTGTGTGTGTTGCTTATCTGATATTGATTTAACTTTGGTAAGTAATAGCTATCAAGAAGATTATCTATGATTCTCTACTTCTTTTATATTTTTCCAATTTTGTAGATTATAGGTTTTTAAAGTGTGACCTAATAATTCTTTGGATTTCCTCGACATCTGTTGTTAAGTTCCCCTTTTTGTTTCCAATTTTTGTCAGTTTGGATATTTTCTCTCAATGTCTTTTACTTAGTTTGAGTAAAGGTTTGTCTATCTTATTGATTTTCTCAAGGAACCAACTCTTCATTTCATAGATTCTTTGTATTTTTCTGTTTCTATTTTATTGACTTCAGTCCTCAGTTGGATTATTTCATGCCATCTACTCCTCTTGGGTACATTAGCTTCCTGATGTGGGATGTCCTTCTGTATATGGGTTGCTTCTTATTGGTTGATGAATAAAGCTGTTTCGGTCAATGATTTAGCAGAGTAAAGCCATGGATTTAGCATTGAATCCCAACAGAGATAAAGAGTATATGGAGTCAAAGAGATGCCATGTAGCCACCAAAGGAGAAAGATGCCAGAATATTACCAGTAAGCCACAGCCTTGTGGTGATACACAGATTTAACTGGGCTAATTTAAAATATAAGCGTTAGCTAGGAATATGTCTAAGCTATTGGCTAAACAGTGTTGTGATTAATATAGTTTCCATGCGATTATTTGGGTCTAGGTGGCTGGGAAACAAAAACACAGAAACTTCTATGTTATAGCTTCCTTTTGGTCTCAAGTTTTCTGGTGTGTTGTTAAGTTGCCAGTATGAGATCTCTTCAATTTTTTTGTTGGTACTTAGTGTAATAAACTTTACTCTTAGTTTGGGTATGTTGTACATTTATTTTCACTGAAATATAGAAAACTTTTAATTCCTTTCTTATTTCTGACTTGACCGGTAGAGAATTAGTTGTTCAGTTTCCATGAGTCTCTAGGGTTTCTACCTTTTCTGTTATTGTTGAAATCCATCTTTAATCCGTGGTGGTCTGATAGGATGCAGGGAGTTATTTCAATTTTCATGTATCTGTGGAAGTTTGCTTTGTGATTGAGTATGTGGTTGATTTTGGAGATAGTTCCATAAGCTGCTGAGAAGCAGGTATATTCTTTTGGGTTTGGGTGAAATGTTCTATAGTTATCTGTTTGAATCATTTTGATTTATAACTTCTGTTAGCTACATTATTTCTCTGTTTAGTTTTTGTCTAGATGACCTGCCTGTTAGTAGACTCAGCTATTTTTAGTAACAAAAGGGGCTCAGTGTGGAAGAAACAAGACAAATGACCCAGTTCATCCGCTAAAAGTAAATAAGATTACAAAACAGGGAGCCAGAGAGCACAGAAGGGCTCAACCCCTGTTATTTGACAACTGTGATGGTGAATGAGGTGAGGACCCATTTTAACACCTTGACTGACCAGTGGATGCACCCTCTAAAATTCTATCCTGTCTCCCATCTTTTCCTCTCTGGGATCAAAGGACATTCTGTCTTTGTTTAAATGCTATTTATTATAATGCTTAAATTATGATTGGTCCTTAACAATTAACTTCTGTTTTATTTTTTATTTTATTATTTTTGAACATTTCATACTTGAGAACTTTGAGTACATCATCTCCACCCACATTCTCTCCCCTCCAACATTTTTCATTCCTCCTACTCTCTCATCTATCTACATGATTTCTGCCGTATTTAGCATTGTAACACATGAATGTGTATATAAAAACAACCTGCTGAGTCCACTTAGTGTTTAGAGAAGACCGGATCCTACTGGATAACCAATCAGGAGCCTCCTCCCTGAGGCAGACTGATTCTCCTTCTCTCAGCAGCTATTAGTTGTCTGTAACTGCATAAGGAAGGCCGAGAGCTTGAGAGATTTTCCCCATCCTAGTTGGCAGGTCAAGTTGTCGTTATGTAGGTCTTGCTTAAGTAACCATTTTGTTAAGGTTTTATGGGTTTAACGCCCAAGACATTATCTCACAGCTGAGGTACTGATCCTCTTTCTCTCACACACTTGCCTCTCACTCTTCTGTGGTATTCCCTTAGCCTTAGGTGTAGGGCTTATATTACAGGTGCATCAGTCTGGACTAGGCACCCCATAATCAGATTTCCTCTTATTTTTTCCAGTATTTCAGGGAGGTCTTTGTCTATTGCAAAAATTAGCTTCTTTTTGATGATGGCTGACAGCCTAGATTCCTCCTCCTACTTATTCTCTCTGTCTACCGGTCCTGCCTATTCTCCTACCGCCTAGCTATTGGCTATTCAGCTTGTTACTGGCTATTCAGTTTCTTTAGGCAGGCAAAGCAACACATCTTTACATAATTAAACAAATGCAGCATAAACAAATATAACCTATCTTTACATAGTTAAAGCAATATTCCACAACAGCTGAGAGCTACACTTATCCTCTACACGAGGTTAGGTGTTTAGGATGCACTTGGGAATGACACTGATTTTGGAAAGTGGTCAGTTCTTCTCTAAGGCCCATGACTTCACTAACCAGAGAGAGGTGGGGTTCCCAGTACCAGGTACGAGTGGGCCTTACGTCCAGTTAGGCGACTCTTGTTACCTCTGAGAAAAATTACACCTGGAATGTTTCATCATTCCACTGGTTCACAGGTGTGGGCATCTTTAGGCAGGGATAAAACCTGAGAATGAAACTGAAAACTCACTCAAAATTTTTCATTTACTTGAAAAGTCTTTGAAAGCGTTAAGGCAGTTCCGGATTCCAAATATGAAAGTTGGGTTTAAAGATTTTATCTTTTCTTTGGTGCTTCTTTTGGCGCAGAAAAGTGTTCCGCTGCCTGTTTTATCATGCAAATCAGCTCCTTATTTGCCTGAATGTAAGGACTGGCATTTCTATTTGATAATGACGTAATGCCATCAGATCCTTTCTCTGCTCTGTTGTGGGTCAAGGATCAGAGCCTGTGTCTCTCCACCCTTCTCCCAGCCTTCTCAGTCTGCAGCTGTTCTTGGCAGAGCTCTAGGGGCTCTGTGAAGCACTAAGGTAGCAGAATTTCCAGTTGCCCCCTCCTGCTTCTGACCGTGTTCCTCACATTGTCCACACTGTGACACTTCTACATTTGTTTAAGGGAAACTGACTGCAGGTTTACTTTTGTTTGGAACTGATCACTGGTATCACAGAAGAAGGGAGAAGGACACGTGCGAGTTTAGGAAAGAAAAAGGGAAAGTAGGGACAAGAAAGGAGAACTATGAACATGCACCAGGACATGACTGCTCCTTTCCCATGCTATGCTGCCTCCTTCATAATATAACGGAATGTAGACACAAACTAAACGTGCTCCTAGCTTGAAGGCCTGTGTTCTAGATGACAGACTTCCTGTTGTCTTCTTTGATGTGTTTCTACATGTGTGATGTTTACTTCAGACCTCAAATTTCTGTCTTACACACGAAGGAACTTCATTTAAAGGCCTGCAGGCGATAAAAGCTCATGGTTGCCAAGAAGAATGTGTGAGAGAGTGCCAGGAGATTTGACTAGACCTCATCTTTAGCCTCACTGTATTCCAATGTCTGTCCTATAGAACAGTATAAAGACACGGTGGCAAAATTGTCAATATTGTAACTTCTCAAACCAAGCTAACAAGAGATAAAAATGGGATCCAGAACTTGTGTTCTGAAAAATCTTTCCGAACAGTGGGTTACATGTAACCCCCAACAAGGCTTCCTTTTGTTCACTGTGTGTAAAACACTGCTTATTAATAAGAAGATTTTGTCATGGCCATAAACTACAGCAAGGGAACAAAAAGTAATCAGTATTAGCTCAGGACACCCCAAGTCCAAGTTCTCAACATAAAGGAGACTTATTTGCCCCCCCCAAAGGACAAAGGGCAGGAAATAAAGGACAAAAGACAGGAGACAGAACATAAACAAAAGAGGGAAAGGAGGCAGGGATGTTTGTCCTGGAGGACAAAGGGCTGGCTCTGGATAGAGAGGAGACAGATGTGGCCCTGAGGAAAATGGCAGCTTATTAAGGTTAAAAGGAAAACCCCAAGTTAGGTGTTAATTCTACTTGGGCCTATTAATTAGGTAAGTTTAAGAGGGCATTTGATCGCTGGACCTTAACACTTTGATAGTTGGACCTTGGTACTCAGCCTCAGGAGGAGGGTGTGGACAAATAAGAGAATAGACCTTAGGGGCTAGCTTTAGGAATGGAATCTAATGGTTTTCAGCAAGGCAAGGGGATGGGGAGAAGGGCAAAGCTTGCCAGTGCTATATTTGCCAGGCCCGTGCTGGTCAGAGTCCCTTAAGGGACATTTTATAAATATCTAAGATCTCAAAAATACTGTCAAAATCCCTTCCTCTTTGTCTCCCAGATTCGTTACTCTTTCTGGGAAATCTCTCTCCATGCTGGAGAGCTTCTTATCTTGTTGGAGTTTACCAGTATATGGCAACCTCCCTTTTGTGTTACTAAGTAGTCTCCAAAGGGATTAGTATGGCTTGCTATGAACTAAACAAACAAGATTCCTGTTGAGACTGGGAGACAGTCTTTCTTTGTTGCTCCCATACTGATCAAACATGTTTAATCTGCTTCAAGAAGTGACCTTTTCCCATTTCAGAAGCTCTGGGGTTCTTCCCCATTGCCTCTCCCCATAATCTCCCGGGGACAGTTTTCTCTGGCTTGTATTATTTCAGCTGGTTTATTGCTTTGGTCACTCTTAATTCTGAGGGCTACCCTGAAAAATGAAAACCCAAGCTCGTAGCATGCGGTGAGAATCTTTCTGAATCCCTCCAATCCTCTCTCAACAGTGCTAGCAGCAAGCTGTAATTACACAGCTCAGCCCTGCTGTGCTCTGATCGCTGTCTGGCCCAGGGACTGTGGTTCATCCAAGGAGGCTAATGGGTTTTGCTTGCCTCTATCCAGCCTCTAAGTTCAATCACCTTTACATCCATTGCTCTGATCAAATAAAACCTTTGATGCCCACAAACACAAGGCTGTTTCCTGTCTCGTGATGTTCTTCTTTTTTTTTTTTTCTAGAAATTCTCAGGGTCTTTCATTTATTTTAATTTTCAGGATTCCTTCTTTAGGGCTTAAATAAATAAAGAAATAGCTTCCAAACTCAGGAACGGCTGAGTGGCTTCCATTTCTGCTTTCTCTGCGTGATTGTTTACATGACTGCTTCCACTTTCCCTGCCGAGTTTCCAAGCCCACATTAAGAGATTGAGACTATTTTTGCATCCTCTGTGAGTAGCACAGGGCCTAGCATAGTGTGGGAGGTAATCTGCAGTTATTTTGTGCTGCCGGAACGGAGGGCTGCTCTGCCATTTGACCCACTGTATACCCAGGGCTCAGCGTTGAATTCCCAGGAGGACTGGATTCTCATTAAACTATTGCACCATATTTTCTATCTTTTATCTTTCCTGATCCTTGCTCTGGATTAGTGATTTACTTCTAGGGACGGGCTGACCCTTTCTCCTTCACTCTCTTCTTCAAGCTCTTTGGTTTGCTCAGCAAGACTCACTAACGAAGATTAGAGAACAGCAAAGGGAGACATAGAGCTCTCTTTCCAGTTCCTGCCTGCCTTGCTGTGGCACTGTGTCTTTGTCAATGACTGCAGAGGCAGGCTAACTCAGACACGGCCTTGTGTATGGGAACACAAAAAGCTTTTATTTGATCAGAGCAATGACTGTAATTGTGATTGAATTTAGAGACCCCCAGCTCTCACTGGTCCCCGGTCACACTATTCAAAGCCTTTATTCCATAGGATTTAACAGTTCCAACAACTTCCTGCTCCTGATAATATTAAGATGCCAGCATCCTTAGCTGGGTGGTGGTGGTGCACACCTTTAATCCCAACTCTCTGGAGGCAGAGACAAGCAGATCTCTGTGAGTTCGAGGCCAGCCTGGTCTACCAGAGCTAGTTCCAGGACAGGCTCCAAAGCTTGTTTCTTTTGGTTTTCCTTTGGCTCTGACCATATTTACAAAAATTTTTCTTAATATATAAGTGTAAAATCCTCCACCTAAGGCAGTTCTATGTCCTTCCAAGCATCTTAAAATGTGCACCTGAGCAACCTATTGGATTTGAAGTATTTCTCAGCAACCTATTCACTTACCTTATATGTTGTCAGCCAGATTTCAAGAGCAATCATTGCCAATCACTACCAAATCCTATCCTGACCATCAGCAGTCTTAACAGCATTGCACCCAAAGTCCAGATTTCCAAAGCCCCACAATACCATATCCAATGCAAAAGCAAAGAGTTTTATTTATTTATTTATTAAAGATTTCTGTCTCTTCCCCACTGTCGCCTCCCCTTTCCCTCCCCCTTCCCCAATCAAGTCCCCCTCCCTCGTCAGCCAAAAGGGCAATCAGGGTTCCCTGCCCTGTGGGAAGTCCAAGGACCACCCACCTCCATCCAGGTCTAGTAAGGTGAAGGAAAACCCAAAGAAAAACATATAGGCATCCTCCTGAACATTAACCTTCATCAGGCGATGAAAGGAGACAAGAGACAGAGCAGAGACCCACATTGGAGCACCGGACTGAAATCTCAAGGTCCAAATCAGGAGCAGAAGGAGAGAGAGCATGAGCAAGGAACTCTGGACCACTATGGGTGCACCCATACACTGAGACAAGGGGGATGTTCTATCGGGAACTCACCAAGGCCAGCTGGCCTGGGTCTGAAAAAGCCTGGGTTAAAACCGGTCTTGCTGAACATAGCGGACAAGAAGGACTACTGAGACCTCAAGAACAATGGCAATGGGTTTTTGATCCTACTGCACCTATTGGTTTTGTGGGAGCCTAGGCAGTTTGGAAGCAAAGAGTTTTTAATCACTAGTTAACTCAGCTCCCTCCATCCATCTGAGGTAGCAGCAGCAGCAACAGAGGCAACAGGAACAGTGCAGGAGAGACCCCTGAGCAGCAAAAAGATTGGGGTTATATAGGGGAAGAGACATGGGGAATTCCAAGCCTCTGGGCTTGTGATTCGCTGTCCCCTATGATATAAGGAGATCTCCAGGCCTGTGGTGGATTCCCAACTGCCAATAACTGCATGATGAGAATTCCAAGCACTCTAAGGGGCTCAACAATTGGTACTTTATCCCTGCTCAAGGATTGGTTGGTTTTTTGTGAGAGGCAGAGATGGCTCTAATTCTGGGGTCAAACTATGTTTCTTTCTTTGGTTCTTTTTACCTTTTAGGCTCTAATTTTTGGACCAGGGCAAATATCTTTGGTATACTCTGAATCTAGGGACTTGGTACGTTCTTTTGGTCCTAGTTTCAGGATCCAGGGACTTTTCTCTGGCTCTAGTTTCAGGGACAAAATGTCTCTTCCCCTGGCTCTGGTTGCATTTTCAGAGTGTGTTTCTTTCCTTGGCTCTGAACACAGAGCCAGTTTGCCCGAGGGATTGTGCTATGTCTACAGACTGACTCACTGAATCTGTGGGGGCCTGGGTTTCTCAACAGAAACCTGATTATCCACCTGACATTGCCCACTCGGCACAGGGCACATCCATCTCAAGTTCACAACCCCCTCATTCACTGCACATTGTATCTCCTTTCAGAGACCAGCCTGGAGACACGATGCACTTCATTCCCTTTCATGATCCTTGGGATATGCTTCTTATAGTAAGATGAGATTTCCAGGCCAAAGCTTCCATTTAAAACTTCCATTAAATACTTTTAAAATGGTCTCCGCTATTGTGATAAATCTGCTCTTTGAGAAAATGTCCGTGTTTTCATCATCACTCATGGTAAAAGTTGAAGTGAGCATTAACAGCGACTGTTTTCTCTAAGAAGTAAGGATAGAGGAGGATGCCTTGAAGAACACTGTGTCCCGGGGGTCACTTTTAGATCGTGGCGGCTATTTTCTCCCAAATACCTAGTTGAAGTTAAAAGTAGTTGGATATAAAAATGTTGCCTTTAAAGTGAGCGTTTCCAGATATACATAAAAGAAACCGCCTGTCCTTGTTTTGTGCCATGATTCCGGTGCTTCCGCAGACAGAAATAGCGCTGGCACTCATTCCTGGCACGCTGCACTGGAGGCTTCTCTTAATTGGTTGTCCACCCTCATCCTGAAGGCCTCTTCGTGTTGCTGCTTTCCAAGCATTTCCTCCTCATGAGTATCCATGTCCCACGCTACGCAAAGTCGTCCATTTCCCAGGTCAACCTACACCCCTCCACCAAGCTCCGCTTTTCTGCAAACACTATTTCCTGTTCCTAGACAGTAGGGCTTAATTTTTACTTTACTTGTTTAATTATTTGCTTTATTTTTTGAGATCATACTATAATTAAATCATGTCTGCCTTCCCTTGCCTTCATCCAAACTTTCCCACATCCTCCTCCTTGCTCTCTTTCAAAATCGGGGCTTCCTTTTACATTGATTGTTGTTCTATACAAATATATAGTCCTAAATATGTAAGTACATCCTTCTCAGCCTGGATAATGTTATATGTCAGTATGGTAGATTATTTTGAATTCATTTTTACCTTACTAAAAATAATGCACATTTGTTATAGGAAGAAAGAGAAGCAGTATAAAACCACCGCCTGAGACAGTAGTCAATGAATAATAACCTTGGCCTATGTCACCTGATGCTTAGATAAAAGTACAAATATAGAGAAATACAAAACAAAAATGAGGTGATTTTTTTATATGTCCCATATTCAAGCTGCTTTCCCATTTAATGCTAAATCAAGAATTTCTATGCATGTAGAAAATGGTAATCTTTATCCACCTTGTCTTTGCTAATGTTAGCATTTTGATGCATGTGAGAATCCTGCTCAGTAGAAAAAGCAGACTATTAGAAGTGTCATAGCAGCCTCCTGAGGGTCATTCTAGGCACGCCCTGCTCCCTGTGATCACTGCTGTCCTGGCTTTTATAATGCTCATCTTCAGCTGTTCCCTGTCACGTCACCATCTACCTCATGGTACACATGCAGATCTATGAGTTATGGTGAGTGTACTATGTTATCAGTTTAAAGTTCTTTTACATCTAGAAATGATTCGTGTCTTTAAAAGCAGATTTGTCATTAATCTAGCTCCTGAGATTTTTACCTTATAAATATTAAATATACATTTTCCATTCCACTAACACCAGGCTCTTAGGATTTCCACATCTCTCTTGTTAATTGTCATTGTCAAATGTGAGGAACGTTCTCCAGGGAATTATGAGAGAAGCCCATTTCTTTAGTTGCTAAAAAGATAATTTTGACAATAATTAATGTATTAATTATATCCATATTTTCGTATTAAATTTTAATTAGCATGTAAAATAATGATTTTGATGCAGCATTTCTTATATATTCTCACACACATATATGTGTTAGTTTTGGTGTTACAGTGCTAGGATTCATTTTTATATGTATATACATATTTTCAGACAGCTTTTATTTTGTTATCTTCCCTCTTCCCACTGCCCCTTTTCTGCTCCAAAAGCCTTCTTCTATTTGCACGTCCTATGTACATACATATTCTAAATTTAGCATTTGAATAGAAAACCAGCAATATTTGTTTTCCTAACAATGACTTATTTAGCTTATCACTTCCCTTAAGTCCTATCCACTTTCCAGAAAATGACATAATTTTGTCCTTTATGACTAAGTAAAATGCCATGTGGTGTATATCATACACATTCTTCATACATTTTGATGGTAATGAACATCTAGGCTGACTATAACTTGCCTATTATGAAAGATGCCAGAATATGCTACAGAGATAACAACATGTCTATGTTTATTACCTGCTCCCAACGTTTCATGCTTAATTTAGAGATCACACTACACATTAGTGTGCCCACCCTCAAGTGACCCGAGCATATATTTATTTCAAAACTTCATGCATGAGTATGGTCTTCACAGTTTTTTCCTCATTCCTTCACTACTCCTTCTCAAAGTCATGATTTTTTACTCTAGAGAGAAATAGATAGATAGATAGATAGATGATAGATAGATAGATAGATAGATAGATAGATAGATAGATAGATAGATACGTGTGTATATATGTTAAATATAGATATAGTGTGTATGTATGTATATACATGTATATATTGTAGTAAGGAGGCCACTTGTTCATTTCCCAGCTGGCCAGACTCCTGAAATAACCACACAGAAACTGTATTAATTAAATTACTGCTTGACTCATTAGCTTTGGCTTCTTATTGATTAGCTCTTACATATTAATTTAACCCATCTCCAATAATCTGTGTATCACCATGTGACTGTGGCTTACTGGATAAAGTTCCAGCTTCTGTCTCCACTGTAGCTACACGGCTTCACTTTTGACTCTGCCTTCCTTCTCCTATCATTCAGTTTAGTTTTCCCTGCCTAGCTAAGTTTTGCTCTAGGTCCAAAGCAGTCCTTTATTAACCAATGGTATTCACAGCATACCATAGAGGGGTAATCCCACATCACCTCCTCTTTCCTGTTTAAATAAAAAGGAAGGCTTTAACTTTAACATAGTAAAATTACATATAACAAGACAGGTATCAAGTAAGAATTAAAGTTGCAATATTTATATCTACTGTATCTTTTATCATAACTAAGAAAAACTATAACTATAACTATATATTCTTCAACTCCATCAAAGACTCCAGAAGGATATATTACCTAAGTAAACAGGAAGTGGATTGTAAGCAACTTCTAAAACCCTAGAATTGACAAAGACATCTCACTGCCTGGACAGTCACCCAAAGTTTTTCTGTAACGTTGGAGCATCCATCTTCAGCCTACATGACCGTTGTATCTACAGACTTTTTCATGAAGCAGGAAGTTTCAAAGACAGTTCCACCTATATTGGCAGCTTGTCAGTTACTTTCTTCTGTGTCCTGAAGAATGTCTGGCAGACTCTTTCATGAAGCTAGAACTCCAAAGGACATTCTCACCTTTAGGCAAGTTCAGCAATTATTTTTCTGTGGGTCCTGCATGTCCAGTTCATACAGCATATCATCAAGGAGTCCAGACATGAGCGGTTTCTTGCCTGTTTGATGCCCATCTTTCTCTTGGAGTAGATTGGTGCTGCCAGGAGCAGATGTGTCTCATTGTCATAAGTCCTAAATTCTTAAAACATTTTAAATATCATATTCTGTAGTCTTTGAAAGATTTGAAGAATGCCTATCTATTTGAAATACATCTCTGTACATCTAGAAAATCTAACTAACATGACTAGATACTTGACTATTATAGATGATTATCTATTAACCTATATTTCTTAATTATACATTGCATTTTTTAAATAAGCTGCACAAACACAATAACTTAATCAAGAGGAAAAAATATGCATATAACAAAATTGACCTGAAGTTTGTATCAATAAACCAAGATACATACCAATGCAAATTTCTATAGAATATCTTCCTTTAAATATAAACATATATTTAAAAACAATATTTGGGAATTTGGGCATAGTTCTCTCCAAACTGCTTCTTGCTCTTTGTTGGGAAAAGTAATTTTTTTGGTGGTATTCACAGTAAGCTTTTGGGTGGTCTTGGTTCATCAAACTACAGTAGTCTGGAAGAAATCCACAGGTTCTCATCTTCTGTGGAAACAAAAGAAGAACCTTTTCCCCAAAGCAACATATCCTTAGATTCAAATTTGGAATCAATAAACCTTTGTGTTGGTTTAACTTAGCATTCCATATAATAAATATCACTCTCTACTTAGCTCCTTCACAGTCAAAAAATTAAAAAAAAAACACAATAATATACATAATCCAGACTCTGTGAATTTCCATCTTTATGTGGCTTATTTTTACTCTGTTATTTTTAATCTATAATCTGTCTCTTTTTTAAAACAATTTACTTCTTTTTATAGCTGTCTATATTCTTTTTCTTCTCTCTCCCAAGCCTATGTACATTTTTCAACACACTGTGACTTGTTTAGCATTCTTTTGTGTATCTGTCCTATTGTGTATCTGTAGTTCTTTTCTGTCCAGAAGTGCTTCTTAAAATGCTAAGCCCTTCTGATAAACTTAATCTTAAAATGCTAAGCCCTTCTTATGAATTTAAGTGGTGGCATTGCTAGGGGAAATATGTCCCTGCCTGCTTGCTCCACCCAGTCTGACATGGCAGGGCAGAGGTTTATTTAGTGTGAGGCAAGCTCTCAGCCCCATTTTTAGACACACAGCGGTTTATCTGTCATTAAGCAAGTTGTAGCACTCTTTTCACAACCCCCATTTAAATGCTCTGTAGTCAGGTCTCTTGAAAGAGTCAAGAGTTTGTGCTGACATCATGGCCCAGAAAGCCATTTCAAAAATGCACAGCTTTTTTTCTGCTAACACTGAA
>NW_026068049.1:3171449-3208695 GCF_014885135.2 Alexandromys fortis | reverse complement strand
AATATATCATGGGTACCCATCCCCAACATATCCATATACAATTAACAATTTAAGCCCCAGGCAGCATCACTGAAGATGGAGCAGAAATAATATTAGATTATAATATTATAATATTAGAGGCAAAATATTAGTTTGTCTGTGTTGAGATATTGTTGATATATATATGATATGTTTAAATACAACCTGATGATTTAATTTAGTGTTGTTCATAGGTATATGTGCTTACAGATGACCATCCGGGTTTGAATAACCTATCGTGGAGGCTCATCCCTGGAATATACTCATTCCCTCTCCTTTAGTAGCCATCAGTGGTCTATAGCTCTTCATCTAGAATTAGGGCCTGATGAGATTTTTCCGATCTACAGTGGTATGCCAATTGTTGTCATTTTCAGGTCTTGTTGAAGCAACTATATTGTTGAGATCTCATAGGCACAGTTTCCTTGTCATATATTGAAGACAATATCTCAACACAGACAAACTAATATTTTGCCTCTAACAGTATTTCTGCTCCATCTTCAGTGATGCTGCCTGAGGCTTAAATGTTAATTGTATATGGATCTGTTGGGAATGGGTAATGATCAGTGGTTATCTGCATTTTGACCAGTTGTAGCTTTCTATAATGGTCCTTGTCTGCTGCAAAAAGCAACATCATTAGTACAACTGAGAACCGTACTCACCTGTTAGAATAAGAGTGAGTATTTAAATGCAGCTTGAGGTTATGTTGGTTTAGGAGAACTCCAGTAGCAGGTTCTCATCTGTGTCCTCATCAGGCATGACTAGTGAACTAGGTTTACAGCATTGAATATGAATGCCCACCAACTGAGCTGTGCTTATGTCTGAATAGATGGCTTTTGGTTATCCCAAGGATATGAGTGCCACTATTGCTCTTTCAGAATATCTTTATTGTGATCATTGTTGAGGTTCACAGACATTAAAACTTGAAAGGACTATTGATTACCTTTCTCCTTTAGCAGTTTGCATAGCTTCTTCCAATACTGTAGAGAGCCTCTCAAGAAAGAGACTTCTAGGCCAGTTCAAGTTTGATCCCTCCAAGTACTCTTTCTTAAGTGTATAGTAGCTTCAGGAATAATCTGATTTTTGATTTCTGAGATATAACCAGGGGCTGTGCCAATACCCTCTATTGTTTGAAGGATTACTTGGACTCTCCTGACCAAAAAACAACTCAAAAAGATACCATGCCTGGTATCATAATATTGTTGTTAGATAGTCTATAGCTTTTTGGAGTAGTATTATCACCCCAAGAAACATAACTTATATGATATATATATATATATATATATATATGTGTGTGTGTGTGTGTGTGTGTGCGTGTGTGTATGCATGTATATGTGTATACATATATATGTAATTTAAGTAATAAAATAATATGACTCCCTCTGACTTATTCAATCATCATTATTGTTATTTATTCCTCCTCTCTCCATTTTCTTCTTTGTACCCTCCCTTTTAACTGTTTTCAAGAACACAATCATTTAATTTACTCTGTGTTACAGTTTGATGAGCCCAGATCTACAGAAACCACATTTAGTCCCACTAGAGGAAACAAGCCCAGTGACTTCATGAGATTAGGACATTTCATGTCATGCAAAGCAGTTTCAGACAGGAATGAGCAGTGATACAGTAATCCATTCTAAGGGCTCTGAATTCCTGTGTGTTAGGCTCACAGCTGCTAATTAGTCTGCATAACAGCTCTCACAGGACACTAGGAGCTGGAAGGGATCTGTTTCCTGAAGAATATATGCACTCTCTTGAAGAAAGCATTCATAATTATCTTCTAAACATGGTACCTATATTGGACACATCTGCAAGCCAGATTTTGTGGTCCAGGAATCAGAGCACTACCAAGGATGCAGACTTTGCATGTGTTAACCAAATTTCTCACAAAATAATATATGGAAATTGATATATATGAAGATAACGATATATTTAAATTTTAATTATTTTAGAGGGACTTAACAAATGAGGTTGGATTCAAATCCCACATCTCTGGCTGCACATAAATTCATGTAGGCAAAACACTAATACACATAAAAATAAAAGAGAAAAGGTAAAATAAGAAATAATGTAAATTCTGAAAAAAAAAACTCTTCTCAGCATAAGATGATATCACCCTAAGTTTTCCTCATAATGTACACTCTATGGATTAAACATTTACAAAAGAGACACGTTTTAAATCTCTATACTAAAATGACAGCCTTTGTTTCTTAAATTAACAGGGAAAAAAGGGCTTAGGAACAAAAACTCATCTAGGATAGATACACAATATAAATAGTTATATCAGCATGAACTCGTTTAATTAAAATGAGTTTCTTCACCTTCCACCAGATGATTTATTCTAAGTGGGAAAATTAAATATGGATATTTATATTATGAATTGCTCCTTTTATTACTTTTAACTAATTTAATGTTAAAATATTTTAAGACTAAATAAATGGCTTTCATACAGTGACTTGATATCTATGCATATGCTTTGCTACTGCAAATAATTTTACTGCCAGCATGAAATACTAGACTATCCTAGCTCATTACTGCATACATTTCCATCTGAATCTTCACATTTGTCTTCATCTCATTTATAGATTTTAGCATGTTCTTTACTTGGTGCTGTGGTCCCTGTGTCAACATTTATTCATGGCATAGAAATCCAGTCCTTCACATAGTAAAGCACTCAGTTACACCAATTAACGGGAACAGAATGAATGGGAGCTAAGCACACAGAGGGCAGGAGTCTGACCCTAGCAAGTGGCTTCACACAATAATCCCAATGACTCACAGGAAGAGATCCATTGTGCTTGGTGAGCAAAAGTCATTTCTTGACACAAATGAAGGTTGGGGAGATGGTCCTCAGTGAAACACTTGCTATGCAAGCATGAAGATTTGAGTTCAGTCCCCAGCACTCAGTAAAAGAGTTAGGGCAACACTTCTAATCCTGTTACAATCTTGACAAAGCTAGACAGATCCCTCCAGCTTGCTGGCCAGCGAATAGCCAATCTAGCCATGCCAATGAGTCCTAGACCGTTGAACCTAATTCATAAAACAAGGTGAATAGTAACAAGAAAGATACTCAAGGTTGACCTCTAACTTCACACATATATATGCATGCACCTATACCTTCATATATACCATCACACATGCACATATACACACACACACCATCACCACCACCACCAACAGCACAGCAACAACTCAATGAAAATTTATTGTCATGGCCAAATATATTTGAAATTCCCATATTATGCCTGTTGTTGAAGAGCACTGAGGTGTTGACAGGGGTTTCTGTCCCACCCTGTCTCACATCTATTTAGTCCCAAAGAATCACACAGAAGTCTACATTAATTATAAACTGGTCAGCCTATTAGCTCAGGCTTCTTATTAACTCTTATAACTTATATTATCCCATAATTCCTGTCTGTGTTAGCCACATGGCTTGGTACCCTTTTCGGCGAGGCAGTCACATCTTGCTTGTTCTGTGTTTGGCTTCCTCTGTGTCTGGGTGGTGACTGTGGACTGAGCTTTCCACTTCCTAGAATTCTCCTGTTCTCATTGCCCTGCTTCTGTTTCCTGCCTGGTTGCCTCGACTCTACTTCCTGCCTGGCTACTGGCCAATCAGCATTTATTTAAAATACAAGGGACATGGTACAGACCATTGTCCCACAGCACTGAGGTAACTAACCTTATGCTCATTTTAATGCATCCAGAAAATCTTGACAAAATATATGGCATGAAAGTTCAGTTAAAGTAAAATTTTTACTCATAAATTATCTCTTGGGTTTTTTCACCACTTTTGGTACTTCTCCAGCCCTAATTGCAGCACATATCATTTTTATTTTAGATCATAGGCACAATTATGATAGATTGCCTGGGTGCTTAATCTAAAGTTATAAAGTTATTTATTATCACACAGTGTCCTTTCAGGTATAGAATCACAAGTAAATCTCTGCAAAATCTGTGCTCATATGAAAATCTTAGTTATTTACCCCTCCCCCAGTTCTTGAAAAAGCACTAGTGCCTTCCTGAACAGAAAAACAAAAATCTTAAAAGAAAGCCTCAACATTTTATTGCCTTGATTTAAAATTTAAAATTTTTATTTTGAACTAATTTACTCCTCTGTCTAAACAGAGAGAAAATTAAATATTTAAGCCACCCAAAGCCAAATCTTTCTCTTTTGAAATTTGGGGACACAGTTTGAATCGCACATAAGCTTTGCACTCACTTTCCATAAGAATCATAAAAAATTTTCTTCAGTCTCATCTCTTTAATATAATGAAAGCTCATTTCCCATCTGGAGAAACCAACCAAACTTTAGAATACAATAAGATTCTTCCCACCATCATTGCATCCCTAGCACAATGCCCTTGACTCTCGCTAACTTTTATTTGTTCTGTTTTGATGTCTGCTTTGCCATTCTATTGCACACTTCCATAAAAACAAAGTCTATGCAGTCAGTCTTATAAAATTTTTCTTCATTTATTACTTGAATTCACTCCTGTTACGCAGGCACCAAGAGTTTATTCACTTTCTACTTTTAATGCAGATAACATGCATGACTTTATGGACATTTTAAAGAAATTAAAATTACTTATATTCATATAGCAGTGGCCCTGTAAGATGACATACCTTTCTTTAGAGGCCAGTATGCATTATACCCATGAGTTAGTTCATCCTTTTATTCAAGATTCTAGTTATCTCCTAGATACCGTGCAGAGAAAGTAAAGAGGGTAACATGTTTTCCATGGATAATAAGCCCTTACCTTCCACATATATAAAAGATATGGATGATTAAGGTATAAGTTGATATAGGAAGTAATATTTAGCACCAAAAAGAGGCCAAAAACAGATGGGTTGGGTTATGGTTTATTTACTGGCAAAAATTCACAAAGAAATGAGTCTTGATATCAGCTTGACCAGTAGCCATGCTTCTTTTTAGACATGTTATCTCAGATCATTTCAATAGCCCCCTTTTTTAGTTAAGATTTTTTTAAAAACAACCTTTTGTCTTTTACATAGCTATCCCTGTTCCCACTCACTCCCCTTCTCCTACCCCAACCCCCTATCCACTCCTCAGAAAGGGTCAGGCTTCCCATGAGAAGTCAACAAAGTCTAACACTTCACTTCGAGGCAAGACCAGGCCCCCACCCCTTTTATATAGGCTGAGCCAGGTATCCTTTCAAAGAGAATGTGTTCCAAGTTGCCAGTTAAAGCACTAGGGATAAATCCTCATCCCACAGACTGCCCAGGACTCACAATTGTCCTCCGCATTCAGAGGGCCTAGTTTGGTCCTATGCAGGTTCCCCTGCTATCAGTCAGAGTCAGTGAGCTCTCACTAGCTCAGATCAGCTGTTTCTGTAGGTATCACTATCACAGTCTTGACCCCTTTGCTCATATTATGGCTCGTCCCTCTCTTGAACTGGTCTCAGGTAGCTCAACCCAGTGCTTTGTGGTAAGTCTCTGTATCTGCTTCCATCAGTTGCTGGATGAAGGTTCCATAATGACAATTTAAAAAGTCAGTGTTTGTTGGTCTTCTTGGACTTATGTCAGGCTGGCTATTTACTGGCAGGCAAATGTTCTGGTTATGAAAATCACACAAAGTCATCTTATTTACAGAGATTTATATGAGATATAAGAGCCAAGGCACACTTTGAGATAGATAGCATAATGAACTGTAAAATGTTTGAAAACTTAGAGGGAAAGTAAAGTAGTCTTCACTAACAAAGATGACCCTGGATGAGAACCGGAAGAATGGCAATATAGATTGCCTCCTGATCTAAGGAGCACAGCACTTAACAGAGATCTCCTGAAGTCATAATGACTCACACACTACCAAAAGTTGTGTGTGGGAGATGCACCATCAGCAAGGAAGTCAGGAGTCAGTAGATCCACTGCAGGAGATTTTAGGTGAGCTGGACCAAATTTAAACATGAGGACCAAACCAACTTTCCCCTGCAAACATCCTTTTGATGCTTCCCAAGTCATTGGAGACAAAACTGCATTCGTGTAATAAATAAAGAAACAATAGCACACAAAAATAAGCAAATAACACAGGTAATATGCAAGTGAAGAAATTCTATCAAGGGAGCTGTCTGCTCTGAGAAACAGAAAACGCAAAAAAGGATAAGGACCATAACCCCAAGATCACAGAAATACAAAGAGTAGACACAAAGGAAACAAGGAAAGTTGATGAGACAGCAAGAATAAAGCCTTCAGAGCATACAAAAAAAGTAGAAGAAAAAGAAAACATTATTAGAAAAATGAGCTACTTTGGAAGCAACGGAATATAATATAAGCTTGAGTGGAAATAAGCTTAGAAATGGGAAGACTGATGAGAAAAAATCACACAAGAAATAAAATAAGAAAGCAAGTGGAGAAGCGATTGCTGAGACGGAGACAAAGGCACTGGCATAAGAACAAAATGTGATTCTGAAGAAAGTCAGGAAATAGGGAATCGAAGTGCCACCACCCCAAGTTGCCTTGCAGGCATCAGAAAGAAAGCCAGGTGATGTACCCATGACATCTCAGAATGGAGTCCACATCACTGTCCCCTAAACAGGAAGCACTTTTATTTTGTAGGGGCAGCTATAAAAAGAAGAAAGTCAGACAAGAAGTTGTCATAGAACTGCTTGAAACACAGAACTATAGTCAACAAAGCTGAGCCGTGGAATAGTTTGCCATTATTATGATGGGTAATGGTGTGAGTGTGTGTGTGTGTGCACATGCTCACACACTTAGGTGTGCATCCATACCTATCTATGCATACACAAATATATACACATGCGTACACAAATAATTAAGTGAATCAAGGAGGAGGAAGAGGTAATTGACACCAATATACCTTTCATTCTGCTTTTGGAATGAATAGGCAGCTATTAATTAACATTGAAATATGAAGCTAAAATTCTGTTCTTTCAATTTTTATAAACTTATCATTTTTACTTTGAATATTCACTTAGAAGCTTTATAGTTATAAATAGGACATACATAAAATATGTGATTTTTTAATAACTTATTTTGATCAACTTTATTTAAAGAACATGACAATATTTCTCTATCATCAAAGGATTTTAGTAGTCAACATTTATAGTAGACTAGTGTATTCAAAGCATGATTCGGAAAAGTAAGGTTACAAATTCATTTTCTTTGGGAGAATTGCTTAGTGAGTGAATGGCCATGGGATTTTAGGGAAGATGAGCAGTTATGGACCAAAGAAGGTTAAGGATGGAAGAATAGAACTAAAACCGAGAGGAAGAAAGGAGCAGAAGTGATGCGTTGACCTCTCTAGATAGCAGCATGAGGTGTCTTCTTCACAGTAAGATAACCCTTATAACATGCTGACACGCTTACAAACCGTGATTCTGTTAGGTTTGGAGTGGTGGTGGTAGTGGTAGTGGTGTGTGTGTGTGTGTGTGTGCGCGCACACATGCATGTGTGTATGAGGGTATGCTTATATATTAAAAGACTAGAACTTGGTTTGATGACCCAAAGAAAAACATATAGGCATCCTCCTGAACATTAACCTTCATCAGGTGATGAAAGGAGACAAGAGACAGAGACAGAGACCCACATTGGAGCACCTGACTGAAATCTCAAGGTCCAAATCAGGAGCAGAAGGAGAGAGAGCACGAGCAAGGAACTCAGGACCGCGAGGGGGGCACCCACACACTGAGACAATGGGGATGTTCTATCGGGAACTCACCAAGGCCAGCTGGCCTGTGTCTGAAAAAGCCTGGGTTAAAACAGGTCTCACTGAACATAGCGGACAATGAGGGCTACTGAGACCTCAAGAACAATGGCAATTGGGTTTTTGATCCTACTGCACGTATTGGCTTTGTGGGAGCCTAGGCAGTTTGGATGCTCACCTCACTAGACCTGGATGGAGGTGGGTGGTCCTTGGACTTCCCACAGGGCAGGGAACCCTGATTGCTCTTTGGGAATCTTTCTTTCTGGTTTAAAAATAAAAATAAAATCATCACCCTTTCTGACTTAATATTTCTCTGTGTAAAAATAGAATAATTTCTCTATTACATGTTTGAGTATTTCAACATTATTGAAATTTTTGCTTTAATAGGAAATGTTATTGTCTTAATGAGGTAGATGTAACTGAGCTTTTAAATTCTTAATGAAAATACAAACTTGTTTTTCTTTTGTAAGTTACCAATTCATAATCTTTCCTATTTAAGTGGGATAAGTTCTTTAAATTGTGAATGTATAATAATCTGCTTACATAAGCTAAGCATCTCCAAATATGTTGTTGCAGTGATATTCTAACAGACTGCTAGCCACATGGGAAAATTCACTGCCCATAAGGGAGTTGAGATCTGTGAAGGCTCTAAGGAACTCTTCTGGGAAAATAGAATTGGGCCTTTGGCCTTACTCAAGAGAAAGAAATAGAAGGAAGCTTCCTTCTTAGCTGACTTATGCTTAGGGAAGGCTTCTCAAGAGTTTAGGATCTCCATTCACAAACTGAGCAAAGAGCATCAATAAGATTTTTAGTCTTGGATAGCCGTTTACCAGAAGAAAGACTCTAAAAGGTTTTAGAGTTGATGTGGTCTATAACCGTCTTTAAATGACATCACCAACCAGAAGACGAAGGCAGGTGAAGTACTCAAGTCTTTCAATGCCCTTAAAGCAGCAAGCAATGAAGGAATACTGGAAGACTTCCTTTAGGACCAGTCTTGGCAATGTTACCCATCTCCCCTGGCATTTGTCTTGTATGTAGATGGCTTAAGATGTGCAGTTAAAGTTGAAGCATAGGTCACACTGTGAACTCTCAAGGGAAAATGCATCCCCATGCTAAGAAAAGTTTATTTAAATGGATCAAGGATGACTCTTCGTTTGACTAAAGGGTGAAAGTAGTAGCATAATTAGAAAAAGGGGCATATTGATGCAACAAGGATAATTACTTGTGGATGCATGCAAGAAGGAGACAGAGTCTATAGTGGAGAAGCATGAAGTACAACTTAACTGAACAAAATGTTAGATTTAAAGCCAGGTCGTAGAATTAGCTAGGAAACCACCAGGAAATGACAAATCCATGGAACAAAAAAAAAAGTGCTATAAATCCAAATGTCAAGAAACTAGGAAAGAAAACCTTAACATTTGTATAAACAGCTGCCTACATCAGAATAAAACACTTGTGTTAGAAGCCTTAATGGAAAAAAAAACAATTTCCCAAGTGGATTAGTCATTCTTGTACTTATCCAATAACTATAGAATTAGCCCATAATATGTGAAAAAATATGCTTCCAGAGAGTAGATGGTGAAAACAGGAAATACCCTATAACTTCAAGAATAAAGGCCATGGTGCAATAAGAAGAGAATTATGTGTGTGGGTGTGTACGTGTGTATTCTTGCATGTGTGTGTGTAAGTGTGCATGCATGCATGCATGCATGCATGTGCCTGTGTATGATGAACTGATTTTTAAAAAAACTTTTCTGTTGTTTGAAAATTTGAAAAAGAACATATAATAAGTTTTGATCAAATCTATCCCCATTACCTCCCCTCTAATTCCTCCTCACTACATTCCCCTACCAACTTCCTGTATTCTTTTATAAATCCACTGAGTCCACCTAGTGTGACTGTATGGGCACAAATACAAGACGTCATACATAGGAGCATGGTTAGGATCTCAGGGACCACATTCCTGAAGAAAATTGACTCCTATCTACAACACTCATGAATTATCAATAGCTCCTCAGGATTAGTGCTTCATGTCCCTCTGCTCTATACATTCTAGGATTTGGGCAGGCTTGGTCATGTACAAGTCTTCTGTGTGCAGTTCCAGCTGTTATCAGTTCATATGTGCAATTGCCCTATCACCTCCAGCTATGAGCTCACATATGCAATTGCCCTGTCACCTCCAGCTATGAGCTCACCTGTGCAATTGTCCTCTCACCTCCAGCTATGAGCTCACATATGGAATTGTCCTCTCACCTCCAGCTATGAGCTCGTGTACAATTCTTTGTCACCTTCAGCTATGAGCTCACGTGTGCAATTGCCCTGTGATCCTCCAGCTATGAGCTCACTTGTGCAATTTTCCTGTCACCTCCAGCTATATTTGTTTCCATGAAAGAATAAAATATCATAGGAAGCACAGAGGAGTTAAATAGCCTAGTCCTGAAAACAGGAACACCGGAAGGATCAGCCGTTGTCTGCTGCTAGAACCAGAGGAAATGCTAAGCCAACATTTTCTTTGTTTCCCTTCCAGGATGGAGAATGGGGAAAGTTAACAAATGCAAAATGGTTGTCCCTGGCATTTCTCCTACATAGTCTCTTATTATTGATGCTCCCATTTCTCCACTTCTGTCTTCTCTTCATGAGTTATCAGCTCATCCATAAGAACTTCCATTAATTTTTTTTTCTTCTATACCCTCCCCATTTTTCATAATTTCCATGTCTTATTCTCAATAACCAATTGAGAAAAGAAAGTTCAGCAAAAGTCTCCATAGCCGGTCATAGCTTTACTGTTATTGCTGCATAACTATGTTCATTTTAAAAAACAAAAATGTAAACACTTAACTCAAAGTAACTGAAGGATGATGCTGAGATTTTTAAGCAATGGCCACTGTCTACCTTTAATTTGGTCTGTACTTTAAGATTGGGCTGGTATGTATTTCCTGTACTGTGGCAGCGGCCGGGTGTGCAAATCCCATGTCTCTTTGTTGAAATGTTATAGGTACTACAACCAGGATTGGTCTTTACCATTTGTTTTAGTGCTGGCTACAGTTAACCCTTGAAAGCATATCTATGAATTCCTAAAATGTTTCCACACCATTGATACTTAACTGTTTTTCTATATATATACAATTAACCTTGAAAAGCTTGCCCTAGTGTAGACTCTATTCCAAGTTCTTCAACTGTCTACCACAGTGTTAGTGCCTAGACCCACTAGTGCCTACTCCTTCCTTTCCTCTGCCTGTTTAATAGTCCTGATAGAGTTTCAATTATATCTCCAGCCACAACCATTGCCCCCAGTACATATTGTCACCATTGTTAGTGGAAGTTGAGTATCTGCATGGATCCAAATAAGTAAGCATGAGTGAGCAATTCTCCTTGATAATTCTGTTATTTGGGTGTTTGAGGAGATACAGAAAATTCCAAATATAACTCCAACATTTAGCTTTCCATAATAATCCTTACAAAAGGCCTAAGAGTTAGTTAATTATAACTATATAGATCCATCTAACTCAGGAAAATTGAAAAATATGGCCATCCTGTTGGTATCCATTTCAAATGCACATTAAAAATACAATGCTAGAAATAACTATAAGAGTTAAACACAACTATAAAGATAAAATATAATGATGTGTACATGGAGAAAAATAGTAAGTAAGGAAATGAGCAGCATGTAACAAGTGGCATGATTGGAAGAGTACTAAAAGCATGTAGTGAAATCATCACACAGAATGATGCTGAGAATATAACCTCATCCAACAGGCAGCAACAAAATCCTTAAAAAGACGGTCTTTTAATTTCAGGTCTTTACAGATGCATTAGCACTATGATCATTATTATATAAAACTCTATGTTCTTTTCATTTCAAATCTCTACAGATGCTTTAGAACAGAGATCATTATAATATAAAACTCTAACAAACACAAAAAGAGTTGAAAATAACTCCAACTCTCACATCTTAGTATAATCATCATTGACCTTTTTTGAATATTAGTCTGAATATTTCTCACTTATTTATGCAAACATCATAGATGTATGTATGTATGTTTGTGTGGATGGATGGATGGACTGATGAATGAATGGATGGATGGATATTTAGATGGGAAATTGGTAAATTTAAAACTGAAATTATTTTGTATATTTGGACATATTTTGTTTAATGTATATTTTGAAAGCTAAAAAGTTTGTAACAAAAACTATTCCACTCTAAAGTCCAAAACGCTTAGAGAAAATTATTTCTAGAATTTTTTTATGGAAGAGAGAAAATGACTGGGCAAAATGGGCAAAATATTATGAGAATAGAGATTTTCAAAGCCTGTCTCCTCTTCGAGGTTCCTTAATTCTTCTCCATTGGAAATATTTTTGAACTAGCATGTTACTATCACATAGTGCCCTTTTCCAGCTTCTGAACCTTGCTGTCATAGGCCTGTTTACAAACATTTCCACTTAATGAAGCCAAGCCAATTATCATTCCTTCACTGAATTCATACACTGTCCTTCTTAGTTTTGTGACCTATTTAAAAATATTCATTGTTCTTCAGCCATTTTAGATTCCTCTGTTGAGAGTTCTCTGTACCCCATTTTATTTGTTCTTTTGATGATCAATTTCTTGAGTTCTTTGTATATTTTGGAGATCAGGCCTCTGTCCAATGTGGGGTTGGTGAAGATCTTTCCCATTCTGTAGGCTGCTCTTCTATGATGTTCGATGTGGTTGGTCTTATGTCGAGGTCTTTGTTCCCTTTGGACTTTAGTTTTGTGCATGGCAAAGATCTCTTGAGTAAATTGGGGGCATGGGGATTATGGAAGAGGGTAGGAGGGGAGGGGAGAGTAAGGGAGGGAAGCAGATAAAAATACATAGATCAATAAAAACAATTTTAACAAAAGAAATAAATTGAATCTTCAAAAAAAAAAGTTTATTGTTAACTTCCCCTGCTGGCTTGTGACAGCTTGGCACAATCACATCATTTCTTGTGTTTAAGTTTCCTGACTCTCATTGCATCTTCTTTTAAAATCAACGATTCATGTTCATATTACTGTCCCCATGGATTTTTTAAAAGATAAACGATAATTCTCTCTCATTTATTGTGTTCCTCTCAGTCTAGTAGATGATTTTCCTCTTACGTCATTCTACCTTTTCCTTCCCAAAATTAATGTTATCAAGAGTCCATTTTTTCTTCTGTGATGTTTCTAGCCCCTCGTTTTCTTCAGAACCCTCTACTGGTTGCCCTAATTCTACAGAACTGTCCTCACCCTCACAGTGGGTGGGCCCTCTTCTCAGTCCTGTAATGGTGGCCCAACTCCCATGTGTTCCAGTTAAGAAGACATTTATTATATAAGAAACAAGCTATTCTTGCTTAAATAGAAAATGTTTTGAGTAAAGGAGATAGGTGTGTATGTACGTGAGATCCTGTGTATCTATAAATTTTTAAATTTCTGTTCTTTGGGTGGCTTGGCTAAACAATAGTCAAAATATTTTTTAGGGCTGGAGAGATGGCCCAGATTTAAGATCAAGTAATGTTCTTTCAGAGGACCCAGGTTTGGATTGTAGCACCGACAAAAGACAACTCAGAAGGGCCTGAACTCCAAATCCAAGGTGATCCAATACCTCGTGCCTCTTCAAGCATCTGTATCACAGACAGGTACATACACATACATAGAGATATGTGATTAAAATAACAACAATTTAAAATCTTTATATGGAGCAAAAAGCCTGCTATTTGTGAATACAAACATTTTCCTATTGCCACTGTGTCTGCTGCAATGTCAAAGCCATTTCATTTCAAAGGCTGTGCACATTACTTTCCACCATCTCTCAAACCTGGTTCTCCTGAAGATTCAGGTTCAGAATAGATGCCAACACTTTTGTCTTTTTATTGAGTTTTATGCTGAGCACACAGGAAGCCATTTGAACTTGGATGACACAATTTTTCTTAAGGGCATAGTTTTAATGTCAACAATCATACTTTCATTATCATACTTTCATTTCCTGGAGAACACTTAGTTGCCCACTTTAACCACCTGATCAAGATACAGGAATTCAATCTCTTTGTGTGTCTTCCTTGTGAGATCAGTTAAGGTCCTCCTGAAGGTCCCCATCATTGTCACACCTTCTCCATGTCCTTTGATTACTTGGGTTTCAAACTCCAAGACTCTCTTCAAATCTCTTGTGATCTCCTGTGTGCCAGATGTTTAAACACCACATGTTTTCTGTGCACATACTTAAGTTGAGCCAGTGGGAGGGCTTCATGGCAGAGTCATCTGTTTGATACTGGGCCTCTTGGACCAGTCAGTTTCTCTAGAACAGCCCTACTTGAATTTTAGTACAGGATTTAAACTTCTGAAGGGCCTGTGCAAAGGAGTCAGGAGCTACAGCTGAGAATTTGCACGACAATCAGTTTTTAAGCAGTGTTTGTTTGGCTGGTACTGAAACCGCTGGAAAACATCCTTTCCTTTGCTCCATCACTCACCTTTCTTCCCCCGCCTTACATCTTCCTCTTCGTTAACAATCGCCAGCAGTGTCTCTCCATTTTCCTTTGTTGATATAATAAAATTATTTCTTTTTTATTGGGGTCCCAGTGAGAGAACATGGACCCACTCTGCCGTCTTTGAAACCACCCTCCACCATTGCCTGCCTTCTATTGGCTTCCTTAAATCAGAAGAAAACCAACCTACAGGCAGGGCACATCACTGTGGGCACATGGGACTCCTTCCCTCTTCCTACACTTCACCCGTAAAGTTGAGACAATGTTTTTTCTCTTGAGGAACCAGTGTGAGCTACTAAAAGTTTTGGAAAAAGGTTTAGGTCGACTTTCTCACCTTTAATTGCTTTGGTCTCTACTTGACAGTATTTTATTCCTAGTGTATTGTTTGGGCTGGGAAATTGTTCCTATTCCACTGAGGATAAGTTCTTTGTCATTTAATTTGTTCTTAATATTGGTAATTTCAAAGAGGATTAGATTAGAAAATTGCATTGTGCCAACTTTAATTGGAGATTCCCTTTCTGAGGATTTTAAGTTTACTGCATTTTTATTTAGACTGGCTTGAAGTAAAACGATAATTACTCATTTGGAAATTCCTCAGGCTCTTTGAAAAAGAAATCTCCTAATACCTATATAATTCTGTTTAGTTTCTTTTTCTGTTTTTTTTTTAAATTTTTGTTCTTCTTCTCTTTTCAGGCTAGTGACACTTGATATATATTTAATGTAATTACCTTAGTATTCAAGTCTACTAACTTTAAATTTAATTTGTTTAGAATTCCACGCATGAATACTATACTAACATCACTCACTTCGTTCTTTTGTACCCCTCCAATTCCTCCCATGGTCTCCCTTGGTGTCTCTCAAATTAATGACTTCTGCTTCTGTAATTGATACAGTTACATATGTGTTCTTTATAAATAGTCAAATCTACACTACTGAATCCATGCAGCACTGTCCATCTGACAGGGTTGACTGGGACTAGATAACCTATCAAGTAAGCTAATCCCAGAGAAAACCCCGAGTCTCCCTCTCTCAGAAAACATTGATGCTATTGCTGGTCACATAGGGTGAGACCTTTGGAAGTTTCCCCATCCTCAAGTATACTAGCAATTGAATTTAAATGGAATTTTTGTTTACATACAGATACATCTATGGCAAGCAGTGACTGTTTTGTTTATTTGCCTGTTTGTTTTGAGACAATGATCTCACTTTGTAGTTGAGACTGGCCTAGAATTTGATGTATTGCTTAAGCTGGCCTCGAACTCAGAGCTTCAGCTACTCCAGCACCTGGCTTAGTCATATGAGCTATCATAACTGGCTCAATTTAATGTCAAAGAAAAAAAAAGAATAACTCCTCGGGATAGGTCACTAATCATTTAAGAATTTTGTTTTCAGACTTTCTGGTGGATGCTCAAGGGTATTATTTGAACCAATAAAACTGGATCCTATCAAGTCATGAGTATTCACTGGGACAGAAGCCACTTTTATAGGTATCACTGTTACCAGATTACTCTCAGGTGAAAACAATACCCAGCTCCTCTGTACCCCTAAAATTTGACACTTAGGAGCTAATTTTATAAGATGGTTGGTTACCCTAGTTTTATTTGCCTACATTTTATTCATAGATGTTGTCTATGTCGTCTTCTTCATGTTCCAATGAAGTAGTACATGGCTGTCTATCAATTTGAAGTATAGTCAGACCATGAAAAATGAGCATTAAATGTTGTTAAGTATATGCATGTATCCTGGATCAATATTTAAAACTGGTAAGTTAACTTTAAAGCAAGATATTTCTTGTTTAAGATTATATGAGGGGCTAGAAACAGGACTCAGAGGTCAAGATAGCATACAGTTCTTTCCGAGGACTTGAGCTCAGTTCTCATCCCCCAAGCTAAACAGTTCAACAATCACCTATAAGTCCAATTTCATAAGAGATCCAATTCCTCTCTGAACAAAAGCTATAACCAAAAACAACTTGGGAGGAAAGGGTTTATAACCACACACCATTACTGAGGGAAGCCAAAGCAGGACCAAGCAGGAGCAGAGCTGTGAAAGACTGCTGCTTACTGGCTTGTTCTCCACACTTACATTCAGCTGCCTTTCTTTTTCTTAATTTGTTTTAAATTAATTTTATTTGTATGTATGTTGTGCCTGCATGTATATATGTGAGAAACTGGGGCTCAGAGGCATCAGCTACCTCAGAAGTGGAGTTACAGATGATTGTGAGCCACCATGTGAATGTTGAGAAGTGAATCCCAGGCCTCTGAAGAGCAACACGTATTCTTGACCTCTGAATACATTTTTGACCCCTCAGCTACCTTTCTTTTACCTCCTAGGGCTACCTGCCAAGGGTTAGCACCACTCACAATGGGGTAAACGCCACCCACAGTGGGGGTAAGCACCGCCCACAGTAGGGATAAGCACCTCCCACAGTAGGGATAAGCACCTCCCACAGTAGGGATAAGCACCACCCACAGTAGGGTAAGCAAGGTTATGAAAGCCCAGATGTGATACCCGCTCTTGCTGTACTACAGCAGATGAGGAATCCTTTGTGCTGCATATTAGCTACCTTAGATTCATTATCCTTCAAATACAAACACAACATGATCTCTATGGTGTGCTACACTACATTGCTAAGCATAGACATAATACTGTACATCAAATCTTTAGTGGGAATGTTAATCAATAAAATGCCCCCACAGATTTTTCTAAAGGCCCATCTTACGGAGAGATTGTCACAGTTGGGTTTGCCTCTTCCTATCTCAGCCAAGTTTATATCAACTTGACAAAACCTAACCACACACTCTGACATTCATGAGCACCTGCACTCACAATCACACACACACACACACACACACACACACACACACACACAACTAAAAATAATAAAAATAAATCTTTAAAAAAGAATGACATAAAGGGCTTGTCTTCCCAAGTCTCTTCAAAGGTAAACAGTTGTCTTATAGACAAGAATATCAGTTATTAGCCATAATGTCAAGCCTGTACAGCTACAAAGGATGCTTTTGCTTTGCAAATGATTTTCCAGGAAAACGAAATCTATGTTCCGATGTGTTCTGACATGTTTCAATTAAAAATCACCCTCATTTAACACATGTTCAGGACCATCAAAGTTGCTTGCTGAAGCGTGCATATTGATAGACATTGCTCCGAAGCACAGTTTTTAATTTCAAAAGTTTGCCCATTAGTGCTCCATTAGATAAACCTGAACAGCAATGGAAGGAAATTGTTTTCGAGCTAATGACTGACAGGAGTGCTTTTATAAACAGAAACGTTTTAATCACTGCTATCAATCCTCCAGAAGGTATTTCTTTTGAACAAAAGGAGAGATTTGAATGTGCTGTTGTTAATTCCTCACATGGCTACCCAACACAGCATGAAGATACTGTGTGGAAAATAGGAAGCGATTCTGATTGAACTTGGAGTAGAGTACGTTCTGCTAATTGCTGAAAAGTTACTGCTGCTCTCAAGCAATCAAATAAACCATTCCACAGAATGCAGAGCTTACGGTGTTGACACAACTGCGACGTGATTAAACCACTCGTTTCCATCATAAAACTACTTTGTATAAAAGTGCTATTCTCGATACTGAAAGTTAGATGATTTCTGTGGATTTGAGATATTTAGAACTGTCTATCAATATTTCTTCCCCAAAGTAAACAAATAAAAACCCCCAGTTTGTGATAAACACTTAAATGCCTACTATGACATCCCCAGTTCTGTAAATGTCATAGTCATTTGTGTCCCTGTGATTAGACCTGACCAATGCACTTATGAGAGGCTACGGGAGACCATGTGTAACTCCTGCACAGACTGCAACAGCAAACAAAGGGTCCTCCATGGCTAAAAGCAGTTGGTTCTGATTCTTTAGTCTCCAGAAAAGACAGGAGACCTATCCACTCATGTGTCTTATCTGAAGAGTAAGAGTATATGATATAGTTCAGCAAATATCTAGAAGCTATCCTCTCAACTCTCATAAGTGAAAGTTTATGTCTACTGAGGGGCAACCACTGCACTCATCTTCGTGTCTATACGTTGGCTATTAAATATAATGCCTTTTGGAGGAATTGGGCACGATTTCCTTCAGTGACTGGCTGGTTTTACTTAGAGGACATCCTCCAGGTTCTTCTATGCAGTCAAATATATAAGCACTGCATACATTTCAAGGCTGAATAATATCCAATTGCCTGTGTATACCAACTCTCCTTCATCTATCCACGGACAATTAGATTTCTTTCCCCATTTGGTACCTAAGAATAAGGCTGCTATGAACAGGGAGCACAGGTATTTCTTGAATACTAATTTCCTTTTTTGTCAGTGCAGAAGTGAGATTGCTGAATCGTAGGAAAGTTCTGTTTCAAAGTTTTCTTTAAGAGTGTCTGAGCAGCTGTACCAAGTCTTCCCCCATTTGTCATTCCCATAAATGGTTTACAAGGGCTAAGGTTTTTCCCATCCTACAAATACTTCCTTGTTTATCTAACTCCATGCATAATTAATGCTTTTACTGTGTCGTTTTATTTCCTTGCTTAAGTCATGAGTTATAGTTCTCACTTTTTTTTTTTATGATTGTTCAAGTGGGCACTTTAGAACTTCAGAATCATAGCACATCTTTAAGCTACTGTAGTCTACTCTGGGGGAGCTTATACCATCTCACCATCCAATCTTACACAGAATGCTCCAATTTGGGCCTTCTTGGCCTTGTTATTATGTTGGCCCTGCACTTTACTTGTTGTGAATTTTACTTTATGCTATCAATTTTATAAACAGCCAATTATCTTTGAAAAGTATTTATGTAAAAATATCATCAGCATTATTCCATATAACCCCTATTCCCTAATCCTGTTTATAATCCTATATTCCTTCAACTATCATTTTTTTCTGCTCCAAGACCTTCTGTTCTTAATTCAACCTATTGCTGTGATAAAAAAAAAACACTTTAGTCAAAGCAACTTAGGGAGTGAAGGGTTTATTTTAGATTACACTTCCTCATCACAGTCCCTCGTTGAGAGAAGTCAACCAGGAATGCAGCAGAAACTGTAGAGGACTGTTACTCACTGGCTCATTCATTGGCTCAGTGTATTCTTATACAGCCAAGCCTACCTTCCCAGGGATGGCCCTACCCACAGTGGGCTAGCCTTCCCACATCAATTATCAGTGAAGATATTTTCTTACAAAGACCAACCACAGATCAATCTGATCTGCGTAATTATTTAATTGAAGTTCTCACTTCCTAAGTTGTGTCAAGTTGACATTAAAAGCTAAACAATGCATCATGGTTTTGGTTTGGCTTGGTTTTTACTTATAATTTTTTTTCATTCTCACTCGTTTCCCAGTCCTTCCATATCCATCCTCCACACTTATAAACCCACACACACACAAAGGAAAGAAACTAAAAATTAAAATGTCTCACTATGGAAGCTGTGATGTGTCACAGCAAGTCACACAGCAGACCCTTTTGTCCAACAAGTTTTACTTGCAAATGTTCACAGTTAATAAGTCACTGGTCTGGCTCCAGGTCTGTGGCTTATGCTATACCATTGATACTGGACCTTCACAGAGACTCCTCTCAGATACTCTGCTGCTGCCCTAAGTCATGGAGATCATGCAGCTTTAATTCTACAGAACTGGTCCCTTTATGTACTCCAGTTCTTAGATTAGGTAGGTATTGGGGATGGGCCAGCCCAAAGATCTGAATATGGGCCTGGGTGGTAGCTGAGTTGGTCAGCCCATCAGCTCCTCCACTGCCACACCACCAGGGCCAGCTCTCCCACACTGTCCAGGCAAGGTGCAGGGTCAGCCCTACCGAGATCAGTACACCTTGTAACATTTTTTGTGAGCATTTTGTTTTTGCTTTTATTCTTGTTTTTTTCTTCAGGTACAGAATTCTAGAATGGCAGATGCTTTTTTTTTCTTGTCCCTTCAAGTGAGTGGCAGTTTGAAAGAAAATGGCTCCTAAAAGGAGTGGTACTAATAGGAGGTATGGCCTTGTTGGACTAGGTGTGGTCTTGTTGGAAGAAGTGTGTCACTGTGGTGGTCAGCTTTGAAGTTTCATGTGTCCTCAAGATACAACCCAGTGTCTCAGTTCATTTCCTGTTGCCTTCAAGATGTAGAACACTCAAGCTATTTCTTCAGCATCATATCTACCTTCACTACACCATGTCACACCATGATGATAAAGGACTAAACCTCTGAAACTGTAAGCCACCCCAATAAATGGTGCTTAACAGACATGATTCATGAACCTAACTTAATATAGGTTCAGTTTCCTCTATTTCTTTTGAATGACCCCCCCCCATTAAAAGTGATTATCTTTCATGTATTCATTAATAGCTTGTAGATTCTCAGAGTTAATTCTACATTAACTTTATTCTCCAGAATTTTATTTTGCAAATGCTAAACAGCATGACACCCCTAACCTCTTTGTATCCCTGCAACTCAAAGAACATGTCTCCCTGGAGGTTTCCCCTCTGCACTATGGTCTGGAATTTCTCTCGGGGTAGTATGGTACAAATATTAGGAGCCACACCTTTTGCTATCCATTTCTCAAGAACCACTGTCTTGAATTTTCTGATGTCTACACACTGAAAACAATTTTCTACACAGCTTTCCTGTATGAGAGCCTTTTTATAGTGGGATCTGTTTCATGTGAAGAGAATGAGAAATCATGTTCTTGTTACTATGTCTTTGCCTGAAGTAAAAGTCCAAATCACTGCAATTTTTAGATTTATGTTACCATAGTGTAAGCCACTCTGGCCTGATTAATGCAGACTTGATAGCCCTACCTATAGCAGAAATTCCACAATGTGTCTTAGGAAAAGATAATTTACAACCTATAACTTCTCAATTTGTTACAAAAGGTTAGATTTTTCTATTAAAATTTAGAGAAGAGTATCTGAAATATCAAATGATATGATTTGTGACTTTGAACATCAGTGTGGAATTGATCCTTTTCAGCTTCCAACAGGCAGACCTGCTGAGACTTGATGTATACAGATGTGGTCATTATCCAAATGGCAAAAATCTACTTATTCTTGGACCCAAGAAACTAGTAAGATTCAAATTACCATTGGATCAACTGTCTTGCCTAAAGACTGAGTTTGAAAATCAAGTGAAGACTTTCTCACTCACATGTTGGACAACTGTTGATGAGATGATGGCCAGGGCGAGCAGCCAAAATACCTCCCTTTCCCAGGGAGCTTGGGTTTTTTTCACAGCATGACAGCTGGTCTGAATGTAACCCCAGAGAGAGAAAGCCAGATGGAATCTATATTACATTTTCTAATAATCAGGTATTGCACACTGTTGCTTCTCTTAATGTCTTTGTTTTGTTTTGTTGTTGTTGTTTCTTTTGATTTGGGTTTGGGTTTTTTATTTGTCTGTGTAGTCCTGGCTGTCCTGGAATTCACTCTGTAGACCAGGCTGGCCTTGACCTCAGAAATCCACCTGCTTCTGCTTCCCAAATTCTGGGATTAAAAACATGCACCACTATACCCAGCTCTCCATCTTGAATTTTAAGGTCACTACAAGAGCCCATTCAAAGTCAGCAAGAGAAGAACCAATCTATATGTTAGAGGAAGGAGTAGCAAAGTTCTAAAAGAAAGTGTGAGGAGACAGTTCTGTGACAAATTTTGGGAATACAATATAGCACACTGATGCCACTAGTACTGACAATACCAATGATAATATCAGATACTGGGAAATACCATGAATTAGAGTTGCCATTACAATACAAATGCTCCACTCCTATGGGGATGTCTGTAGCTTTTTAATCCTTTACACATGCATGTCCACCTCTTTCACTAGACACAGCTTCTCTGAAAACATAGTTTGCACCTTAGTCATTCACTTGGTTTCAAATCCTTAGCAATCAGTTTGCAATGAGCAGGCTAACACAATCATTGCATGAATAAGACTGGAGTTATTCCAATGGAAAACAGATAAACAAAAGCTATACATGCCTTTCTCAACAAATTCCAATTCATTAGTAAACCTCCAAGTACAGTCTTCTTCCATCATAAAATGGAATAGATTATGTCAAAATTGAGAGCATGGGGCTGAACTATAGCTTTCCATAAATGTTGAATTAGGATGTAAATTAAATTTATACACAGAGTGTTAGGGAAAATATGCTGACAGAGGTTTCGGTTCTACCTGGTCCCACAGTCGTTCAGTCCCAAAGAAACAAACACAGAGATCTACATTAATTATAAACTGGTTGGCCTATTAGCTCAGGCTTTTTATTAACTAATTTCTACATCTTAACCCATAATTCTTTTCTGTGTTAGCAACATGACTCGGTACCTTCCATCACTGAGGCACTCTCATTTTGCTTTTTCTGTGTCTGGTTGATGATTACAGACTGAGTCTTTTCTCTTCCCAGAATTTTCATGTTCTCATTGCCCCATCTATACTTCCTGTCTACTCACTCTGCCTATACTTCCTTACTGGTTACTAGCCAATCGCCATTTTATTAAAATACAAGTGAAAAATCTTCACAAAGTACAAAACCATTGTCCCACGGCAGTTCCCTACCCACACTTTTTTTTTTCAAAACATAAGCTCTGAATCTAATCTCCCTTGTTTAGCTTTCTATCTGACCATTATTTATAACATCTTATAACCAACACTTTAAACAAAGATAAATATCTATAATCCATTTTTTGGGAATATGGATGTAGTTTTCCAAGCTACTTCATGCTGATTGGAGATGCTGATAATCTTACGGGGACCTAAAGAAAATTTAAGATTATGGTCAAGTCCTGACTGGAAATATCTGTGAGGTTTGATTACCTCAGCCAGCAGTCTTGAAGGTGTTCTCAATGTAGAACTCAGACATCTGGGCCATCTGTTTTTATCAGAAATTTCTTAAGGGTTCTTCCTTGATCAAACCTTATTTTTCTTAATTCAGAATGAATCCACAGCCTCTCATTCCCTGTGGAAACAAAAACAAAACCTCTTCTCCAAAGTAGCATATCTTGTAACTTAAATTTTGAGATCAAGATGTTTTCCAAATATATATGTTGGATTAATCCAGCAGCATTTATAATCCAATGTCTTTTATCAGCTGTTGCTCCTTCCTCAGCATTCAAATAATTCAAAATCAACACAATGACATACAGTATCCATAGTCTGTGTACTTTGTATTTTTACATGGCTTTATTTTAAACTCTATTTCTTTTATTTTTAAGTTTTTGTTTTTTGAGACTAGGTTTCTCTGTGTATCTTTGGCTGTTCTGGCACTCACTCAGAAGATGCTGTGATCTTGAGCTCATTCAGCTTCCTGGATCTTCTGCTCTTGTGTTTCATTTTGTCAGACAGCATTCAAAATTAAGTGGAAGCCCCAACTTGGAACGGATAACATTTTATGTAACTAGTAAGCTAAGCAACAATGTTTGCCTGGGAAATTATTTCAGTCATAAGTCATCAGAATATCACCAATACAACTTGTTTTTTTAATGATACACATACAGATCATTTTGGATAAGAAAATCATGGTCTTGCTTATTTTCAACAATTCCTTTTATGCCCTCTATCTTATATGCTTTAATTCTAATTTTTCAGTGACTATCCTAATTTTAATCTAAAACAATATAATACCATGTTTTAATTCATGTTAGACTCATTCTTTTAAGAATATCTTGAGCATTTTGTGCAATAAAAAAATTCTGTCTGGGATATCTAATGAAGGGGTGGTTTCATTTTACCCAAACCAGGATAAAAAGTATAAACTCTGAAGTGTAAAATGATGCTTCTTAATTAAAAGTTCATTCAAACTCAATAGCAAATTCAGCAAAAGGCAGACCCAGCATGTAGGTGTACTTAGCTCTTTCAATAGAGCTTCATCTGAAATGTGGAGGTTTTAGCTTTTGGCAAATACCCTGGCTTTTATGGACTGCTGATTGTCAAAATTCTCTAGACTTTGAGCTGAATCTTGATATATTGAGCTCTGAAATAAATTTTGTTGTTTTATATAGTAAATGTTTACTATTTATCAATAAGTTCATGCAGCTCTCATACACATATTTGTCTTAATTTGTTAATAGAATATATTTGAGATCATTTTTGAATTATTCATCAGCTATGTTTTAGTATTATTTTATTAAACATATTTAGTCTGAAGTGCCGTTATTTTATCAATATATGAGCAACTTTTTTGTTGGTGGTGTTGGCTATTTAATTCCATGTCATCTGGCTTTTTTCTCCATTTACTAAAGTTGCTACAAACACTCAAAAGGACCATTTTCCGTAACTGAAGTTATTTTGGGGCATCCTGTATCTGGAAGGCATACTTCAGTGTTACCATTGAAGGCATTCCCTTTCTTGTCACAAATCACTGCATGCTGTTTTCTAGAGTAATAAAATAAGTAAACCTGCAGCACTCATGTTAAAGTTCTATATGTGCACACATATATATTTGCATTCATGTGCATGTGTGTACATATTTATTACATGGTTATTTTCAATTTTTTACTTTTTGAAATTAAAATATAATTACATCATTTCTTCCTTTTCCCTTTCTCCCTCCAGCTCCTCCATAGGGCCCCTCACTCTCTTTCAAATTTATGCTCTCTGGCCTCTTGCTTTGATTGTTATTACACACACATTCATGTGTGTTTGTGTGTGTGTATGTGTGTATAAATATAATCTCAGTCCATCTAATGTTACTTGTATGTATATGATTTCTGAGCATCTCTTTGTGCCAGATACTTTTATAGACACTAAGAAAAAAAGGAATGAGCATCTCCTAGAGAAGGGCATCTTTCATGCAGATGGAGTCACAGCAGATAACTACAAAGAGATTGGGTTCCTAAGCCAGGCAAGTTAATAAGATGCCATTGCAGTGTTGCAGCCCAGGAGACAATTTTTAATTGTGCCTTGTAGGAACTGCACTATGAAAGTTTGTATCCAAACAGGTGTGGAATATCAATGTTCTAATAAATGTGGATAGGTTAGTAGCTCATCCAATAAAGTGATTTCATCAAGCCTAAGAATTTGAGTTTGATTTCCAGAACTTCTGTTCAAAAGTCAGATGCAATGGTGTATTCTTGTGCTCTCAGCACCAGGGAGGGAGAGGTTTCCCAATCATCCTAGTCAACTTGTTGGGTTCCAGGATGATTTGAAATTTTTTTCTCAAAAATAAAAAATAAAAAGCAAATGTGAACAGCTACTGAAGAAACATACTGTAGGTTAAATTCTGGCCTCCACACTTGTTCACACACAATTGTTCTGCCAAGGAAATAAATATGAATTGCCTTGCTACACAACCACTCAGTTCCATCAACCCATTCTTACAACATTTTCTTTCTGGTCCATGCTAATCTTTTATTCAAATTCATGCTTGTGATTAGCCTCTCATGCCTACTGTACCTCACTCTTGACTAAGGAGATCATGGTATATATATCCAGACTTCTTGCTTTGTTCCTACTCTAAATGCCTTTGTTTGACAATCAGTGCTATGTTCTAGGTTACAACTTCTAAGTCACCATAAGTTTTGTATTATTTTCTGCTGGCTATGTAATATTTCAGACTCATTTTCCCTTTTTCATCTTGACCAACTTTTCCCAAGATTATTATACTGTGCAGGTTCATCACCCGTTGTCTTTGGCATTCATTATCACACAATTTTTCTATTCTTGTTTCTTGGCAGTTTCTGATCAAATATTATACCAGAAAATAAATATGGATTTCTAGAGAGATTTTTTTTAAAAAGATCCAGATTAGAATCAAAAAAATTATCCTTCCTTACTTGGAATAGGACTATTTTAGTTACTCAATGAGTAGTTCCTGATTGAAAACTCTATCATAATTAGTATAATTTATCCCCAAATAAAAGTCAGGGATGACGAAGTTCCTTAATCAAAAAATGAAAAACTATTTAATCTGAAAATGTGGAAATTCTTCTAATGTAGAAATCAGGGTATCTTCACATGGATGAGGCCCCTGCTTTGCACACAGGTGTTAGTTAGTGCTGTTATCATGAGTGCTGAGATTACCAAGTGAATTAGGAAGACATCATGTGGATGAGAGAAAGGGGAAACAGAGAATGACATCCACAATAGTTTAGAGCTACTAAATCCATACTTCACAGCTTCCCAATCAATGGGGATATTACTCTGCCATCTGAAAAACAGTTGTAGAGATCTACTGAAATTTCACCAAAGTGTCAAGGGAGATTGAGAGAAGGACACTAAAACTTTCGTTTTACCTTGATTTTAATATTCTAAACTGTATGAGATCTTTGTAAGCCATCTGTTTTATGGCTCATTCCCCCAAAGTCACAGACTACAAAAATCCCAGAATCCCTTCAAACAACATATCAAACTCATTCTTTAATGACCCTTTCCTCTCTTCCTGGGATTTTTGTACCTTTGGGATTTTTCCCTCTGAAAAGATATTATTTCTTGGTCCTTCTAATAAAAATCAATCTAGCTGTCTGCGGTTTTCCCAGTTAGCCTTCTCCTCTATCCCTATAGCCCATGAAACTTTTATTAAAAAGTGTTCAGGAAAAAAAATTGTGAACAACACAGAAAAAATGTTCAGCAAATTGAAAGAAAAGATAGGAAGGAACGTTAGAAAGGTCTAATACACACATCTGCAAGAGAAAATTGCATCTGCATATTTCTCTTCTGGTGTACCAACACAGAACCTACGGTCCATGACTGTCATACAAAAACAAACACTGTGTAATGTAGCTCTCTGACTGAAAAACACACAAGCTCCATAAAGTCACCACAATGATATAAAACACCACTCAGCATCCAGGACGACCTCCTATCAACTTCCCTTTAAGCCTAATGACAAAGGTCATTTCAAACTACATTTTGAAATACTGACTTTGATTTCCCTGTATTTTAGCTACCTTTAGCTCTTACTTGAAAATATAGAACAATGGATATTGTGCCTGACTCTATCCCTCTGCAGTACCACACGGTGATAGTTCATTCCCATTATCCAAACTTCTTGGACTTTTCTCTTTTCAGCTTCCTTTGATTGGGAGTCTGTGCCCATTATTCCAGCAACAATATCGACAAAGTCAGCAATGAGCCTAACCTTGCCTAATCCAATCAATTAGCATGTTGAGCATTTCTTTTTCTTTTTAACCTTTGGAACCCAGAGTCTCCTGACTTTTCTCATTCAACTCTGTCTGATACTTCTCATTCTCTTCTTATTGTTTTTCTTCACCTTCCCAACTTTTAAAAGCCAGCCCTTCCTCTACCTCCCCAGTTCCTATGCAACACCTAGTCTTTTATATTCCATTCATATTTTGGAGGCTTCCACATTTAGAACTGACTTTCTTACTTCCATTACCTAGACATATGTAGACATCCTGTCTATCCATCATCTATCTATCAGAATATGTTTTTATCCTCTTCTCATCTACTTGCTCCACACTTGTGATATTTCTGTCATTAGTCACCAGAAAGCTTATATCCCTGAGATCCAATGGCCTGAGTCCTGCTCCCACCCAGCTTCTGTTCTTCACATGGAGCCAGTGATTTTAGAGCTGAGATTGACACCATGCAATGTACCACCTTCAAAGCCTTGAGAGGCTTGTCAAAAATCATTATCACCACTGCAAGTTATTTATGGCATTGCTTAGGATCTCCCAGGAAAAGACTTTTCAGACTGGGCTTTGGGGTAGATTTTGGTGAAGAAGCATTAGAAGAATGTGGGAACTAACTCACAACTGATTGACTACCATAGTCATTAGGTAGGGAAGACTGTGGTGCTGTTGGTTTTGTGGGGGTCAAAGAAGGATCTGGGAATCATAGAGAGAAAGAAAAGGAGTTGCATGCAATGAAGTGCCTGTCAGGAAGTGTGACCTTGAGTGAAGGACACAGCCACCCATAGTGACTCCTCAAACAGAGGCAGTGCAGAAATTTCCCAGACACCTTCTCCCTCCCGCAGATTTACTGCCTGTGGCTCTGTGTTTCCTGCCAGGGAACCCGTGGATTCAATCTCATCAATGGATCTTCTGGGCAGAGAGAAGGAGGAGAAAGCTGGAGATCACACAGAGAGTTTAGAGGCCACTGATGGAAGCTGGAAAAAACCACCTTCACTACTTATCATATCTGCTACAACCCTTTTCTTCTCTTATTCTGTCTGGGCCACAGAGACTTGCCAAGGGTTAATCAAATCCTAAAGCTAACTCTTAAGTCTTTACACCCTATTTACTTCCCTCTACTTGCAACCTGAATCACCCTCCCCACCATTCCAATCTCCTCTTCACTCTGTCTTCTGCATAGGCCAGTCCTGACAACTCACCTAAAAGAGTCAGAGGTCAACCCATCCACAGTCACTCTACTGTCGTCATCATGCCCCTTTCATAACCTCAGAAACATGAAGTGATTGATCAATTCACTTGTAGTGCTTTGATAACTCACTAATCTTCCATTTTCTTAATTTGAATTGAATGTCCAGGAATATAGGAACACTTTTAACTTTCATTGAAAGGGGGCAAGCCCAGCCACCTCATATGTGAGCACACTGTTTTTGGAGATGGCTGGGGCTGTAGTGTGGAAGAACCCATAAACAGAGAGAAACTAGATTCAAAATATGAGACCAATCAGGCACACGCAGAAGCCTGAGAGAAGACACAACCGGTGAGAGAATGAGGGACTCCAAAAGCTCTTGAGTGGTGTAAATAAAAAGGTATTTATATCCCATTACTGAAATTATGAAGCACAGAAGACAGAAAGAACGTTTTGAAATCAAATAGATACAAAGAAGACATAAAGTAGACCAAAATTTAAGTTTATATTTGTACAACAGACAGTAGAATAGAATTATCTTTAGTACAAGGAGGAAAGCACTGCCTACAGGGAACTAAATAGCCAACAACAAGAGTCTCTCATAGATGGTTAAAATAATGGCATTTTCAGACTAAATAAGATTAACAAAAATAAATTAATACTAAAACAGAGCCGATGAGTAATAGTTTGAAAAAAGAATACTCTCAAATATATTATATTAACTAATTGAGATGAATATGGGTATGAAAACTGCATGAACTTATGGATAAATAGCAAACATTGAATATATAAAACAATAACAAAATTTATTTTAGAGTACAAAATATCAAGATTGAACTAAAAGTCTAGGAAGTTTTGGCATATAAGTGGGAAATATCATCAATATAAAATATTCCTTATCTGAGAGGAAAGTAAGTTATTGATAAGTTTTAGACACTTTTGAATGAAACATGCAAATTAACATTTTTCAAATAGTCCTTAGTAGATGTTTGTGTATAATTTTAGCTACTGGATATTATTTGAAGAAAACAATAAAAAATAAGGCCAAATATAATTAAAATTAAAAAAAACAAGATAAATTAGATGTACCAAGTAAGAGGATAAAGTAATTAAAATATTTAAGTAATCATAACAGTAATTATCTGAACCATCCATGTAAAACTGTCTCATTATATCATTTTAAGATGTAATTACAGGATCAGAAGATATGACTCAGTAGTTAAGAACACTTGCTGTTCTTTCAAAAGACCCACGTCCAGTTCCTATCATCCACTGGAGAGTTTACATCCATTTGTGACTCCAGTTCCAGGGAATTGAAATCTGGTGCCCTCTTCTGGCCTCTGAGGTCACCTGCATACACATGGTCTATGTACTCGTGCTGAGGGTGCACATGTAGGTAATACGATACTGATATGCAGTAGAGCAAAAGACATCCAGTTAAAAAGCTTTCTTAGTGAAGAAGGGGAAGTACTGGAAGGAATGGGAACAAATTGAACGGCATAGAACAAGTGATTGGTTTAATGAAAACACATTATACACATGTATGGAATTCTTAAACAGTGTTTTTTACCCTTCTAAGTGCATCAACCTAACAATCCTGTTCAAGGTAACTATTCTGAGGCCGCCAGTGTGTATTGGGGATGATGCCCTTGTCTGTGATGTGCTGGCAGCTCCTCAGTTGGAATCCCTTTGCATTCTCAACTATGCTATTTTGAACCTCTTTGAGGGTAGAAAAGCTTCATCCTTTGAGAGTGTGCCTGGTTCTGTATGAGCAGCAGTGAGTCACTCAGAGCCAACGCCCATGAACTAGGTGAACGGAGAAGTGACAGAACAGTATATCACCCTCAGCTGAGGTGGGCTGCTAGACAGAACCTGAAGTTGGGAGCTGCCTGGCCTGAAAAAGAAACTCAAGGCCTGCAGTTGTTGCTTTCCTGATATGATTGTCACGTGGGTCACCAACACAGCTTCAAAATGTCTTAAATTCCTGAATGTAAAGCAGAGCAGCTGGAGTTTAGCTGTCCAAGGACACCAGTGGAGCTATCAATGTATGCATGCTGGCCTATGTTTTATTTCTATTTATTTTTCTAAATTTATATCGACTGATATAAAATATTTAACATAGATATTTACTGTGTGCCCTGTAATGTTTTAATGCATGTAATCATTATCTAATATTTAAGCCATGGTGTACACATCCATCTCCTCAGACATTTATCAGTCCTCTATGGGACAAAGCATTCAAAACTCTTTTTCTGCTTTCCTAAATACATAATAAATTATCATACATGAATATTCTAGAGTACCAGAAGTTATTATTTAAATCCAACCATAAGTGAGTGCATTGACTGATTCCCCTGGCCTTTCCTTTATCCTCCTATTCTTCTGAGTCCTTAGGAACAATCGTTCTAGTCTCAATGCCTATGCAATTAGTTTTGCAGAGTTGACATATGAATGAAAGCCTGCCGTACCTGTCCTCCTATCCCCTGCTTATTTCACTTAATACCATAATCTCCAGCCTCTTGTTACTGTGAGGGGTAGGATTTCCATCTTTTCAAATGGAAGAACAGTATTCTATTGTGTTGGTGTACCACATTTTCTTTATTCATTCTTTAGTTCACGGACATCTGTGGCATTTTCACCTCTTGTACCAAACATATAAATATATGTGTATATTAACCAATACTTAAAGAAAATCATATAGTACTACCCTATCTCAGTCCTTTCACTATACACTTTATAAATATTAGTTCCTTAAATCACATACTATCACTATGAGGTAGTTTCTGTTTCTAACTTCCCTTTACAGATGATCAGAGTGAACTCATATAACTTCTCCAAGGTCAAACAGTTTCCAAAACCAAACATCCTACTAGGCTAGGTTGAATTTTCTCCTGCTCAGTTCAAATTCCCAAGCCCTTAGTATCTTTTGGCATGAGTCTTTACCACTGTTTGACTTTGCCTCTTAAAGGCCAGTCTATTACATGATGGGTCCTGATAGTCCCCTTCTGAATCCAGGGTTATTTCTTTCTATCCAGTCTGGGTGTGCCCACAGTTTCTCTCATTTAGAATGGGTACATTAAGAAAAAAATAATTTAATTCTCTAGTAGGGAATTAGGAACTTGGAACCATTATGAAAGCAAGAAGAATGCTCTCCGTAGACTTCAATAAGTAAAGAGATATTCCAACTTCACCCAGTCACCCCATTCCAAACAGCTCACCTGCCATAATGCATCAAATATCTCTCCTGTCAAGGTGCATATCCAGGCATCTCTTTCTAGAAGAGCACAAATAGTTTTTTTTTCTCTCTTTTTTCTTCCTCCCCAAATCTCCAAAGTGGCTATCATTGGAAGAGCAAATCAACAAACCTGCTAGCAAGGCCTCTGGGAAATATGGTTCCTGTGTACAGACACTGCCCTGCAGGAGGGAGCACATAAAAATGATAGTGATGCTCAAATGTCTGACAATGGGGTACACCAAGAAGTCAGGGAGGCTTTGCGCCTATAAACTCTACTGTGTCAGCACGCAGGCCAAGGGGCCATGGATGTTAGACTCAGTGTCAGAGAGCCAATATCTATTAATGATCTTCTGTGGAGAAGTCCTGGAAAAGATGTTCTAAGAGATTCAGCTTTGCAACCTCTCCCATACCGCAGTATTGACTTGTCTGTTAGTGTGGGTGACCGATTCCTTCCCCCTTAGAATAGACACAGGATCCTGTGAGTCCCGAAACTAAACAGGAGTAAGTGGGTAAGGAAAACAGTAGCATGCACCTTGTTTCCTTGTGTGACTTATCCTCCTCGTGTCTCTGCTTCCAAGCAGTAGTTTTCAAAATGCTGTTTCTCAAACATATGAGCACAATAAAGTAGCCGAGGAAGCCGTCGATTTAGCTTGCTTTGAAAGCCTGTAGAAGTAACGGCTTTAAGTATTTATGGTTTTAATTTTAGGCTGAGTTGCAGTGCAGTGACCTAGAAAGGCTAATGCTTTGTGATACAAAGCCTGAAAGATAGCCAGCAGAATAACTCTGGGGAACACCCTTTGGAAATTAAAGGAGAATCATTTGTTAAATTGCTTCTCTCTTTCTTTATGAATTTTTTTAGAAAGTCATCCAGTAGAGGGAAATACATGAGTAATGGACAGCCCATGCTGACTGGAGCTAATGTTTCTTCCTAAATTATAAAACAAAGTGCTGGGAACATCTGGGTACTTTAAACTCAACATTCAGGTCAGTTGCTATCACTACATGGTCAGTGCAACTGCAATGATGTTCAAGAGGCAGTAGAAATGGCTCTACGTATTCCTCCTGCTGGACTATTTAGTTTTTTCTCCATGGTCATAAATGAATCTAAGATAAAAGGGCAACAGAAAAATCTATGGTCCAATCGATTTCCACCATGTAATAAGAGCCTTTCACAGAAAACATTTATGATCACAGTTTCCAGTTCTTGGGCATATGATGTTACAGGCAGTTGTGAGCCGCCTGACAAATGTGCTGGGAATCCAACTTGGCAAGACCACTGTGCACTTTTTTCACTAAGCCATGGAATTGCTTAATTTTTTTTGAATACACCAAACTTAGAAACTTTCACACTACATATTCCCTCTACCTAAGTTACTCTCCTGTTTGATTCAGTCACTTCCATAAGCCTGTTTGGACCATCTCTGCGTTAAAACTAGAGGTTGATACCTTAAATGTCAGAGGCTGTGGAAATATACAGCATAGGGCAATTGATAATTCAGGTGTTGACCCACCCGACCCTGCTGGAGCTAATCCTGTCCATCAAGGCTTACAGGATCACTGACTGTATCTCTAACTTCTCTCATGTGCCACTTGACTTCTTCCCTAAGAACAGCTTTGGGTATTTTCCCACTGCTTCCGTGGTTATCTCATGAAAATATTCAATCTGCTAGGTACACATCTATCTGTGGATGGTCAGGAAGATGACTTTTCATCTCTCTATATAATTTTGATATACAGAAAACATACTAGGACATGCTTCATAACTAGATTTATTATCCAGTGAGGACTGTAGACATTTAAAAGCCTCTTTGTTCCTTTTGCTCAGACTAACTGCACAAAATTAGTTCACTTTTACCTCAGAAAAAGTTCAAACTAGACTAAAACTTTTTGTAAATAAATCATAAGTTTAAAACTCTACAGCTATGCAAAAGGTCAAAGTCACAGATGTCCAACCAAGGCGCTACACTAAGCACCCCAAGAAAAGCATGCCAATTCTTAGCTTGCCAAGTCTGCTGACAATAGATTTATGTCTCAAAGTTTGTCACTTGGCATTGTGCCCACCCCGTCTGCTCACAGTTTTCTCCTGAAACAGGGAAACCCTTCTGTTGCTACGGTAATGTGCTTTTGACCAATGAGAAGAATTGTAATTCTTATAATTTTTTATCAGTTCAAGTCTCCTGTAAGAGAGAGAGTTTTTAGACTAGAGGAGAAGCAGGGATAAGTTAGAAGTAGGACAGGAGAATTAGAATAGAAGCAGAAGAATAAAGAGACTTGTTCAGAAAAGTACAGTGTGAGAGAATTCATTTGCTCTTAGATACTGTAAGTTCCTATTGCTTCCTGTACCCTAAAGAGAACCTTGCGGCTGGACCCCAAATGCCACTGATATTTAATATTAAGCAAAGGTGATCTCAGCTAGGCATGGTAGACCATATGTAAATCCAGCACTTAAGATATTGAGGTGAGAGGCCCGCCCTGAGTTCTAGGCCATCCTAGGCTTACATGGTGAGATCTTGTCTAAAAAATAAATGGTAGGTAGGTAGATAGATAGATAGATAGATAGATAGATAGATAGATAGATAGGCAGATAAAAAGATGACAGATAGATAGATACAGGATGGTCTTTCTATATGTACTAAGTACTATCAAATATACCTTCAAAATCTAACTCAGATTCTTCTAATTCTCTCCATTTCTGACACCAGTACTATCTTTCAAGTCATTTTCTTTTTTCACTTAGGCATACACCAGCTTCTATCTTGTCTTCTATTATTCCTTACAGGCTGTTCTCTCCAGCCCACCTCTAATTACCTTCTTAAATAAATCCAATCAGGTCAGTGCCATACTTCAAATTACTTAGGGACTTGTCTCCCATTCAAGGCAAGATCTTAGCTTTGCAGTGTACCAGATAGGTACCAAGATCAACTTCTCTCCTTTGACAACTCAGTGCCTGCTGTGCCAACATTTCCAGCTGTTTCTGTGCATCCCTAAAATATTTCTTAATTTGGGCATTTTACTTACTGTTTCTTTTAGTAAGATTCTCCCCTTTCATATTTGCATGTCTCAATGTCCTGAGCCTCCCAGTTTCTTCTTACCACACCGCTTGCCTACTCTACCATCTTCATCTGCTTCACTGGTTTTCTTTCTTTCTATGCACTTATCACACCTACCACTATACTCTGTCTGCATCCATCAATTAACTGCCTCATACCTCAGCAGTAAACATATCACTTAGAACAATAATGCTTTCTTCCTCGCTGCTGTGTAATGACCATCTAAAACAATGCCTGGCACTTAATTAGCAATCAAAGCATTTATTGCAAACATGAATGGATGAGGAGAGCTGAAGATCCAATACAAATGAACTTGTTTAAAGCAGTGGCCATTGAACTAGGTTTTTCAAGCATGTAGATTCTGATTAATTCCTAGCACTGTCGTTCCAGTATTTGAGCTTTCCCATGATGTGGTTAAGTATTACTGAGGAGACTGTGTAGCTTAGCCATAGGGTGATCTAACCAGAGCTGACAGAAAGCATAGTGTGAGCCAAGACATGACACTCCTCTGGAGTCAATGCAGGCATTTGAACAATGGAGTGCCCCGTGACATAATTCTCATTTTAAAAGACTCATCATACTCACCATATTAATTCCTTCCTGAGTTATGCTCACCATGAAAGCTTTCTATATACAACCTAAAGCTACAGTAAAGAGTACAGTGCCGGACAGTGGTGGCGCACGCCTTTAATCCCAGCACTCGGGAGGCAGAGGCAGGCGGATCTCTGTGAGTTCGAGACCAGCCTGGTCTACAAGAGCTAGTTCCAGGACAGGCTCCAAAACCACAGAGAAACCCTGTCTCGAAAAAAAAAAAAAAAGAGTACAGAAGATCTCAACTGATGTAATAGTTTCACTTCTTTAACCTAAGCCTGGAATTACTTACGTTTTTGTAGGTGGAAATTCATGAAGGAATATAAGCTTATTTTTCTGATGAAATTCTTTTTAAGAATATTATTTTTTGATCTGTGACTAAACAACTTACAGGAAATGAAATATTCAATCAAAGAGATCAGGTAAACAAATGACATAGTTTCAATTGAATTTACTTGGCTATTGTAAAGACAATTTTATTTAATTTTATACATCAGTGGAATGAAACATTCAAAAATTTAATAATGTAATACATATCCAATAACTTTAAGGGCTTTATAAACTCTTATAAGTTTGAAATTTTATTTAAACTCTCTCTTCAAAATTGACATAGGCTTTACAGTCAAATATGAATAATATCCCTCACCAGGGGCTGAAGATAACAGAATCAGAGTGGGCGAGGAAGTGAATGAAGGTATAAATTTAGAATTCTGCAGGGAGAGGCTTTCTGAAGCTCTGCCACGGCACTTCAGTTCAAACCCAAACACTTTATGGAGAGAGTTTATGAAGGACATTTAAGAAGAATTTTGAAAGAGGACCAAAGAGGTAGCCAGTCAAGCTAAACTCCTCATGTGCTAACTAAATCATGTCTAAATGTGCTTTTGTGATTGTGTGTATGTGTGTGTATGCATACATAAAGTCACTTGATCTTCTATGTACTTACATAGACTTCCAGCAAAAGGTATAGCCCATATTAAAGGTATGCCTTCCCACCTTAAGATCCAGACTACAGACAACCGAGAACAGCATCACAAAGCCTATTGTTTCTTCATTTTTAAGCTTGTTCATACTTGGAAAATATGTTTTAAAAATACAGAACAATTTAAAATCAAGCAAAGGAAGTGTTTCGTAGCTTTGCAAAGAGTAATGACTGTATAATTGCTAGGTTTCTCCACCTGAAATCAGCACAAGTGTGGTTTTAATCATGCGTTTAGTTCTTAGTCTTTTAACCACTATTCATGATACTTGGCTTTGCTATGTTTGTTTAAGTAGAAATTCTTTCCAAAATGGACAAAGGTGTCAAAGGCAAAGTGCCTCTTGCATGTTTATGTTCCACTGGATCTTAAGGACTTTTGTATGTACCTGGATACGGATAAAAAAAAAATCGGGCTGTGGCAGCATGTAAAAGTAGGAGCGGCAGGGCTGCTGCGTCCCTGGCACCCAGCCGCCCGCATGGCTAGCTTATGCCCGAAATAATTACACGGAAACTGTATTCTTTTAAACACTGCCTGGCCCGGCTAGTTCCAGTTTCTTATTGGCTAGCTCTTACATATTGTTCTAACCCATTTCTAATATTCTGTGTAGCCCACGAAGTGGCTTACCAGGGAGGATCTTAACCTGCATCTGTCTGGAGTGGGAGAACCATGGCGACTTTTGACTCAGCTTCTTTCTCCCAGCATCCTGTTCTGTTTTCTCCACCTACCTAAGGTTGGCCTATCAAATGGGCCTAGGCAGTTTCTTTATTAGTAAGAAATCACTCCCACATCAGCAGCACACACCTTTAATCCCAGCACTCAGGAGGAAAAGGAAGGTGGACTTCTGTGAATTTGAGGTCATCTTGATCTACAGAGAAAGTTCCAGGACAGCCAAGACTGTTACACAGAGAAACCTTTTCTAGAAGAGGAGGAGGAGAAGGAGGAGGAGGAGGAGG
>NW_026068049.1:3166728-3168061 GCF_014885135.2 Alexandromys fortis | reverse complement strand
AAGGAGGAGGAGGAGGAGGAGGAGGAGGAGGAGGAGGAGGAGGAGGAGGAGGAAAAGGAGGAATATCACTTATGCCAGAAACAGTGGCATTGAAGTAAGACTGGTAAGAATTTCAGAGCATGGCTGTAACCCCTCTCTGTTTGTGATGAACAGATGCTTCAAGGAAGGACACTCAAAGAAGTTAGTTGATTAATGAACTTGAGCTATCTGAAAGCAACTCTATCTTTTATAAAGGAAATGTCAAATATATCAAAGTACTCCTCATAAATCATGTGAAGTAAGAATGTTACCATTTCCAATAACCTGGTAAATGTCCCACATAGCATATCAGCTCTCTGTCCTGTTCAGTTAACAAGAACTCCCCAGAGCAAACTCCTCACTGGATGCTCAGAGAAGAGCATTCTCACACTCTTGCCTCATCCCCAGCTCTTGTTTCCAGACCTTCATCACTTACTCCTTACTGAGAGTGTAATGACTTATACCTTCCTCAAACCTTCCCAGCATTCACATGGAAATATTTGGTAGCTACATCTTTATAGAGTGACAGACCCAGTTAGATTGTGACTAAAATCATTTCACAACTGAGGGCCTTTTTTTACTCAGTGTGAATCCTATACCCTTGTATCCAGCTACACACAAACACACACACACACACACACACACACACACTTTACAATTTAAAAGTCATTATTTTCCTAGTAAGAACAAATAATAGATGTTTTGAATCAGTCAGAGGAGACTTTTTGAAAGATCAAGAGAAACTTGCCTAGGAGGTTAACTGGGAAACCAGCAGGTAGCTTAGAAATCAAGGTCTATAATTTGCCTGCCCATAGGGAAGAATATGGTATTGGTCCAGTATTTCAATCCACCTTTCACAGAGTGTTGAAATAAGGGCTGCGGGGCTGCGTCCCCAACACCCCGGCCGCTTGGCTAGCTCATGCCCGAAATAACAACACACAAACTGTATCCATTGAAAGAACTGCTTGGCCCATGAACTCTAGCTCTTACAGGCTAATTCTCGCACCTGGACTAGCCCATTTCTAGTAATGTGTGTAAGCACCCCAAGGTGCGCTTACCAGGAAGATTCTAGCCTAAGTCCATCGTGGGTTGGAGGAGCTTCATTGCGTGCATCTGCCCGGGAGAGCGGAGTATGGCAAGCATGGTGTCTCTGCTCCAGAGCAGAGCTGTCGAGTCTCTCCAGAAGCAGAGCAGAGTCTGACCTCACTTCCTCTTCCGCCCAGCATCCTATTCTGTTTATTCCACCCACCTATGTGCTAAGCTATGAGGCCAAGCAGTTGGTTTATTATAATTAACCAGTTACCTTCCTCCATCA
>NW_026068049.1:3089042-3164513 GCF_014885135.2 Alexandromys fortis | reverse complement strand
ATGCCCGAAATAACAACACACAAACTGTATTCATTTAACTGCTTGACCCATTTCTATCTAGCCTCTTCTAGGCTAACTCTCGCACCTGGACTAGCCCATTTCTAGTAATGTGTGTAAGCACCCCAAGGTGCGCTTACCGGGAAGATTCTAGCCTAAGTCCATCGTGGGTTGCAGCTGCCTGGGAGAGCAGAGCATGGCGGCTGTCCAGTCCCTCTGGAAGCAGCGCAGAGTCTGACCTCACTTCCTCTTCCGCCCAGCATCCTATTCTGTTTATTCCGCCCACCTATGTGCTAAGCTATGAGGCCAAGCAGTTGGTTTATTATAATTAACCAGTTACCTTCCTCCATCAACAGAGGAGTTTATAAGCTTCAGTTATCACCAACTCTTACAATCAGACACTGTCTTACCCGTGATTCTGGGCCATGACTCCTCCCGGGACCTCTTCTCCCTCACATCTAACCCAAAGCTCTTCTCTGACTTCTGATTCCTGGCATTCTGTGTCATGGCACTTAGTGCAGCACACTACAGCTTGTATATGTAGCACTTTACTGACTGCATAGTTTAGAGTCAAATCTCTGGTAACAGGACACACATATTTCTTATATGCCTGCTGAAGGAAAGTTGGGGAGTGTTCCTATAAAGAGTACTCTGTTATTCAATAGAAGCCCTATAAAAACATCTCTTTTGATACACTTATTGAGCCTTTCTGTCTATCTCTGTGTGGGATTCAACATGGGGAAAGGCTAGAGTTCCTTTCTGTAAGGAATTTACAGTTTTAAGGCAGCTACTGAGCCCCCACATGATGCTATTATCTGGTTATCTCTGCAGATTTGCTTCACTAAACAGAAAAGAGGAAATGGGTGTCATTATATTCAGGGGGAAATCAAATTGCATTTGCTTTTGTTTGAGTCCCTTAGCTGGTGTGAAACAGTGTAGTATATGCCCTGAGTTACTCAAGTTACTGCTGTTATGTTTCCTGAATATTTACTTATGTTTAAATACTGAAGTCAAAGAAATCAAGTAGAGAAACTCATGATCAAAATTCAGTGTATCTTTATCTTACGTGTCCCCTAACAAAGAGCTGCAATAAACATCAGATGCATACTTCATTGACTACGTTGGCTCCTGTATGCTACTGATATTTAAAGTATGAACACAGAAATGTTTCTAGGGCACCCCCTGGTAATGTGAACTTTTCAATGCTCAAACGCTAAGCTAGTGCCAAAGTGGCACCTGGAATATAAATCTCAATGAGCGCCTATGTACTGTCAAAGCACACATAGCTCTCACGAATGCTTCATTGATGCTCAAAAAAATTCAAGTATTTGCTTTAATGTATGAAACCACAGGGATATGTGCCAAGGATGCCCAGAAATGTGACAGCCTTATATACACAGTTGCCTAAGATTTGTTGTGAGTTTCCATGCTGCAGACAGACATATTTTGATCATCGTTTCTCTTTCACCTTTTCAAAAGCCTCCATGCTTACCCTGATGTGTTGCTTTTCCTCCCACCCACATCTTCTCCTTCTTTTCTTTCTGCAAAAAAATCTTACTATTTTCTGACAGCTGATTTAAGGCCATTGACCCAGTTTCAAACACAGGTCACGGCAATCAATGGATTAATCAAAAGAGGTTTAGTATGAGGAAGACCTCATACCATGTTTCTTATTCATTGAGTGTGTTCTGCTTCACATAAACGAGGGCTGGAGCTCTAGGTGAACTGAGAATCTAGCCTCAGGGTCACTGCTTCTGCCAACCCAGCCTCAGCTGCCTGGGTAGCGAGGAGAGCACCCCATGGTGAAATGAAGAGCAAACAGAAACTGGGGGTGTGCAACATACAGCCACAAACACATACCCAGCAGAGAGCAGAATCGTCACCGTGGCTTACACAACCATACAGTCAGTACAAACAGTTGTGTGTGACACAGGTCATCCATGCAATAGCATCAGGGTATGGCATACTCCATTTCTAGGCAACAATTCAAAGCCCTCGTGAAAGCCTGGAGTTCCTTCCTGTAGAGTCACAATTTCACATTCATGGAATATATGACACCACAGTGCCAGGAAGTAAAATGCTGAGGTGATTTTTGTCTTTCAGTTTGTGTTTTTATCTATAGAAAGATGAAAAGGCTTGAATCATTTTCTCTTAAAAATAGCGGAGGACTCACAAACTGCAGCAGAAGCATCCTTTTGGGTCTGTCTGATATACTTCCCTCTTATAGTTTTATTAACTATGACTGTGTAAAATTAAAAATAATAACTTTCCACCTGAGTGTAGGAAGACTTTTGACATTCAGTAATCCATTTTAATTTTTATAAGTAGATCTTTTCTGCTAAATATTCTTCCAAAATTAAAATCCTACATTCGAAAAAAAATCTACATTGTGGAATGTGACTTGCCATTTCTGTGTGGATTTACTTTACTTACCAAGTTTTTTTTAAAAAAAATTCATAATTGAGTACTTATATAAAGCAATCTCAATTAAAATTTAAATTTAATTGTTAAAATTAAGTATGAGGTACCAATTCATGACTTTAATAATAATAATAATAATAATACTTCATTCTAAATACAGTCCCACTTAAAGCTCAGCTATTTTAAAGTATTTCTCACACCAGAAGCATAACTAGCATTAGCTCAAATTGTGTTTTAATTTAGAAATTCTCACCACCATGTGATGAACCCAAGATGACCTACAATACCTCACAACTTTAATAGCTTGCTTCTATCAAATTGCTAATCAATTCTCTCATTCAGAATCAGTAACATATTCATTGATTATACCTGTACCAGGTCCTATGTTAGTTATGTGACAGGACAAAGATGATTACTGAAACTCACAACCAAGTAGGGAAGCAAGGAAGACTAAAAATCAGAACTGTAGTATATTAGACTACATGCAGTAATGTGCTATACAATTATATATAATTCAATAGTATGCAGCTATGCACAGAGCTAAAACAAAGATGAAAATATACATCATCAGAATAGAAATAAATGGGAAAATGATGTAGGAAGAAAGTTTTCATTTTTCATAGAATTTCTTAAGTGCCCCAACCCAGGCTGTCCTTGAGTTCATTGCACAACCCAGGAGGGCCTGGAATCCATGGTCCTCCCAGTTTTGGAATGATAGACTTGCCCCACCATACTAAGCTCCAATTGATATGATTTAATTTAAATATCAAAGACTAATGAAAATGCTAAACCAACTCCAAGCATTTTTGTTCCTAGGCGTTTAGAGAAAACTTTATTTTTTTTTCATTTCTCTCACTAACACTCCTGTTTAGAGAAATAGCTGTGAGTGCCAACCACATAACCTATTTTTTCCTAGAGTTGGTGAGAATGTCTTCATTCATCTCTGACACAGAATACTCTTTTCATAGTTACTAAGAGAAGCTTCCTTTACTGGTACGGGATCCTTTCTTTAAAACTCAACCACTGGAAATCTTTAAGAATGTGGGTGCTCAGAGAATTTGATATTTAGAAAACCAGAGTCAAGGCCAGGCAGTAATGTCACACATCTTTAATCTTTCACTTGGAAAGCAGAGGCAGGCAGATCTCTTAGTTCAAGACCAACCTGGTCTCCATCTGAGTTCCAGGATGGTCAGAGCTACACAAAGAAACACTCTCTTGAAAACAGAAAGGAAGAAAGAAAGAAAGAAAGAAAGAAAGAAAGAAAGAAAGAAAGAAAGAAAGGAAGGAAGGAAGAAAGAAAGAAAGAAGGAGAGGGAGGGAAGGAAAAAGGAAGGAAGAAAATCAGAGTAACTGGGCGGGGAGGGGGGGGGGATCCTTCCTAACCTCACAATAGCTACAAGTTATTTGCATGAAGAATAAGAAATGAAAGACTCACTATTTAAGTACTTTGAGATTTTATTTATAGCATCACGATAAAAATCTATTAAACTTTCAAACAAACCTCATAATCTGCCACTTCTGTATACTAGGGATAAAAAAAAATTTAGACATAGACTTTTCATTTGTTACCCAATAAAATTGTTGGGAAGGGGCTCTGGCCAATATGGGCAGTATTGATTCGAGCAAGCTAGAACTTTGGTCAACACCATCAACAATAAATATGTTCCTTACCAATTTAGCATCTGTCTTAAAAGTCATAGGAACTATCTATTTGACAACATTTTATCCCTTCATCACTCACATTTTGCCATGTGTAAAGGGCTGGAAGAAAGGCAAGAGCTACTTAAATATTCTTTCCCCTATAGCTCTCCCTTTTTAATGGGGCAAGTACGTGGTAGAAAAAAGGCTACCCAATCACAGTGAGCTCAGGATGTGAGTAGTTGGACTTACTTTTTTTTAATATTGAGATCAATCAGTTTATTTTGGTTTGAATATGAAATGTCCCGCATGGTTTCATGTATTTGACAGCATGGTTGTGAGATGGTAGTTCTTTTTTTTTTTTTTTTAAGAGATGTAAGACAACTTTATTTAAGTATAAGGCATAACCAGGAAAAGCAATCTATGTTAGGAAAGACTGAAATGAAAGGTTCAAAGTAGAGAAGAAACAAACTTTGTCCTTAGACTAAACCGCACTGAGCATCACCACTGTCTTCTCTTTCACGAATTGTCCACAGGAGTCCTTAAATCGGAAGCCAAAGACTTCAGACTGATAACATAACACTCACAGAAGCATCAAAGCTGATGGCAGAGTTCCATGCTCAGGGTATTCTAGGGCTTAAAGGTTTGCTTATAGTTCTGTCAGTAGCAGGACTATTTTTTATTGCTTTATAAATAATACCATTCAAAATTTCCACTTCCCCTCCCCTCCTCCCATTTCCCTCCTGCACTCCCACTCCTCCAGTCCTAAGGGAAGTCAGAGTTCCCTGCCCTGTGGGAAGTCCAAGGCCCTCTCCCCCTCCATCTAATTCTAGGAAGGTGAGCATCCAAACAGACTAGGATCCTAAAAAGCCAGTGCATGCAGTAGAAACAAATCCCAGTGCCATTATCCTTGGCTTCTCAGTCAGACCCCATTGTCAGCCACATTCAGAGGGTCCAGTTTGATCCCATGTTCGTTCAGTCCCAGTCCAGCTGGCCTTGGTGAGCTCCCATTATATCAGGCACACTGTCCCAGTGGGTGGACCAACTTCTCACGATCCTGACTTCCTTGCTCATCTTCTCCCTCCTTCTGCTCTTCAACTGGACCTTGGCAGCTCAGTCCAGTGCTCTAATGTAAGTCTTTGAACTTACTTAGCAAAGTCTCTGGAAATGAGTCTTGTGTATCACTGGTCCCCAAAGAAACTGAGGTGAGACTGGCTTCTGCTGAAGGATGTTACTCCAGTCCCGAGGGGCTCTCTGGGTGGGCCACTGAGAGCAAACTCACTGGCCAATGCTTGACACATCTCACAAAGTAAACTTTAAATGAGAAGGAAGTGTTCCAAGAATTCTCTAACTATATATGTTATAAATAAAGGGTTAGGATATGAATAAAAAAGTTTAAGGTCAGACATTGTATGAGAATATATTTGAATGTGTGTATGTATGCATGCATGCATGTATGTAAGTATGCATGTATGCATGCTAGAACACTTTATGGAAGATTCTTCACAGTTGCATATGCAATATTGAGGTCAGAATGTCTTTGAAACGCCCTTTGCAAACAAGGGTGAGTTGAGCTGCGGCACCTTGGAAGACAGTGGTATTTTGTGTTCATTAGGCCTGGCAGGTGAGGAAAATGAATTCCAATGCATGATTCCTGGCAGCCTTTCCGGCCAGCCCCCAGGGAGAGCTGCAGTCGCTGCACAACAGAGTGCTCGTTAGTGTGGGAAGCACCCACAGTCAATCCCCAGGAACTGTTCTTGCGGCTGAAGAATGATGAGATCAAAAAGAAGAAGAAAGAAGGCATGTGCAGCTGGGGACAAATCTGGAAATGAGCCCTAATAAATTTCCTCAGGGAGAAAATGAGGAAATGAGAAGCGCCTGCAAGGGCATTGGGCAAGGGAGAATGACTAAAAGCAAGCCAGTGCACACAGCCACGGGGCTGTGAAATCCCACCTGCTTTAGGGTTGTCACCACAGGCCATGTGCTCTGAGAAGTGAGACAGTGAAAAAGAAGCTGTGATGTTCCTGGCCTTTACGGAGGTTGCAAGCAGCAAAGACCTGCAAGTCTATTGGAGCAGACTCGTCACTTTGGCAGCATGGGTGCTGATCAAATATTAAGGAATTTTCATGCCTTCTTTTTTCCTGACATTTTCCTGAGTGCTACAATATAGCAGAGAAGCCCATAAAGTCTCGTTTCCTCTCAGCTTTAACAGTAGGGAGGAGACCAGTCCATACTAGCAGGAAAGAGACAGATATGGACAGAGAGACAAAAGGGGGGGATAGAGAGACATATAGCAACAGAGACATGCAAAGGCAGAGAGTATGGGCAGATGGATGATGAACAGAGAAATATTCTTTTTAAATGTAACGGGGAAAGCAAACTCAAACAAACAAAAAAGAAAAAGAAGCAGATCCTACGTGTTATTTCTTATGAGGTGGTCTGGGGAGTTTCTTTGAGGAGACAACATTTGAACAGATATTTGAATGGATTGTATAAAAGGAAAAAGGAACAATCCCTTAGCCTCAGAGGCTTGTATGTGTGTTCTTTGCTTGAACAAGTACTACCATTTTCCTCTAGGTATGGTTTAGACAAACCCACTGGCAATTCCTCTGGAACCTAAGAACAGAGTTCCCCTGAGCTTTCAGCTATGAGATGTATGTTAGGGGCCATGCACTGTGCCACATATGACATCTGACTTATCTGCACATGTTTGTAAGGGAAACATCATGGTGTCCATTCTACACACACGGTGCACATACAAACAAACAAAACACTTGCACACATTAACTAAAAACAAATATAAAAATGAATATAAAACTATATTTTTAAAACACATAAGAAAGTCTATCAAATATTTTCTCCTTTGAAAATTCAAATAGGAAAGATTGTTTTAAAGGTTGCTTCTATAATGAACATATTTAACTAATCGCTGTGAATTTGATTAATTTTCCAAGTTATTGTACATGGCATCCACTCTCCCTTATGTCTCTGTCCACACCAACCCATAATTTGGGAGATTTAGGAAGACTCTGAACATTATACGATAAGCATCAAACAGATACAAGGGCTTAGCAATGTAAAATAAATGTCTAATAGGACGAGCTTGGGTAGCTGAAACTCACAAATGTTTGTCAATGATGGTGGTAAATGCAGCAACAAAGGGTCCGTGAAAGGATTCCTAGATGTAACTGGGAATAAGATAAACAAAGAGAGTCAATATTTAAGCATAGAACCCAGTAACAAAGCTGACACTTGCTATAAGTCCAAATGCCTGTGCTCTGAGCAAGGGCACCCTCGTCTATTTCCTTGAACCAGGCCTATTATAGGTGAGCTAAGCCTACAGGTAAAGGACTAGCCTTTATATATAGGGTTTATTGTACAGGGCACACAGCAAAGGCGATGAATGGGAACTGAAACTCAGCCCAGGCTCTGCCGGCCAAACCGTATGTTCTGTGAGGGGCTGGATCCACCTGAAAAAGTGCACCTTTTGCTGAGTCTATCAAAGCCTCTTGGCAAGTACTGAACCAATGCAGCTGCAAGCACCTTGAGGCTGTTCTCATTGTAACTCCTCCAAAGGAGCCGGTTGTGCTGGCAGCAACCGTGAGGAAGGAAAGCAAGCCTGATATTTAGAATGGAAGGAAGTGAAGAGACAAATGGGATGCGATGAAAAAGAAATGGAAAAGAAGGGTCAGAGAATCAAGCAAGTTCAAGAAATATTTAAGGAATGTCAGGTCCAGGCATTGCACAATGATGGGGGACGGACCACCAAAGTTTATTAAATCAGAAGCAGACTTTATTCCAGAGAAAGAAAAAATATTCATCATGGGGCACACAAAGCTTCTCAGCTATAGCAGTGATCACAGTCAGAGATCAGGTTTCTGAAACTGTGGCAATGGGGGCTGCTTTGGGGCTTCCTCTTATTATAAAATCAAGCACCAGATTTGGGCCGAAGAACTATTGCAACCTTGAAGTCAGGCTTAAAGTCACATTACACTTTAAGTTTCACAACTTTTGGTTATAGGATGTTAACGTAGGGTGTTTATGACAGCCTGTGGCTGACACAGTTGCTTTTCACTGTCCTTGAAAGAATGCAAGGTAGAGAGTAGAGTCACATAGGGGATAGTTAAAAATGAAGGGAACCTGAGCAGAGGGTCCCATAGGCAATAGTTAGAAGCTTACCTTTGTTTCCAGTACCTGCCTAGCTGGGAAGCTGAGAGGCAGGAGATAGTTATCAAAAGTTTACTTCTGTACACAGTGCCTGCCAGGATGTCTGCCCTTAAGGCGGAAAGTGTTTGTTAAAGGTTAGCAGTGACTGCCAGCTTTATTTTTTTCTTGCAAAATATGTTTGGGCTTACAACTTTATGTTTCTATATTCCTGGACTCTTTATTCTATATTCTATTCTTGGACTCTTTAAGGAAGTTGTTTTGTTTTGTGCTGTTTTGTTTTGATTCCAGTAAGTTTCATCATTCCTTCTGATAACTATCTCGAATACCTCAAAAACAACACTTATTTGAAGATAAAATGTTGAAGTTAGCACGATTGTGTTAATTCTGCTTTCCATCTGATATAAAATATCTGAAAGACATCATATTAAAGAGAAAAGGTTTGTTTGGGCTCCCTTTTTCCAAGATTTCAGAGCATAGTCAGTTGTGAAGTAGAACATTATGTCAATGGGAGCATGGGGATTAAGGGGCTATTTATATCATGAATTAAGACAGCAGAAGGAAAGAGAGACAGAGCTGGAGACAGACAGACAGAAGACCGATCACCCAGCGTCAAAATATGCCCCGAATTAACTCCTTCAAGTAGGTCCTTCCCAATAGCCCATTAAGTTAAGACTCCATCAGTAGACTCCATCAGAGAGGTTAGCACTCTCGGGACCTAGTCCCCTCTAAAGATCCCACCTCTGGACATTGCTCTCCTTGAGCTGTGAAACACAGGAGCTTTGGAGAAGCAATTGAAAAATTAAACTGTAACATGTATGTTAAGATTGGGCTTATCTGTGTGTAACAGATATCTGTAAACTAGCCACTTCATTGGGATCAAAATCTAGTCCTCCCTCACGTCAAGGTTTGAGTATGAAAATAGGGAAATGGTCTGGAAACCAGTGTGTTTATAAACAGACAACCACAGAGGATGTCCTTATCCTAACAGCTCAGATGAAGAGCAAACCATCACACCTGCACATTAAGCAGGAAAGTAGAGAGGGAGAATGAAATAAAGTTATCAAAGTCTGATGAACAACTTTTCAGCTAATACAGCAACAATAATAGCAATAATAATAATAATAATAATAATAATAATAATAATAATAATAATCTTACCTTGCTATAAAAAAGAGTTGGAAATGCTATCATACTGTATATGGCCTTAAACATAGATAAAAGTTAGGGGTCCTAAAACTGGGAAAATGAATCTGGGGATGAAAGAATAAATGTAAATTAAAGCAGATGGATTCAATTTTGTCTTATCATACTAATCCCTCCCACAAGGAATAAATGATAATTTGTATAATATAATAATAATACCAATTTTATATTGGCAACATTTGGACTAGAGTATGGTCTCAAAGTAGCATGTTTTAAATTGAGAACATGCCTGTTATGAGGTAACAATGGTATTTCTTTAAGTGTTACGTGATATGTTGTTTGGATGGTTCTTTTTTTACCACAGTCTCCAATCAGCTTTTCCAGCAGACACTTTTAGTTCTTGTCTCAGTATCCAAAGCCAACAGTGTGGTAAATGGAATCACCCTTCTGTGATCATCTATCCTCCCTTCCTCTTTCTATAATCTCAAGAACAATCAGCTGAAACTATTTAGCTGTACTTAGGAGGTCCATGTCTTCTTGTCTTTTCTTTTCCTTGACACTTGGGTGGTAGCCATCATTCTACAAGGAATTCAATCTTAGCTAAAAGTCAGTGTCTCAATCTGTGGGTTAATTCTTTACATCGACTAATTTGATTTGATATTAATATGAATATCACAATATCAAATGTAAAAACTTTAACAGTCCCATGGTCCTTAAAAATTTAAGCTCATTAAAAGTTCAGGCTCTTGAAAATATCCATTATCTTCAAAAATCCAAACTGTCTTTTAAAATTTGGAAGTCTTTCAGATGTGGGCTCCTACAAAAATCAAAATCAAGTTAGTACTTTCTTCAAGAGGGGAGAATCAGGGCACAGTCACAACAGTCACAATCTGAACAAAGCAAAGTAAAACTCCAAAAGTGTTAATAACTCAGGGTCCAATTGTCTGAGATTCACTCACAATCCTATGGGTTCCTCTAAGGGTTTTGGGTCACTTCTCCAGATCTGCCCTCTGTAGCACACACATCTTGTCACCTAGACTCTGGCTGACTCCACTCCACTGCTGCTGCTTTTCTTCGTGACCATCCCACGAAACTGGCATCTCCAAAACTGTTGGGGTCCCTTGCTGAAATTGGTCCGCACTTTCACCAAGAGTCTCTTCTTAACCCTCTTCAGAAAAAAAAAAGTAGTAAATAAGGTAACATTTCATGATTATCGATACTACAAACAAACAAAAACATTGGAATATAATAGAGACAGAGCTTCTGGATGAACAGGGAGACTTCTAATGATGAAGGGATGACAAAGGGTGAAGAAGTGGCAATTGTGATAAGGTCTAATCAATGAGTTAAATATCTGACAACATTGCTGACTGGAGAAGGATAGCTTATAAAAGTATCCTGGGTAGGAAAGGGTTTACTTCACATTTTAGGTTACAGTCCAACATCAAGGGAAACCAGGGCATAACTCAAGGCAAGAAGCCAGAGGCAGGAATTGAAGCAGAGACCATGTAGGAATGCTGCTTACTGGATTGCTCCTCGTCACTTGCTCAGGCTGTTTTTTTCTATAAACCAAAACCACCTGCCCAGGTATGGCACCATCAATAGTAGGCTAGGACCTCCCACAAAATCATTAGAAAGAAAATGTCCCCCAAGGCTTGGCTGCAGGCAAATCTAATGAAGACAATTCCTCATTTGAGATTTCATCTCCCCAGATATGTCTGCAAGCCTGCCCATCTCCAAGAGACCAAAATGGAATTCTCTGTTAGACTTTCATGATTCTACATATAAAGCATGCATACTATGCACTCACTTTTAAATATGTGGTCCTTTGAATCTCCTTTCTCTGTCAAATGTGTCACTTTGTGTTTGAGAAAATTCATAATAGGATACAGATAGTAAAGTCCAGATGTTTGGTGATCTAAGAGAATTGTGGCATATGCAGAGAAGGAAGGATGAAAAGACTTTAAGACTAGCATGATGTGGCTTATGACTTCCTCTGCTCTCATGGACCTACCTACATAGTACATGTGTAATCCATGTGTGTACGAGTGATCATTTTCCCACTCAAGATTTCCCCATCTGGCCGACTTTTGCTACCTGAACTGTGTTGAGTTTTTGGTGACACCGTAGCTTCCAAATTAGAGTCAAAGAGTAATTTTGTGAAATTTACATAACTTCTCTGTGTCACAAGAATTTGGGTAGGAACAACTAAATCCTTTATTCTTAATCTTTAATAACTTAGCATTGTTTAAAATTGGCACCACAAACAATATTAGTATTAACGGAGTCATTGAAAATGTATTCTGTGTGCGGTAAACTTCACTTTATATTGTGGCTTTAGTTTATAGAAGGAATCTCTGCCAAATAACAAGAAAATAATTGAACTTTATTTAAAGTAAGGATTTATTTTTATCATCTGAAGATTTTCTCTAAAATATCTTTGGCATTACAATCAAGGAAAATGTACTACAAAGCAATTTTATTGTATTTCTAATTAATGTCTTCAATATAAGCCTTTACTCTTTGGACAAATTTTATCATTTCAGGTAAGTTTCAAGCATTATAACAGTCATTTTCACTATAAATCCTCAATCATTTATCCCATTAGCCACCATCAACTAGACTTGAACAAGGAAGCAGGATGCATCTGTGCTTCTAACCTCCTAGTGTGTGTGTGTGTGTGTGTGTGTGTGTGTGTGTGTGTGTGTGTAAAGGTGAGTGGAAGGTTTTGCCGAGGGGTGTCTATTTCTGTTCCTCTGTAATAGGGAAAGGAAAAGAACAATTAGGAGAGACATAGCTCCTTAAATGCTGCCTGTGGGTGGTGGAGAGGAAGGCTTTTTCTTGCTCCGACTCAAAATAGAGCCACCTACAGCTAGAGGCATCCACAGTGTCCACGTGGAGATGAGGGTGGCTTGTGAGGATTCCTACAAAGAGGGTCAACAGTCTAGCTCCCCAGCTTCGCCAGCATATGCTGCTGGAGTGTGAATCTGAAATGCCCCCGACAGACTCGTGTTTTGAATGCCTCTTCCCCAGCTGGCAGCACTATTTTGAGAGGCTGGGGAACCTTTAGGAGGTAGGACCCAGCTGACCAAAGTAGGTCACTTACAGAGGAAGCCTGTCCCTAGTGTCAGCCCGACTCTCTGTTGTACCACCATGTGGGAACTTCTGCCACGTGCTTCCAAACCGTGAGCTTGGTCATGGCGTTCCATCATAAGGAACCAAAGTCTCAACATCCTCTCCTGGCCTCCTTGGGCACCTTCACACATGTATATGCACACACACACACACACAAACACACACACAAAAAAAAAACCATGCCCACACACATACACGTGCACATGCGTGCACACATATACACTTTTCAAAAATCTTTTAAAATATAAATAACTAAAATGCTTCCTGCTTTACATCGTTTCTCTCAGATACTGTGACTGCCTGAGGTTCAAGCCACTTGGCATGTGCTTTTCTGAGTGCGGTGCAACCTCAACAGGTCTGGTTTGGTCTTGGTAGTCTGTGCTCCCTCTCACCATTAACCTCCTTGTTTTTTCAGAAGAAGTGCTCAACATGCTAGGTTCTGACAGCCCAGTGTCATAATTATCACTGTGATAAAAAAAATTACCAACATGCAACTTAGTGTGGAGAGGGTTTATATTAGCTTATAATACCACATCACAATTCATCAACCAAGACCGTGGAAGCAAGAATCCAAAGAACCTAGGGGGAATAAATAGGCAGAGGCCAGGGATGAATGCTGCTTACTAGCTTGCTCCTCATAGCTTGCTAAACTTGCTTTCTTTTAGCACCCAAAAACACCAACCCAAGGATGGTACCATCCACAATGAGGTTGGTCCTCCTACATCAATCACTGATCAAGAAAAGCCCTAGAGACTTGTTCACAGGAAAATCTGGTGAAGAGATTTTCTTAATTGAGGTTTTCTCTTCCCAAACAACTCTAGCTTGTATCAGCTTGACAGGAAACCAGAGGAGGATGCTTCCACCTACACTATACACTATATACTTCAGTTCCTGTAAGTTTGCTCCTTCCAGGGTCTCTAGCTGATCTTGAAGACCTGAAACAAACATGGGTCTCTTTGCTCACACACAGACCATCATCCTTGCTCATCACACTCTTTCATACACACCAAGCTCTGGAATAAATCTCAGCTTCCATAGCTAAGAAACCTTGCATGTCCATAGAGAAGGATTTGAGAACATCACCAAGCACCCAACTCCCAGCATCTTTCAGACTATTACAAATCTTTTTGTCAGTCAGGTATTCCCCTGGTACTTTGTACTTCTTTCTGTGAATAAAGGACAAACCAAAGGCATCAGGAAAAGCTCAGTAGGTGTTTTAATCAAGAAGGTAATTACAAATGCCAAGTCTGTAATTGACTGTATTTATAAACAGAATTATGGCTGGATCCTCACTCGTTTATTGTGGATGCGACTTTCTTCTATGCCAGGTAATCTCCTTTAATTTGGATATAGTCTCTCAGAAGTTTTTGTAAGTGCCCTGCTTTTACTTCAGCACTGATGAAACTGTCACTCCTCCATAAAAGTCGATTAGGACTTTCAAAGCCAGTGCAATTTGTTTCCACAATCAGTTGACCTCCAGAAAGAATCCTTCTCAACTTTGTCATACACGTAAATTCTGACTATACCTCAATAATGGTAGTTCTTACAGTATATACCTTATCATAAATGAACATAACTAATGATACAAAAAATGCTGACAGGTTAAATATATCAAATGTATCACATTCTTCAATAAGTACTTAAAGATTTACCATCAGCCTTTGAAATCCATATTGACTATCAGATCTGGAGCCTGGGGCAATCCTTTTCTGCCTTTACTTTTCAAGCTGAGAGGCAGTTAAGCATCCATGACATTTAATTTTGTCTCCTTTCTGTGGAATTGCCATTGTAGACTTTTCAACATGGCTAAGCACCACCTGAGGCAGACGTGTTGTATTGTCTCAAATATGAAATGAATACTAATAAGAACCCAGGCAGTATCTTTGGGAAACTGGATAAAGCTGGTGAAGGTAAACAAAGGAAAGAAGTTCAAGAGTGTCAGCCTTCTGCTGAACTGGTTTTCATGGAAGTATGCCTTTCTTCTCTTTGTTGTGTGCTGTGCATTTGTGTGTATGAGTTTGTGTGAATGTGTACCTATGGGTGTGTGTACTCGTGTGCACATGTGGATGGAGACCAGAGATATTGTGTGACTTTCTTCATCATTGTTCCTCTTAGTTTTCGGAACAGGCTCTATTGCTGAATCTGGACCTCGCCAAGTCGGCTAGCCACCAAGTGTCAGGAATCTTTCAGTTTCTGCCTCCTCCACACCAGAATTATAGGCATGTGCATTGCACCTGGTTTTGATGTGGGTTCTGAGAATCTGGACTCAGGTCATTTGTGATTACATTACTTCCTAGACCTCTTCATTTTCTATGTTGTTGCCTTCTGAGTGTTCCCCAGAGAAACCAAAAAGGATGTGTGAAATGTTACATGCATTCACTATATAAAACTAAACATATCTGTTAGAATAACTACATGAAAGATAAGTATTTTTAAAGGATTTATTTATTTTATGTATATCTATCTGCATGTATACCTGTAGGCTAGAAGAGGGCATCAGATCCCATTATAGATGGTTGTGAGCCACTATGTGGTTGCTGGGAATTGAACTCAGGACCTCGGGAAAAGCAGCCAGTGTGCTTAATCTCTGAGCCATCTCTCCAGTTCCTGAAATGAGTATTTTATTATAATGAATTCTTCCATGCGGTTGCAGAGTTGAGAAGTCTCTAAAATGCCTTCTACAAACGGAAGATTCAGGAAAGTCAGTCTTATTGTAGTCCTGCCTTGACACTTAGACACACAGCAAATTCTTCTTTATTTTGAGCTTTTAATATTTAAGCTTCAACCAAATCGAATGAGACATAACTATGCTGAAGATGATATACTCAATTCAATGATTTAATCTCATTCTGAAACACTCAAATTAAAGTCTAACAAATATCGGGGCACTCTGTGGCCTGGTTAAGTTGCATACAAAATTATCCATCACATGATGCTAAGAAGATATTTTACATGTTATCTGAAAGAAACATAGAATACACTGTTGAGAATTTATAAAATCATCTTCCAGAAGCTATTCCATGAGCATAAAATTCAGCTTTCAGATATTTGAATATATTCATTATATTCACGAACTGTCTCCATTATAATTCATAATTTTGATATGTCATGGACAGACCAATAGATAGGAACAAATTTATCAGTATGTCATGATTACTGATGGGGAATCAATGCCGTGTGAGCAACTCATGAATAAGGGACATTCAGAACCAGTCAGAGCAGCAATGAAGATAAGGGGTATTTTAATATGTAGTCAGGAAAGAGCTGGCATCAGAATTTCCTGGATACCAGATAAAAACGCAAGTCTGAGAGTTACAGCTCAGATTACTGAAAAGTTAGAATGCCTGATGTCTGTAGCCCCTGTCCTCCTCAAGCACACCAAGGTCTAAAAATCTCAACTAATAAGCTTTCCTTTGTAGTAATTTGAAAGAACTATAGTGTTAAAATGAGTTATTGGCTGCTGAGCTACTCTGTTTGGGGGTGTGGCTGTGGATGGCTGTGCACTCATGAGTAATTGGCCTCGGGGAATTACAAATAGCAGTTTTTTAAAGGACATGAAATTGGCAGCAGGAAGGCATGAAGAGAACTGGAGGAGTTGGAGGGAGGAAATGGTGGGCAGATACGATCAATGTTCATTGTATAAATGTTTAAAAAAAACTTTCAAAGAATAAATAACTTTTTTTTTTAACCCAGGGGAAATTTCAGAAGAGGGGGCAGAAAGAATGTATGAGCCAGAGAGTAATGACTCTCGACTTGTGGTTGCCTGAACAAGACCAGCTTAATCACAGTACCAGATGACAGATCAATGTGGACAGATGAAAATCTGCATTACCTCACCTTTAGATGGAGCACTGCAGATGGCCAATGGTTGCTGAGGAAATGACAATCGGTTTCGTCTGAGGATGACCTCCCTCATAGGTCATTCAATCCCAATGGGTCAGCCCAGGATAAATTCACACAGGAACAATACAAAATGGATTCAGTAGTTTGTATATACATTCATGAGTAGGTGTGTGTGTGTGTGTGTGTGTGTGTGTGTGCAATAATGAAAGAAGATCATAAATTTGGGAGGAAGAAACCATGGGAGAAGTTAGAGAGGATGGGTGAAGGACGGAAGTGATGGGATATAGTGTTGTTATATAAAGTTGTCAAAATATAAAATCAAAAAAGTTTTTTTTATTTCTTGGTTTTTCGAGACAGGGTATTTCTCACAGCCCTGGCTCTCCTGGAACTAGCTCTTATAGACCATCTTGGCCTTGAACTCACAGAGGTCCCCCTGCATCTGCCTCCTGAGTGCTAAAATTAAAAGTGTGGGCCCCTACTGCCCAGCCAAAACACTATTTTTAAGAAAAACTAGAAGTAGCTAGTGGGCTGAATAAAGAGCTCAAAGGAAAAACATATAAAATTTTGAATATAAAAAATGGTTACCTGGGCAGTGGTGGTACATGTCTTTAATCCCAGCACTGAGAAGGCAGAGACAGATGAATCTCTTAGTTCAAGGCCAGCCTGGTCTACAAGCAAGTTCCAGAATGGCCATGGCTACACAGAGGAACTTTACCTAGGGAAAAAATGGTTAGTGGTAAGGAGAGAACTTAGGGCCTCTTGGCACACAACTCACAGTAACATGCGTTCAAAGATGCCTCATTTGATTTGTCTATGCCAATCTGGTTCAGAGTTTTACTCTGTTTCCGGCAGAATGTCAGTGACTTCAGTACCAGCTCACCACGAGAGTGCAAAGTCTTTTCCCCATCCACTGTGTGTCATTCTTTGACCTCTCAGTAGAGTGGAAAGGGGTGAGACATAAGAGAACAGAACATTGCTTCAATTTGGAGAAATAAAATGAGATTGCTTGACACCCAGACTGAAACCAGCTGAGCAGTGTGAAGAACACCTTTCTCTTAAAGGAACGAGTAAGTCATTTTCTTACAAGAAGAGACAAGAAACAGTAACCCCAGTAGGAATTCACATGAAAGAAATTCGTGGAACATGTGCCACCAGGGTTCTCCATTAATGAAAAGCCTACTTTTGCTAAGTGGGAGGAAAGAAACCCACAGTCCCAGAGAAAACCAAGCTAATTATTATGTATTGGTGAAAGAATTATTTTTTCCAAATTGTGCTTGCTGAGTCTGAAATTTAGCTCACTGCTGGGCAAAAATACCCCCCCATTTTTTGTAATTTTACAGGACAGAGGTTTTCAAACCTATTCCAATGGATGATAAAATATGAGACTTTATGTACAGCCAAAGGTTGTGCTCTAAAATTCTTGGTACATCCCTAACTGCAAAACCATGTAACTGTGTGTGAGACACTTCCCATACATATCTCTAACACAGTCAACATAAATATCTCAGTGTGAAATTTAATGCAGGGAATCAAGCATAAAAATATGGTAGGAGCTAGGAGATGAAGGGCAGAAGAGAGTCTGGAGGAGTTCAAAGTGGGAAAGTTGGAATCCAGGGATGAGAGATTGATGTCACTGCTAAGCAGGAGCTGTGGACTTGTGTGTACCCGCTATAACAACACTGGACATACTGTCCCAGCTGGTTCTGCATTTGCTCCCACGATGAGGGATGATACCATTGCTAATGCTCACACAACTATCAAGTTGATAGCCACTGGTGTGTTGCAAAATTCCTCCCAAATCATCAAGGAAGAAGAAAGTTGCTTCTTTCCCCCGCTCGACTCTTCTCCAATCTTGCTCTATTTTGTACATGCTTCTGTAGAACATAGCCTGGAGCCAGCTGCATGGGAGCGTAGGAAATAGAGTTTCAAGACTGTCAGCTTCAGACAACACACAGCCAGGTACAGAGGAACGGGGACTGAGAACAAAGACAAATGACAAGCATTCGAACTATTGATGTGATGTAGAAATCGTCTTCTGAGACTGTACAAAATAAGAGCAGACAGAGGCAAAGTGAGAGCTGACAAGAAAGTCTTTATTCACCCCGAATCTAATGACAGCTAATAGAGGAGCATTGGAGAGTAATTTTACCTCGAGAATGACTTGTAAATTTGGAGATTATACCCTGTTGGAAAATGCCCCAGTTTTCAAGAATACATTTTTTTTTTTTACTCCGTATTATGCTCCTGAAGCCAAGCCTGTTAGGGTTAGCACTTTTCACTACAGTGAACACAATTCTCAGATGTCAAATACAGTCTGATTTTCTCTTTTCTGAAGTAATTAAACAGGGTATATCTATAGACTTTTAGCCAACATGAGTTCACCTGTAAACTTTGACTTTTCTATAATGACTGATGTGAACACTTTAAAAACAAACAAACAAACAGGAGCTGGAGAGATGATTCAGCAGTTAAGAGCACCGACTGCTCTTCCAGAGGACCTGGATTTGCACCCATATGACAGTACATAATTGCCTGTAACTCCAATATCAGGGAGTCTGACACCATCTTCTGGCCTCTGTGGATTTTACACATGCACATGGTATACATACAGACATGCAGGCGAAAACCATATGACTTAAAATACAAATTAAAAAAACCAAAGCACAAGAACAATCATATTAAATAATCATAAATAATAATCTTATGGATACTTTAATGATATACAAAGATACTACCAAAGTCATTATTAGTATCATCTTATCAAATCTGCACGGAAATCTGATGAGTTAGGTACTACTGATGAATATTCATTCGCAGATTGGCAGTAATGAAGGGCAGATACAAGTGCCTTGCTCAAGAAGATAGGACTAGGAAGGATTGGACTTAGAGCTCAGACAGATGTCAAGCTGAACTTTTACCAAATCTGAGTTGTAGAATTAAGGCTAAATGAGTAAAGGTTAATGATGGGAACACAGACCAAGAGTCAGTTTGTCTAAGATGACTTACACAGAGATGTTTCCAGTTTCACATGTGGTAGGGTAGGCATTTGCTACATATTACTATCATACTTCCTCTGAGGCAAACAAAATGTTTGCCTGAGATTACACAGCACGCACGACTTTATAAAGTCCATTGTCTCTAAGTATCTTATGTTTATTCCTTTTGGCGTTTAAACTGCCTCAAACCACATTACTAGAATCTCAGGATTGCATTTCATCTCCAGAGTTCTTTTGACCGTCATTATTGAAAGGAGCATTAAGACTGTGTATTCCTGTGAATGAGTCATTCCAAACATAAATAGTGGTTTTAATTTTGGGAGCTGTGTATTCACACCCACAGTATACCAGGCCCCCTGCTAGGTGTTCCACATTTAATTTGTTCAGTACTCTTAAGAGGAAGGCTTCCAGTTCAAGGAAGCCCTGTGCCTTTTCTATGTTCGTCACTATTATTATGTCATTATTCACATATTGTAATCTTCTCAAACAGATCATTAGCCACCTGCAGCTTAGATTCACTCTGAAGGAATAAGGTTATTAAAAAGTATATTTGTTTCGTCGTTGAAGTCGATAAGAAAGATAAGACTGCAGGGGATGAATGTAGAGTCGTGGCAAAATTAGGCCTTACCAAAAGCCTTGGTGAGTTAAATTTTCCAGTTTGGATAGAAAATATGGCATTTCTTCCGAAGAACACTGGCAGAGACCAGGGTGAGATGTCCATAGCCATAGCATGGGTTATGTAAGCTGTCGAGTAGTCTTACCATTTGGTTCAGTGACACTAGAACAAAGGAAAATGACCTAGTTCTGCCTTTATTGTATACTCATGACATGCAAAAGGCAAGTCCCCCAATAGAGTGATACTATGTTGATGTTAACAAACTCATTTACTAAACTCAAAAGCAGAATCAGCTGCATCTCCTCAGAGGGTGGGGGGAACTAGCCACTGTCCCAGAAGCAGATCCTAAAGAGAAAAAAAAAAACTCTAAATCATGCCTCATACCAAACAGGCATCTAGTAGAGGATGAGATGGGAGTGTGAAGCTAAAATTAGTAGTGACCAGCTGTTTGCCCACTGCTTTCCCAATCATAGCAACTGGACCCTTGAGGTGTGTCATAAAATCTGATTCCCAGTCTCTTTATTAGAAGAGCCCTATCAGGGTTCATCATGCAGTCCCTGGCCTACATATGTTTCCAATGGCATATGGTTCTCACATATTTTGCTTAACTGTTATTATCTTAGTTATTAACTAAGGCCACTCTAGCATTAGAGCTATTTTGCAGTGTTAATCCCAATCAGTTTCATGCATGAGTTATTAAATAGCTGCCTATATAAACCCTCTCCATCTCTCAAACTGGTAAAGGAAAGAGTCAGCTTCAGGTGAAGACAGGAGTGCACACTCTGCTATAGCTACCACCACTCTCCTAGGTACAGGAAATCTGAAAGCCGGCTCCTATCATGCCATGTATTATTTCCAGAGTGATGTGGGAGGATCTTCTGTTTTGTGTTGATTTCATTGGTTAATAAAGAAACTGCCTTGCCCATTTGTTAGGTCAGCCCATAGGTGAGTGGAGTAAACAGAACAGAATGCTGGGAATAAGGGAAGTGGGTCAGGTGCAAAGGAGCCAGCCACCAGGTCAGACATGCTGAATCTTTCCTGGTAAGCTACCACCTCGTGGTGCTACAGAGATTATTAGAAATGGGTTAATCAAGATATGAGAGTTAGCCAATAAGAGGCTGAAACTAATGGGCCAGGTGGTGTTTAAATGAATATAATTTGTGTGTTGTTATTTTGGGGCATAAGCTAGCCAGGCGGCCAGGAGCCGGGCGGCAGGAATGCAGTCCGCTGTTCCTTCTACACCAGAGGCCTTATTACCTCCTGGAACATGTCGGGCAGCTCCCTGATTCATGGCATTTACCAACTTCTTTATTTATCACAGGCCATATTTCAAATACAATCTTCATCAAGATCTTTACTAACATCTTATTAATGATGCTCTAAGCTAAGAATGGTGAAACAGAACTCTAACCTCAGCAACTCCCGAGGATGAAATGGGAGAATCATCTGAGCTCTGAGGTTTAAGGCCAAACTAGGCGACACAGTGGGGCTCCATCTCAAACACAAAATAAGTAAAAGAGAGTAGTTACCTAGCCCTACCCCCAGCCACTTTGAATTCTCCCTTTCTGCCAAAATTTTCTAACTCATCAAACTATAACACAATATGCCTTTTAGTATTGTTCTCACTAGAATATGAAGTCCAACAGCAAAGGCACTCTCTGTCGTGATCCCTGCATTCTCCCCACTATGTAAAATTATGTCTAGTTCATATTCTCAAGTCAGTGAATACATGCCTACTAAAACAATAAATAAAAAAGGTCTTCACTTACAAATATTCCTAAAATAAAACATTAATATAAGCAGTTCAATTACTTTCAGTATCTAAGAAAATGCTTCCCTTTTTGCCTGCAAATACTACTCCTCTTTGTAATCATGAAGAATGTTTGAGGGTCTGCAGGGTCTGTTCATTCTAGCTCAATGGCTGAGTTCTCCCTAGGCAGGTAGGAGCCCTGCGCTCTATCCACAGTGAAGCAGAAACAAAATGCTTAGGAGGTGCATTTTGAAATGCATCTTCCCTCTTGAACTGTTCCTCTCCACTGGAAGGACAGACCAATAGGGAGAAAAACCAAGTTGCAAGACTGAAAAATGTACTTTCTGCCCAAATACATGCACAGAAATTGTGAATGGGGACACTGGGCTCAAATGTTATGGGTATTCATAAATGTACTGACAAGACCTCTCACCCTGAGCTACAGGGATGCCAGGAAAATTCTTTTCAGTGAATCCCAGGGTAGCAATTCACTTTGTAATGTTAATTGGAATGGAGGGGATGAATATGTTTCTTCCTTGGCAATTTGGAATAAAGATAAACAACTGTTTTCTTGTATTCTCGGGTGTACAGAGCTTACCTACGAGCAAAGGAAATTGGCTCAAGACATATTTACAATGTCCCATAAGAAGAAAAAAAAAACAAAAAGAAAGATTAGAATTTGAATTTGCTTCTGTGGAATCAAGAGAAAATTAATTGGTAGTTTTTAAATTGGCTTCTTTAAAAGAGAAAGGGAACCCTTAATCAATCATCAAACTTCTCACTAGTATCTGCCATTTTTGTTTTAAAAATTATTTTATTTTTATTCATGTATAGGAATGTGTGTGTGTGTGTGTGTGTGTGTGTGTGTGTGTGTGTGTGTGTGTGGTTGCTCACTGAAGCCAGGAGAGGGCATCAGATCTCCTGGGGCTGCACTTAGAGGTGATGTGAACCACCTGAGGTGAGTGCTGAGGAAACCAAACTCCATTCCTCAGCAAGAGCAGAAAGTGCTGTGAGCCTCTGGGCTCTCTCTCCTGCCCTGGCCATGGCTTTATCTACCTGCAGCTTCATCTGTGAGTTTAGAATCATTTGTATCAGGCCACCCTTCCCATGTGAGCTTCCTTCTCACCTCTACATGACCTGAAGTGTCTTGTTTATTAACGGCCAAGGTCTGTGTCCTAGGATTAATGTGTCTTTAAAATGTTTTAAATGCTTATTTCTTCCCTAAGTAGATGTCTTCTGCTACTCAGACTATAAATCTCTCAAAGTAGAAACAACAGAACCCCCTTCCCTCTAAGCATTCAGAACATGAATCACGCTGAGTAAATGCTGGTTCAACTTGATACTTCTTTTTGAAAATTTATGCTCATCAAGCATGGAAATGAGAGGGTTGCATTTTCACAGTGTTTAAAAGAGAACTTGCGTGCAGCCCATGCAGAGGACCGTGAGGACACTTACTCTGTTGTTCTTGTCCTAAGGTCACTGAACCCGTATGTTACCACTGTCCTCAGTTACCAATGAAAGTCGGGATAGAAGAACAACACCTACTCTAACTTCAGTGGCTCCTTGGGAAAATTGCCTTATTTTATTATTATTTATTTTTGTTGTTATTATTATTAACTTTTGTGTGTGCCTGAGTGAGCACGTGTGCCAAGGTGAAGGTGTGGGCATCAGAAAAAATTCTGGAATCTGTTTCACTCTTTCTATGTGTTTCCCCTACTAAACTCACACCACCAAGCAGGCATGGCAACTCCTTTGACCCTCAGCCATCTCACCACCTTCGTCATGTTGAATACTTTAGCTAATTTATCTCCATCTTGTTTTGAAAGGGCAGAGAGAGAGATAAAGACAATAGCGGGAAGGTGAGGAGAAATCAGATGAATCTTGAAAATTTAGATCTGAGGACCACTTTGCAAGAGTCCAAAAAAAAAAAAAAAAGAGGAAGTGCGGTATGGTGTGGTCATCGCCATCTGTGAAATATCATTGTGCCCAGGTCCTTCAGGCCTCGGTCCCTGTGCTTCCTGTACACATCTGCCACACAGCCTCTCTCCCTTTTCCCCACCTGACTCCTCTCGTGGGAAAGCTAAATTGGTTTAAATCATGTGGGAGTATTATAAACACTGTTTAGTGATGAGAATAAATTGGTTCAAATCACATAGGTACTTCGCTAAGTGCTGGCTGATGAGGAAGTTTGGATGTGCTGTAATTTATAAACAAAATGAAGGAGGTTGTCTGGAACATTAGAGTTTCTATGTTTAAGATCTTTGAAGTAAAAGGGAAGACTTTAAATCTTTTATCCTTATTTCACCTTATGTGTATGATAGGTTGTGCCTGTCTGTGTGTCTGTCTGTATACCATATGCATGCCTGGTACCCACAGAGGCCAGAGAGGGCATCATATCCTCTGGATCTGGAGTTGCAGATGGTTGTGAGTCACCAGCTATGTGGGTGTTGAGAATGGAACCAGGGTCCTCTGAAATAGTGGCCATCACTCTTAATCACTCAGCCTTCTTTCCATCCCAAGGAGAAGATTTTTAAACCATTCTATGAGAACAATGTTAGCAGGATGTCAAAACCAGACAAGGCACAACAGGAAAGAAAACTGCAGGCCAATACCACTTCTGCAAAACCTAAATGCTTCACCAAAGTACCAACCAAGAAAATCCAGCAACATAGGAAAGTATTGTCTACTGTAACAAAGGGGCTTACGCTGTATGCAAAAGTATCTACCATGGATTATGTTAACATCTAAATTAATTAATACACCATATCAGTAGAGTAAAGGCCAAATACACAGGACTCTCTCCACACAAACAAAAGGCATTGGACTATTTCAGCCACCATTTATGATTTAAAAAGGAAGCAAACTAAAAAGCCTACAAGCAAATAACAGAAGGGAACTTCTAGACCAGTGAGATGACTCAGCGTGATCCTGGCCCCTTCCACATCATAGAAGGAAAAAACTAGCTCCCATAAGTCAAAGTGTTCTCTCTTCTGCATGTGACACACAGACACCAACACACGGAGAGAGACTTACACACACGCACACACACAAACACACCTGCATACACTCTGCCCTTTCTAGCCTTCTTGGTCACATGTACACGCACATATGCCTTGACCTAGACCTCTGTTGCTGTGTATCACAGCACCAACCAAGACAAACTCATGAAAGAAAGGACTTACTGCATCTTACAGGTTACACTTCCTCATAAAGAGATGCCAGTGCAGGAACTCAAGCCAAAGACTTACATTACACAGAGAGGAAGGCTACTTCCTGGCTTGACTTGCTCACAGACTCACATTTAGCTACCTTTCTTTTGTTCTCTTCTCTTTTTTTTTATTAATTTTATCAAGCTATACATTTTTCTCTACTCCCCTTCCTTCCTCTCTCCTCTCCTTCAACCCTCTCCCATGCTCCTCAGGCTCCCAATTTACTGAAGAGAGTTTGTCTTTTTCTACTTCCCATGTAGATTAGATCCATGTATATCTCTCTTTGAATCTTTATTGTTGTCTAAATTCTCTGGGATTGTGAATTGTAGGCTGATTTTCTTTGCTTTATGTCTAAAAGCCACTTATCAGTGAGTACATATGATAATTGTCTTTCTGGGTCTGGGTTACCTCACTCAAAATGATGTTTTCAAGCTCTATCCATTTGCCTGCAAATTTCAAGATGTCATTATTTTTTTCTGCTATGTAGTACTCCACTGTATAAATAGACCACATTTACCTTATCCATTCTTTAGTCGAGGGCCATTTAGGTTGTTTCCAGGTTCTGGCTATAACAAACAATGCTGCTATGTCCTTGTGGTATTATTTTTTTTCCTTGTGGTATTATTGAGCATCTTTTGGGTCTATACCCAAAAGTGGTATTGCTGAGTCTTGAGGAAGATTGTTTCCTATTTTCAGATAAATCGCCATACTGATATCTCAATGGTTGTACCAATTTGCACTCCCACCAGCAATGGAGGAGTATTCCCTTTATCCCACATCCTCTCCAGCATAAGTTGTCATCAGTGTTTTTGATATTGGCCATTCTTACAGGTGTAAGATGGAATGTCAGAATTGTTTTAATTTGCATTTTTTGATGGCTAAGGATGTTGAGCATTCCCTTAAGTGTCTTTCAGCCATTTTAGATTCCTCTGCTGAGAGATCTCTGTTTTTTATTGGATTATTTGTTCTTTTGATGACCAATTTCTTGAATTTTTGTATATTTTGGAGATCAGTCCTCTGTCAGATGTGATGTTGGTGAAGATCTTTTCCCATTCTGAAGGCTGCCATTTTATCTTCTTGCCTATGTCCTTTGCTTTACAGAAGTTTTTCAGTTTCAGGAGGCCCCATTTATTAATTGTTTTTCTCAGTGTCTGTGCTGCTGCGGTTATATTTAGGAAGTGGTCTCCTATGCCAGTGCATTCAAGTGTACTTCCCACTTTTTTTTCTATGAAGTTCAGTGTGGTTGACTTTATGTTGAGGTCTTTGATCCATTTGGACTTGAGTTTTGTGCATGGTGATAGATATGGATATATTTTCAATCTTCTACATGTTGATATCCAGTTATACCAGAACCATTTGTTAAATATGCTTTCTTTTTTTTTTCATTTTATATTTTTGGCTTCTTTACCTTCCTTACATAAGCCCAGGTCTACCTGCCTAAGGATGGCACCACCCATAGTGAGCTGGGTCCTCCTACATCAAATAGTAATTAATAAAATAACTCAAAATCATGCCCATAGACCAGTCTGATGGAATAAACTCCTCAGTTGAAGTTCCCTCTTGTCAAATGTGTCAAGTTGATAACCATAATGAGTCGTCTCAACTCTATGCATACACATAATTACAAAGGAAACTAAACATTTAAAAATGAATGCTGCAAATTGTGGTCACTGAAGCATGATGGTACTGACACAAAAGCAAATATGTATCAATGGAATGGAAAGAAGACTTGGGTATAAAGTCCTTACATATATAGTCAATTGACTTTGACAAAAATTTAAAAATTAAATATAAACAATCCAATTTGGAAAAGTAGTCCTTTCAACCAACCAACATTGCTGAAACAACTGGATAACCACATTAAAAAAGAAAAACTAAATTGGCCCTCTTGTTCAAACTCTAAAATAAAATGGAATATTGAACATGAAGATGCACACCTGTAATCCCAACCACTGGGAAGTAAAGGCAGGAGAAATGGTGCAAGATCAAGGGCAGCCTAGTCTACATAGAGAGTTCCAGACTTCCCAGGACTTTGTAGCGAGACCTTGTCTCAAAATCCAAAATCCTGGTATTGACCTACATGTAAGAGCTAATACCATGAAACCAGTGGAGCCGAAAAAGAGCAACTCATAATGACCTTAGCTGTGCCAAGTATTCTTAGAATCCTACAAAGAAAGAAAAAATGAGCAAATTTGTATTTATCAAAGTCAAAATTTTTTACATTTCAAAAGTTACCAGCCACCAAAATTAGAGAACATAGTTGCAGATCATATATATGCTTAGATATTAATGTGAGAATATACTCTCAGATGCTAGGCTATGTTTTAACCCGGAGCGATTTTATAGTCCAGTGATAGAGCGTCTACTTAGCATATGCAAGACCCTTAGCTTAACCTCTAGAAAAGAGATGACAGACCACAAACAGACAGGCAGCATTGTGTCTAGGCTATTAAAAAAATCCCAACCTAATAATAAAAAGACAAATAATTCAGGGCCAACAGTGGTAAATGGACTCAACTGGCATTTTTGTGCTTGACAATTTACCCATAAACTATTCTATCAGCTCGAGACTCCACAAATACTTCACCAACAACACTCCTGGGTTCTAGTGGGCAAACAAATCAGGACAGTCTCAGATGACAACAGATAGAATATTATGTGGGTGTCATCTGGGTTACAGTGAAGTCAGAACATAGTGGACCTGAATAAGGCACTAAGCTCCAATGTCTAAAATATGGGATGTGCAGAAAAGTTAGCACACAAGCATTCAGTTGCAAACAAATATTGGCAACTTTAAGGTAATTGATTTCTATTCTAAATATGGAAGAATATTCCAAACTTCAGATAGTACTGGGTCATGACATACCATTTGGGAGGATATAAAATAAATACATATACATGAGAGGAACACTGAATGTATTCTCAGATTGTGTCATGATTTTCTATGGCAAGTTCTTAGTTGTTACTTGTCCATTCGTTGGCTGGTTCCTTTGAGAGGTGATCTGCTTTATTGGAGATTCTCATGACGGCATTCAGAAGGCATCTCAGAAAGGGTCAAAGAGAAATAAATGTGGTAAACTGCTGCCATACAATTTAGAGCACTCAGAAGCACTCTGCTCTTTTCTAGGTTCCGTGTGTTGTTTTCAATCAATTATAGGTGAAAATGTGGACTGGGTTTAGTCTATCCTTTAACTGCTGAAAGCCCTGGAGTTCACACATGTTTGTAGGAATCTTTGATCCCTTTGCCAAACTATCTTGTGGTCATGGTTAAGGTCATCCTTCCCAGAGGTCCAGTTTACTATCTTTTTTTTAAAATATTTATTTTATTTATTTATTATGTATACAATATTCTGTCTGTATGCCTGAAGGCCAGAAGAGGGCGTCAGACCTCTTTACAGATGGTTGTGAGCCACCATGTGGTTGCTGGGAATTGAACTCGGGACCTTTTGAAGAGCAGGCAATGCTCTTAACCACTGAGCCATCTCTCCAGCCCCCTCAGTTTACTATCTTATAGGATAGGATGGCAACCCTGGCATGGTTTCCATCTGACTCTTTATTATACTGTTTTGAATGAATCTCTTCCTAATATGAATGAATAGGACAGAGCCTGTGAGGATTATCAAAACAGAAAGAAAAAATAATATTTACCACAGGAGAATCTAGGAGGAATTGCAGTGGGGTGACTATTCTCAAAATACACTGTATGAATGCATGCAATTCTTTAAAAATAAATAAAAATAAAAACATTATGTGTTTGTTTTTAAAGTTCACTCTGGGAGCTTGATAATTATTCCGATGTGTTAATATAATTAACTATCATGTCTGTGGATATGTTCAAGAATTGATGTCAGAAGTATACATTAGTGCCCTGGGAACATATGAATGCTGACCCGTCAATAAAAATGCTGGCTAGCATGAACTGAGCAGTTGATTACAATATACGAAGGGCAGTAGCAAAGGTATTATGTGACTCCTATCAATTATTCTCAGTACCACAAGACAGAAGCTTGAATCTGTTTCTGCACATGGAAAAAACTGAACACATGGTAGCTTCTTGTGAAGAGTAAATACAGCTGGGACTGGACTCCAGGTTTAAACACTCTGATTTGAACTTGATATCCCTTTCCACACTGCTCTCTGCCCCCACCTCTTATTTCCATCCGCTACCTTTGGAAATTAGCAGTGGAATACTTTCTCGCGCATCTCCTGCCTCCAAACTCCCTTTGCAACAAGGCCAGGGTAGTCAGTGGACTTAGCTGCAGACCATGGTGGCAGACTTCAGAAAACTGTGTTGAGCAAGGGCCTTCTTTCAATGGACAAAGAAACCTGCACTTGGCTGAGGCACACCAGATGTCAATACTCCACCATTTTAAAGGACCTGCTGAACCCACAGGCTGTATTCTAGGTGTAAGGCTGGTTTGCTCTGGGAGCCAAAATAAAAAAATAGCTCAAAATCTGAAAAGTTCCCTTGAGGCTTGCCTCCTGCCAGAGAGCAGTTCTTTGCACTTTTTCTGCATAGTAGCACACGTGGAAATACCTAAATAGTTGAATGCAGCCAACTATAACCCATTGTTTATCATTATTTTCTGCCACAACTAACTTCTAAAGACAAAAAAAAAAAAAAAAGATCTAAACAGAAAAACATCTAAACCTACTCTAGGCCTCGTTCAAATTGAACCTTCTGCCTTTGGAAATTAGCACCAAGCATTTTTTTTCTTTTTTCTTTAATTTTTGTATTTATTCTCCATCCTGATTGACATTTCCCCTCCCTCTTTTCCTCCCATTCCCTCCTCTCACATCGTCTCCTGCCCTTCAACCCTTTTCTCCTCCATTTCAGTTCAGAAAGGGACAGGTCTCCCAGAACAATCAATAAAACATGGTATGTTAAGGCACGGTAAGATTAAGCGCCTCACCTTGTGTTTAGGCTGGGTAAGGCAACCAAGTATCAAGAATAGGGTCCCAAGAGCCAGTCAAAGCATTAGGGATGGCCCCTGCTTCCATTGCTAGACAAGTCCCACAAAAAGACCAAGCTATACAAGTGTCCCATATCTGTAGAGGACCTAGGTTGATCCCATGCAGGCTCCCTGGTTGTTGGTTCAGACTCTGAGTTCTGATGAGCCCAGGTTAGTTGTTTCTGTGGGTTTTCTTGTGATGCCCTTGACCCTTCTAGTTCCTACAATCCTTCCTTTATTGCTCCAGCAGAATTCCCCCTTCTCAGCGTAATGTTTGACTGTGAATCTCTGCATCTGTTTCAATCAGTTGCTGGATTAAGGCTCTCTGATGACAATTGGGGTAGTCACCAATCTGATCACAGGTTATATACCCTCTATTGCTAGGAGCCTTAGCTGGGGTTATCCTTATAGATTCAGAGGAGTTTCCCTTGCATCGGGTTCCTACATGACCCCCAAAAGCATGCCTCCTGCCAGCAATCTCCTTCAGTGCTCTTCCCGTCCACCCACCCCCAGCACCAAGTATTTCTTAACACATTCTATTAATAAACTCACTTTGCAGTAAGTGTGGCTAAGAAGTCGACTTGAGGACAGACCTCAAGAAGCTGGCAGAATGAGAGCCTTGCTGGTGAAAGGGAAGCTTGCCCTTGGCTGAGTGCACCCAGCGACACTCACAGATCACACTTTTATCAGTAACAGCTAACATTCTGAAGAACACTCTGTGCCAGGTAAATTCTTACTATCCGAGTCATGAGTTACACTCCTCCTAACGCACCAACCTTTCAAAGGTTACTGCTCTTCTCTGTCTCTCTACAGCTTAGCAAAGAGAACCACAAAATTGCCTGCTTGCCCAAGTCTCCACATCTGAGTGATCACAGTGAGGGAACTTAAATGGACAAAGCCCTGCGGTAAACCCCCAAATTCTATTACCTCCTGATTGTTGGTGCACGGAAAAGTGGCAACTCCTCTGTGGATTGCTTTCCTTTTTTCTAGAGATGGATACAAAAGGAGAGGACATGGGTCTACTGTACTTTAGAAAGACCTTCTCCAATAAAGTTAATTCATGCATGAAAGGAAAACCTAAAGGAAGTTCCAGTTCACTAGTTTAATGACCACTCAGATGACTTGAGGGGTGTCAGGCATGAGCTTCCTGGTTAAATGAGTTTTCATGGGCAACAGGCCATACTGTTCAAAGGTGATTACAACGATATACTCTTTCTTCATGAAGAAGAAATGTCATAAAACAAAACTAAACCAAAAAAAAAAAAAAAACCACTCTGGAATTACCCCAACACGCTTGTCCTCGGAAGCACGATGCTTTTCGCGAACATCCATGAGCAACTCTGAATAACTGAGATGGTGCCTAATTTAAATTTGCCAAGTAATATTTCTTTCATTTCAAATGCATTTTCTAATGATTAGATCAGACACTTTTAAGCACTCTGTAGCTTTTGGTGTTACAGAAATCCTAAGTCATCATCCATTTTACTCTTTAGAGAATTAAAAAAAAAAAATTCCCATAGCCGGCAATTAATGAACTGTTAAATTCAGACATATGGATGTGCTATGATTTTTAAATGGAGCAAATAGCAGTTATTAAACTTCAGAGTGATGGCATTTTCTGTGCATTCTTCATGGGAGGCACTCAGGAAATAACCTTCAAATGAATAACTTAAATTTTCTAATCAATTTCTGTACTTTAAATGTCATTAGCTCAATAAATGCTAGCATTATTTTAATTTTTCCATTTATCTAAGTTCTTTCTTATTTCCTATGGAAAATGATCCTTAGCTCTGGGTCTTGGCTTTATAAAATGCAGGTCTGTGTTTAGCTTGCAAATCTCCGATCTGTCCCTCTTAAACACTGTATGATTTTGAGTTGTCTGCCCCACCTTAAATTTCTCCATCCACTTTTTTCCTAAAGCATTGAGTTCCACTTGACTCCCAGTATCCTCCCAGAATAACGTCCATGTGATGCCCATGTTCTTCTCAGATCTTCCCTTTTCTCTTAGGCCCACTTAGCACTCTCTTTTCAGTGAGAACAAACTGAAACATTTCTTCTCTGGCCAGCCCTGCCTCTTCCTTTGGGTATGCTTTAGATAGGTCAATAACCCTGGGCTTGCCTCTCACCGAATGTTCCTTGTCATAACTCCTATACTCAAAGAAATCAGCTTATAAAACAATAATAACTCTTAAATCTATTTCATTTCCTCAAAGTAAGATTCATCACAAAGTATCAGTGCACTCAAGCCAAAGACCACCAAATATACCAGGATAATTTTACAAGTTTAGATCTTCCGAAGATGGTAGTGAGGAAAAGCAGTCTCACTGTGGCACAGAGGCATTTGAGAAGGAAGGCGTTTGGTTGTACTCACTTCGTTATTTTTGCAAGTATTATAGGGCTTGAACGAGTTCTCTAAGGAGTATAGTTTGCTACTGTCGGGAAGGGGAAGTCTCTGCTCAGTTATCTTGATAGTTCTTATGCTTGTGTGTAGGAATTGAGAATTGCAGAGCAGAGCTAAACTACAGCTGGTAAAAAAAAAAATCAGCCGCCATTCTCATTCCTCTTCCTAGGGGGCATTTAGACCATTTCCTACTTTAGAAGTACTGTCTTGTTTGTATTCATTTGTGACTATAGAAGGGATTTATTTGGCCTCAATCTATCAAGTCACAGAGTAGCCCTGCTTGGTGCTGTTTTGTGAGGTTATCGTCAACAGAACAACACTAAACCCAGCTGTGAGCACCAGGCCAGCTCATGACAGAACCGAGTACCCAGCTGCCAGGCCTTCCATTTTGCACTCACAAAACACTGTAGGTTTATTTTGTACAACTTGGAAGGCATAGAGGTACTGAGAAGAAAGAAAGGTTCCATGACACGCTTCTTTAGCAGGTAGAACAGAGCCTTCATGGGTGCTGTTTTTCTGGGAGAAAAGCTGACATGAGAGTTCCAGGCTCCCAGCCAGCTCAGCTGTGACCATAGAGTTACCCACAACCAACACAACAAGAAAAGAAAAAAAGAATAGCAAGGTCATAAAGGTAAGAAGTGGGAGATCTGGGACACACTTAGTGCACTATGCAACTAATTACTACATTACATAATGTTACCAGTTAATAATTTAAATTTTACCAGTTTAAGTATGAAAGTACCTTTATCTATTAATAATACATACATATATGAAAAACACATATGTACACACTGTATCTTAGCAATGTTTATACAATTGTAACTATAGGTAGTCCAAAATGATTAAATGTGAACTGTAGAATGAGACTGTTTTTCTCTTATATATTAGTAGACATATAAAAATTAAATATATAGAAAACACACAACAATTCTGAAAGCTACACAGTACTGTTAAGTTCCTTCGTTTTATTATTAAGGAGCTAATAAAATCCAGTAACCTCCTTTTACATGGCTAGAACGAGTATTGTTCAGATCCGGGCTGAGTTCCTCTGCTCTCTGCGCTGTCATGGCGATCTCACCTTGTATCATTCATGCTAGGACAATGACATTCCAAGAGAAATCTACTTCTACCACTTAAAGACAATGTCAAAAGAGACCGTCACTCAAAAGTCTCCAGGTAAAACCAGCACATGTCCCTGACCATGGCAGCTTGAAGAATGCCTGTGTTAGCCATGTGGCTTGGTACCTTTATCAGTGAGGTGTTCTCATCGTGTTCCTCTGTGTCTGGGTCATGACTGAAGACTGAGCTTTCCTCTTTCCAGAAATCTTCTGTTCCTGTCACCCTGCCTCTATTTCCTGCCTGGTTGTCCTGCCTATACTTCCTTCCTGGTTACTGGCCAATCAGCATTTTATTAAAGTAATACAAGTGACAGGATAAAAAAAAAAAAAAAAAAACATTGTCCCACAACACATGACAGTAGCTTTTATTGTTGTTTTGTTTTGATTTGGTTGGTTGGTTGGTTGGTTGGTTGGTTGGTTGGTTTGGTTTTTCGAGACAGGGTTTCTCTGTGTAGCTTTGGTGCCTGTCTTGGAACTAGCTCTTGCAAACTAGGCTGACCTCGAAATCACAGACATCCACCTGCTTCTGCCTCCAGAGTGATGGGATTAAAGGCATGCACCACCACCCAGCATCAGTAGATATTTTTAAGAGGGAGGAACTTGTTCCTGACTGAACTTGGTAAGCCAGACTTTGTTGGCTCTGAGGCTTTACCCCTCTGAGGAGTGGATGGGAGGGTGGGATGGAGAAGGTTGTGGGGAGCAAGAGAAGGGAAGGAGAACTGGGGCTAGTATGTAAATTTTAAAATAATAAATAATATTGAAATATTTGCTTTAGTACTCTTTCACTAATATAGGCAAAAATAAGACCCAAGTTCTCATTTTTTCATATGTTCCACTGCAAATAGGAGAATTTATTAAATTGTTGTCAGTTATCTGTGTTAGCAGACAAATAAGTTTTATTATTGTGTGCTACTTCTATTTGTCTTCACTTAGAAAGAAGTGTCCACAACAATTTTCCTAAGACTTTCAGGACATTCAATACATATGTATGTAAACACAAATCTGCTGTTTTCATTCATCTTCCTCCTCAAATTATTCTCCTATTTCCTCTCCCACTCAACTCCAAGAGTGCTCTATCTCTTCTTCCATAAAATGTTGTTAAAGGAAATGTCAGTCATTTAATGTGGACCCAAGTGTGTTGCTTCTTATAGTATCCCAACATGCTTTTCAAATATGTACTAACATAATTCAATAAAATCATGATCAAAGTTTGCCAGTATTAGATTTTTGACCTTCATTTATTAATAATTTGCTATATGAACAAACTGATCTCTGATGAGAGGAAAGTAATCATAATTTTATGCACACATATTGTCTTAGTTTTGTTTCCTGTTGCTATGCTAAACACCCTGACATAAGGAACTTTGAGAAGAAGAAAGGTGGTTGGTCTACAATTCCAAGTCATGGTCCATCATTGTGGGGAAGTCAAGGCAGGAGCTGGAGGATGATAATCATATTACAGCCACAATTAAGAGTGCAGAGAGAACAAATGAAAACTTACTTGTGCTTACCTCAATTTCTCCACTCATACAGTACAGAATCCCAAGCCCAGGGAATGCTGTCACCCACAGTGGGCAGGTCCTCCTACATCAACTAGCATAATGAAGACAATCCCTCACAAGCCAACTTGACTTAGGCAATTTCTCCTTGAGACTTTCTTACCAGGTAAAGAGCATATAAAGTCAACAACTCTCTCTCTCTCTCTCTCTCTCTCTCTCTCTCTCTCTCTCTCACACACACACACACACACACACACACACACACACACACACACACTACACTACCTATGTTTTTTAATTAGTCAGAACCTTCATCGAAGTTGCTCCTAATTAACTATGGTCTTAGATAAGGATGCTGATTTTAATAGGAAAGTAAGACAGACCTACTACTACTCAGGACTGGAATAACAGAAAGAAATATTCAAAGTTCAGGTCATCAGGTAACAAGGAAAGTCATATATTTTATTCATATATTTTCATCTGAGATGATAGTGCCTTGGTCATAGGTAACATTTAAAGACATTCAGAGTAAGGGGAGAACATTAAGAAGTAAGATGTGGTTACATAAACAAAGAGGGGGTTGCAACTTCTTTTAAGATATGTAGCACAAGAGTAGAGACTAACTGAAACCAATAAACAAAATTCACCAGGGTTTTTTTTTTTTTCAAAAGGAAAATAAGGCAAACGGACAAACAACAGAAAAGAATTGGCTGTTCATGGTTAACAAATTTGCTAGACAGATCAACAGGTCAACAAGAAGAAATAATCTCAAGTCCTCATTTAACTTTTGTAAGACCCCAGTTTCATGTGGATAGATAAATAGGTTACAGATATACTGATGTAAAAAATTTGATAAAATAAATAATTATGAGACTAAGATAAATGCTCAAAATTGTTAAGAGTTTTCTATGTTATAGGATATAAAAATTATAAACAATTATATCTTTTATCATTTTTCACTGGAAATGTATGTTATTTTGTGATCTGGAATGTGTGATTAAGCAGGTATGTGTGTAAGTAATTTGCTTTTCTTTATGTTAAACCAGTAATTCTCAATTAAGGACAGGTTTATTCATAGAGAGTATGTCTAAATGTCTGGAGAAATATTTTATTACTGTGACTGTAGGCATACTGTAGACTGGGTAGAGGAAAGGGATAAAGCTAGACTTCCTCCAGTGTAGGTGACCATCTCTAAAGTAAAGATTTACACAGACAAAGGTGGTAATAAGATTGGTAAATCCTGATATTAAACAAACAAGAGATTTACCAAGTGCTCATTCCTCCATGTAATAAGTTCTACTTATATTACTTAATATTTGTTTTAGAATTTGATAAAACGTGTTTTGATCACATCTGACCACTCCCGCAGCTCTTCCCATACTCACATCCTCCTTTTCTTATCACCCAACGTTGTGTCCCTTTTTCCCTCATCATGGCCAATGTGTGTTACCGTGTGGTCCTCCTCTGGAGCACAGTCAACCCACCAAGGGCTATACTCTTAGGGGAAACTGACCCTTCCTCTCCTAGCCACCAACAATTGCCAATAACGCCTCAGCTAGGGGCAGAAATGCATGCCCAGCTCCCTTTGCCATCCAGGGATTTGGTGTGGCTTGGGCTTGCACAGTTCTTGTACATGTTCTCACATCTGCTGTGAGTTCATATGCGCAGCTCATATCTGCCTGTTGGTTTAAACAGTTTATTTTTAAATATGAAAATTTAATGAGCTCTCGAGCTATCAAAAAGGTAGTTCACACATAAACATATATAGATGTCTTTATAATAATATATACTGTTTGTGTTTAAGATATATATCCAAGGGTTCAATGTATTCAGACTGTTTTCACTTATTTTATTTTCTCAAGAATTTATGATATGAATAGTATCTACCCCCAAATCAATTTGACCTTTTCTTACCTTGATTGTGTTCCTGCATCTCTATCTTTTATAGAAACATTAATGTTTCATCATAGTGCCACTATTTTTGCATGTATATATTCCTACTTTTAAAACAGGTATTTTAGAATATGTGATATCTCTTTCTCTCAGGATCATACAAGTCAAAATGGCCTGAATTGACTGACAAGTAGAGAAAGATTTTCTTGTTTGCCATTACATCTTTTGGGTTGGCTATTTAAAAGCCCTATGTAGGTATATATTGGTTTATAAAGTATTAAACAATATGCAGCTCTTCTGGATAGAACTGATACTGGTGTAATGTTATTTATATTAATTTTTAGAATTTATGATAATTAATTTATGATAAAAATATGTTTGAGGGCTTGCTTATAGTCAAGAATTCAGAGGTAAATGGGCTGGAGTGTAAGTTGGTCAGTAGAACATGCACAAAAACCTGGGTTTGATCTTTGGCCCTACTTAATGGTTCACAGAGTGAGTAACAGTACTAAAGAGGTGGGAAAAAACAAGTTTGGAATTCACAGTAATCCTTGACTTTATAGATAATTCCAGCCAAGCTTTGTTGCATGAGACCCTGTCTCAAAAATAAAAGATGCTAATTGGATTCTAGATGTTTCCAATGTCTAATATATTCCACATAAAAATAATATTTTCCAGAACAAAATGACATGCAATTTGTTTCCCAACTTTGAATGTGCAGCCTAACCAGAATAGAATTTATCTTGAGAAATTTTGTTCCATCGTAAATGGGCTTGTGTCTGAGATCTTAAATGAGTGGATAATTAGTCAGATAACATTTTAGGAAACCTAAAACTGTCTGTATACCTGGGACCATCCAAGAGGGTCCTGTGACAAAGAGGACTGAGCTGACCTTGAACAGACTGATAAGAACAAGAAGCAAAGAGAGACACAGAAAAGAGGATGAACAAAACTGAGTTGAGACTGGTCACGGCCATAATCATGAAGCCGTGAACAAACAGCCATTGCTGGGGCAGTCGATGAGTTTGGGCTGCTAAGAAGTGACCAAATTGTGGGAGAATCAGAAGAGTGAGTTTCATGGGAAAATCCTATAAAATACCTACACGATATCTACAAATAAGGTAAAACATGCCGTGCCCAGAGACCGCATTTTTTATTCTCAATGAATATGTAAGCCTAAGAGGTTGCCCCATACATAGAGACCTTTGTACTACATAAAGCAAAGCCTGCCCTACATAGGCTATTGAAAGCTCCATTAAAATGACCATTAGCAAAGGCAAGCCAAATTTAGTCTCAGCACCATGTGGATTTCCCATTCCTAGTGACTACAAAGAAAACTAATGTCCTCATTTCCAAAGAGAGGTGCTATAATTAAAGTCTTATTTCAATGACCCTAACCACTATCATGATGGATTTCGCTGTCAAAAGAGTAAGAGAGAAAGAATTCCTTTTGGTCAATGAGTCTTATAAAAGATACAAGAAAAAAAATATTGTTGTTTTTTTAATCAATATTTTTCTAACACCCATTGTTCTGCTTATGATTATATGTCTGAAGTTAGAGATAAGTTCCTCCAAAAATATCCCTAGTCTGCCTTCTACCAATCTGCAGTTTTGTAACCCTTCCTGCATGTTAACACCTTTCCTGAGAGGAGACTCAGAAAAGTCACCAAAGGCTTTATGTTTGAGGTAAGACCTTTATAGTTTAATTCCCTTTAGTAGTTATCAATTAATTAAAATCAATAAAAGCTCTCCAAAGAGTCAGTATGTTTTGAAAATCAAAGATTAGCCTCATATATACTTAAATTATACAAATTATCATCAAATGAATTTATGAACATGATTTGTTAGTTGTCCATGAAAAGGGTTATAGATGCTCACTCTCCTGCAAAGCATCACTGTTCTGGGAAGAGATTCAGCAAGTTCACCTAACAGACTCACAAGCGGCCTCACAAGGAAGCTGATGGCTCTTCCAGGTGACCCCATGATGCTCTTTAGGATAGAACATGTTTTGGTTTTACAATTGGCTCCTTAGATGATTTCCACTTACACTGAATTGTCTATCACAGTGTCGTATCGACACCTTAATTGAAAACCACCCTGAAAATAAGTCTGAGATAAAAAGAAAGAAGGAAATAAATGCTGGGGATTAAGCCACAAAATCTACCACCAATACAAACCCAGATGTGCTAAGGATGTAGCATTTGCAACGTCTTCACTAAAGCACTGCTAACTGAATCGTGTGTGGAACTCTTAATTAACTCCAGTATCTAGGTAACATACAAGGTTTGGCGTCCTGATTTTTGTGAACTAGGTCACTCTGCCTTTTTCAATGGCATCAATGTCTAGCACATTTCTTGGAGAACAATCCAAGCCCAGCTTGTGTCAGCTCACAGGAATTGTTCATGTTCGGGATTGCTATGCTTACAACAGGAAGAGTAATCTACGAAGATTACCACCTACGCAGAAAGTTACTAATGCTTGTATTCTGGGTGATGACTGACAGGTCAGATTCAAGGAAGTGCTGGAAAGGGGGGAACTTAACAATTATAGTCTAATACCTTTGCTCTCACAGCTGCTTTCTTCTTTGGCTAGTAAGAAAGTAATTCTTTCTTAAAACCTCTTAGTTTCTTGAAAGTATCTGGACACAGCCAAGACCAAATACCAGATTTTCTAGTAATAAATATTCACTAAATCCTTTGCCTATTCACTCTTGTATACAATATATATCAGAGGGTACCCAGAAATTGGTTAGGAAGAAGTATTTTTTTCATGCACAGATATAAAACAAAGATGTTTGTTCAGTCACAATGGAAATAAAAGCTTCTGAATAAAAGTAAAAGATTCAGAAGAATCATTTGCAGTCATCTCTAGGCCTGGGGTCTTTTATGTGAACCAGGGAAGTTTTGTAGTTGCATCCAGTGTTAATTAATAAAAGTCCTGCGGCTGGAGAGATAGCTCAGAAATAGTTCAGAGCACATAATACTCTTGCAGAAGAGTATTTGATTTGATTCATGGTTTGGCTTGGTGCTGGTTTGATTCCCAGGACCTACATTGCATTGATCACAACCACCTGTAACTCTGGTTTCAGGGCATAACGTGCCTCCATTCACCACAAACATGCATGTACATACATAATGAATTTTTATTTATTTTACATTTAAATTCATAAAAGCGGTCTGGGAAGATGGCTCAGTGCCTGATGCTCAAGCAAGAGAACCAGAGTTCAACTCAGGTCCTCAACACCTACTTAAATGCCAGGTTGGCATGGCAACCCACTTATGATCTAGCATTGGAAGGTGGAAGCAGGATCCTCAGGACAAGCTGGTCAGTGAGGCCTGCCTCACTAGTGAGCTCTGGGTTTGATTAATAGAGTATGCCTAAAACGAAAAAGGCTGGAGAATTATCAGAACAATTCCTGACATTGTCCGTAAGCTGCTCATGCACCAACACTCATAGCACATGCACTGGCACACATATGACATGCACTGGCACACATATGACATGCACTGGCACACATATGCACATGCACCATCATACATATGCACATGCACCATCATACATATGCACATGCACTGGCACACATATGCACATGCACTGGCACACATATGCACATGCACTGGCACACATATGCACATGCACCATCATACATATGCACACGCACTGACACACATGTGCACACGCACTGGCACACATATGCACACGCACTGGCACACATATGCACATGCACTGGCACACATATGCACATGCAGTGGACACATATGCACATGCAGTGGACACATATGCACATGCAGCGGACACATAAGCATATGCATCAGCAAACATATACACACACACCTGCAAACACGCATGCACCCACAAGAAAGAGAAAAATGAAAAAAAAAACCTATATGAATTGCTGATGAGCATGTTATAATCACTATTTTAAAAGCTAGTCATTTAAGTGTTTCATCTCACCTTGTAATTCTATAAATCTATACATGAATCCATTTAAAAGGACTGTGGATGTGTTAACCAAGCATGTGCATTGATAGTGAAGATGCAGGTGACAGCTTCTGCTCTTGACAACTAAGGAAGACTGAGCATGCAAGGAGAAAATATCATGTGGGTACAGTGCTGTATCTACAACTTTTCAGATAAATAGAACAGAAAATGAATCTTTTATTTCACCCAGAATAGCAATAAGCACAGTTTTTGCTTGAGTGTAAACAGGGACAAAGTATTTTCTCTGAGTTGCTAATAAGAAAAAAAAAAGACTATTTCAAAGAATAGAGCATGAACATTAAGTAACAATATCTATGTGAAGTCCACTTGAATCATGGGTGAAAATAAAAGCAACTATTCTTTTTCTTTCTTTTAACATTAGGTCATGGAACTAAAGGAGTATTTGAACTTCTGTCTGGATGGCGGAGAACCAAAGAGAATTTACCCTTCAAAGACAGGGTAGCGGACGCCTATTCTGATGTGATGGTCACCTACACCATGACCAGCTCCCTCTACTTCATCACTTTTGGTATGGGTGCCAGCCCCTTCACAAACATAGAGGCAGTGAAGATCTTCTGTCAGAATATGTGTGTCTCTATTCTATTGAACTACTTCTACATTTTCTCTTTCTTTGGCTCTTGCCTGGTCTTTGCTGGACAACTAGAGCAAAATCGATACCACAGCATCTTTTGCTGTAAGATCCCTTCTGCAGAATACCTGGAACGCAAACCTGTGTGGTTCCAGACAGTCATGAGTGATGGGCACCAACAGACATCCCATCATGAGACAAATCCCTACCAGCACCATTTCTTTCAGCACTTCCTCCGAGAACATTACAATGAGTGGATTACCAATATCTATGTGAAGCCATTTGTGGTCATCCTGTATCTCATTTATGCCTCCTTCTCCTTTATGGGGTGCTTGCAGATCATTGACGGAACTAGCATCATCAACCTACTAGCCAGTAATTCCCCAAGTGTGTCCTATGCCATGGTTCAGCAAAAATATTTCAGCAACTATAGTCCCGTCATAGGATTCTATGTTTATGAGCCGCTTGAGTACTGGAACAGCAGTGTCCAGGAGGACCTGCGGAGGCTCTGTAGTGGGTTCACCACAGTTTCCTGGGTGGAGCAGTACTATCAGTTCCTGAAAGTCAGCAACATCAGTGCCAATAACAAGACTGACTTCATCAGTGTCCTACAAAGCTCATTTTTAAAAAAGCCAGAATTCCAACACTTTCGGAATGATATCATTTTCTCTAAGGCAGGAGATGAAAACAACATCATTGCTTCTCGCTTGTATCTGGTGGCCAGGACTAGTGGGGACAAGCAGCAGGAAGTCATAGAAGTCCTGGACAAGCTGAGGCCCTTGTCACTTTCAAAGAGCATCAGGTTCATCGTGTTTAACCCTTCCTTTGTTTTCACAGACCATTACAGTTTGTCAGTCACCGTGCCTGCTCTGATAGCAGGCTTTGGGGTTCTCCTGGTGTTAATCCTGACTTTCGTCCTCGTGATCCACCCTCTGGGCAACGTCTGGCTCATTCTTAGTGTCACCTCAATTGAGCTGGGTGTTCTGGGCTTAATGACCTTGTGGAAGGTCAACATGAACTGCATTTCTATCCTGTGCCTTATCTACACTTTAAATTTTGCCATTGACCACTGTGCACCACTGCTTTACACGTTTGTACTAGCAACCGAGCACACCAGAACACAATGTATAAAACGCTCCCTGCAAGAGCATGGGACAGCCATTTTGCAAAACATTACTTCTTTTCTTATTGGGTTGCTCCCCCTCCTCTTTGTGCCTTCAAACCTGACCTTCACACTGTTCAAATGCTTGCTGCTGACTGGGGGCTGCACGCTTCTGCACTGTTTCATTATCTTACCTGTGTTGCTAACCTTTTTTCCCCCTTCCAAAAAGCACCACAAGAAAAAGAAACGTGCCAAACGAAAGGAGAGAGAGGAAATTGAATGCATAGAAATTCAAGAGAACCCTGATCACGTCACCACAGTTTGAAGGTGGAGACTTTTTTTTTTTCTTTCCAGTGTTGCACAATGATACAGGGCAAGGAAAGCTCAGACCTCAGCTGCTTGGGCTGGCCAGGGGTAACAATGCAAGTCAGATCAAGAGTACTTTGCTCATGATACATCCAAGGGTCTGCTTCCTGTCGGGGGGAAGAGGGGATAAAAGGAGGGAAACTTCTTTGCAACCTTGTTCTCCATGAGAGATACATTTCCAGACACTGATTTCGAGCTATGGATTTCCAAGAATGGATGGATTACATGTTAAGACAAAAGGCTGAAAGAGCTAAAGATGCAAAAGAGATGCTTAGAAGAAATGGAGAACAGAGACTAGTTGGTCCAGATAGGGGGAAAGACATAGGAAATGTCTCAATTGCCATGTCACTTTTCATGTTTGCTTTTTGAACAGGTCAGTCAAAAGAAACCTATGCACGCGAGCAGTACGTATTTAACCCTGTCTAAACCAAAGGACCACCCAATGCATTTTGTGTGTACATATAAGTATAAAGATACTTATATTTGTCTTTAGTGTCCATTGGTGTTTGGGTGAAAAAAAAAAAAGATGTCCATTTGCAGATAGACTGGCCTTTCTTTAGAAAGTCAACTCAGCTTTAGCCAAATACATAAGCTCATTAGGGGTGATGCAAAATATATAAATGGCCACTTAAAATCAACTCGACTGTCTAGACAGCTAGAGTGTTTTCCACTGTGTGGTAACAAAAGAAACAGAAATTTGAATCCATTAAATTAAATACCTGTCATGTTGCTGGTCCTCGGGATTCTAGCAAGGGATGACATCACAGAGGCATGAAAAGATATTTGAGTGAATTAGCATGTGGACAAATGTTTGAAACCTAACATAGTTGAGATGGCCTATCATGAGCCTTTAACATTTTTGTGTATTTGGAAGGCCAGCACCACTGCTTTTGGATATCTCACCCATCTGCAAACGAGCACTTTAAGCATCTTGTCCTTGTGAACCTATGTAAGAGCACAGAGTATATGTGTGAGAGGGGAAGAAAGAAGGAGCTAACATCCCACAGTTACGCCCTCTTATTTTAGATGGTGAAAATCCATGACTGTGGCATATAACAGTTAACACAGGATAAAGAAAATACATGGGAAACTCGGAAAGTCAGTGGACCAATGCATCATCCATGCAGCACACAATCCTTAGCATAAGAAAAACTTCCCAACTCTATAGACTCTAGTGTGCTCCTTGGAATAAATCTGGAGCATCAACCCAGGCCATGATCACTATGATGGTGGTCATCATAGCCGCTGCAGCATCGTCTTGTAGTTTCTTGCAGTTATCAGTGTCTTGTTAGCTAGAAAGTCAGCTCCCACCACACGCATCATGTGTATATACTGCTGGATTTTTTTACATCAAACAAAAGTACTGAGGTAATGTTTCCACTGAGTTAGAGTTTAAATCTGTGCCCTAGGCAGGTACTCAGCCCGCTGGGTACCTATATGGACTAAGGCTGTTATTTATGTTGGAGAAGTTACCAGACAATTCCTTTCCCTTGCCAAATAGGGACTTAAGGAACAGTTTATCTTCAGGTAGAATAAAACAAAAGTTCAATGATGGCATGATCTGCTAACAAGCTCTTTTTTTCGGAAGAAAGTTGATATTTCCCACCAATTTGGGTTGTATAATTTAAATGCATTAATAACATTAACAGAATTAAAAGGCCAAACATGACAGAGCTCTTAGGAAGTCCCCTTCCTTTTACAGTGTTTAGGAATGATGTTGACATATTAGTGAAGCAAGAGCTCTGCTTTCGAGAACCGCACAGATTCTAAAAGGGACATTATTAGTTAAAGACAATTACAGTTTATTGAATGGCATTTGTTCTGTTCTACCTTAAGGCCCCTGTGTTTCAATGTTCCCACGACTGTAGGTGCAATAACTGTAAGATTAGCTGGGAAATCTAACTGCCTGTAGCCACGTTTAATGCTTTCTCTGTTTCTGTACGATCATGTCACAGTGAAGGCCAGCCTTTCATCTCACAAACTTCTGTGCTAGGGAGAACTGGCTCTCACCACAACTGACCTCTAGGCCATGATCTTATGTTTGAAGTTGAATTTTCTGAGCAGTCCTTGGAGCAGGAAACCAGAATTCCTCTTTCGCAGTTATTCATCATTTGTGAAGATGGCGGTCGCTGCACCTGTTTGTAAAGATGGCCGCAGAAGCTGAGGACTCCGTGCCGCCCCATGTCTGGCCATATTCAGTGGTACTCCGTGATTCCACCTGTTTTGTACCTACGGTTAACTTATTTGAGTTTTATAATTATGATCAATCATTTCAGATGCAAAAACAAACAAAAAAGAGATTGCCAAGCTAACTGACAATCTTGCCAATTGTCAAATTTATAGGAGTACAGCTACATATTCTGCCAAACCAACAATTTTAATCCCCACCCCCGAAACCCTTGGATAGGAAAAGACTTCTGCTTTTGGCAATGTCTTCAAGGATCAAATGTGTAGGGCAAATAGGAATTTCTCATGGTCAAATTGTCTTGAGAGGTGGCATTTTAGAAGAGATGTTATCTTCTCCAGAACGCCATGATTCTCTCTAAGGACTTGTAGCAATAATTTACTGGAATGAAACTCCATGTTCTGGATGAGTTCGTGGCACACCCCAGATGCCTTGACTTGGTCTTAGGAAGTGATGTGAGCCCCAGAAGGGTCTGGACAAGCACCATCCAAACCTTCCAGTCTCACTGTGAAGCAAGTATTTCCAAAAATTCCTCCAGTGAGTACCAAGATGCACCCTAAAATCTGAGGTCATGATTTGGAGGTAATTCACCATCATTAACCGTGTCTGGGAGCTTGTATACTCCTCTCTGGCTTTGCAAGTTTACGCTCATTTTGTCCATTTGTGAAGCATTGATGGCATTCAAGTTAGGAATTTCTCAACTATCAAAGAGAGGACCATTCAAAAAGCCTAGAAGGAATCAGTGGGAAATCTTAGATTTGTGGAATATTTTATTTTACTGTAATGCGTTTTCTCTTAAATTGGGAGATTTTAAAGAACTTGTGAACCCCACACCTTTTCTTGTTTAAACTGGATTGTGTCTCCATCAAAATGTGAAACAGAAAGTGTTGTATATGTTCCACTCTCCTCAAAGAGGAACTCACCTAAATTATCAGACAAGCTTTGTTTATTCCATGGTCTAACCTACATCATGTATAAGTCTGTTGAAAGGATGTGTACTTACATTGTCCCTTGGGTCCTCGCAGTGATCACGAACCCCTTTGAAGGCTGTGTGTGAGTAGCCTGTGAGAGAACTACTCTCATCTAAGTTTGTCTTTACGTGAATGTCTTTTTCCCAATTTATTTCCATTTAATTTCCATAGAAATAAGTTCACCTGTTTTATCTTGTGTTGTGAAAGGAATAATTGTGGGACACAAAGCTCCTAATATGTTAGAATAGCCATTCTTGTATGTTGAACTTGAGTATAAGAGCTATGTCCACTCTGTAATTATCCATTGCACTTTACCATAACAAATTAATCCTTCTAGACTTGTGACTGGAGCTGGGGATTAACTATTGCCATTGAAAATTTGTGTGTATTTTTATACATTCAGTGTAAATATTGTCATTACAATCAGATATTTTTTATAACCAAGCAGTTATATAAATGCATGGCACAATGCATGCATGGTTACTAATAGTATGTAGATTATTAAAGACACTATTTTCAGAGTCATTACACTTTTTATTAAAATTTTCATATTCTCTATCTTAAATGTCTCATAGGGTTTTGATCACAAAGGCCCCAAGTCTACAGAAAACTTCATACTAAGGGAAGCAATCAGAAAATTGCCTTCTCGTATGTCAACAGCAGCCACCTGTACTAAAATGGCACTGGGAAATCCCAGGAACTAAGTCTGGTCTCTTGGGTAAAGGACCAGGCATTTGTCCATAATTAAACATATGAACATGCCCTGGGTTTGCTAAGGTCATAGTAAACCAGAAGTTGTTGTCTCCTAGGACTGGAGAATTCTGTGAGTTGCTCACTCTTCCTGGGGGGAGGTCTATGTTCACTCGGCTTTGTTTGTGTCTACATAATGTTCTGATAATTTTTTCAAAGGTGGCCCTGGAACTTTCATTTATTTCAAGAGAATGTCAAGATCAATTTCATTATGTTTTTTAAAAACAACAAATTCTTTTTCTTCCTGTTTCAAACGAAAAAGCAAACGAAGAGCAAAAAATAGTAACAAACAGTTATGACCATGTTTTATGGCATTGAGTCAAAACATTTAAGGCTGAATTAATATGCCCTTGAAGTCTCACCATCTCCAATCTAAACACAAAACTCTGCATCATCTCGGTGGCACAGGCCCTTATGCCAGCTTTTTTTTAGCAATGATTTGCAGACACACTGCACAGAAAATAATTCCATTTTCTTTTAAATATTTTCTTTAGAAATGCCTGCAGTGATGGTGACCAAAAAGAAAGGTCTTTGCATGACGTGCAGCACACGAGCGCTGGGGATGAATGCAGTCATACTTCCATTTCTGTACCAGATGACCAGTGTTCCTCTACATCGTGATGTAGACAGGAAAGCAGGAGGGAGTGCTCTGTGCTCCAAATGTTTTGGAATTTGGGAAGGTGACCTTTGGATGAGATTGGGAGATACTGAAAGATGGATACGGGTGCATCTAAGAAGTCATGATGATAGAGAGAATGGCATCAGTAAAGTCCTTACATACTAGACTTTACAGGTTAGAAAATAGCACCGAAGATCGGATGGTGCATCAAAACTAGAGGTTCTTAACTGCTAGCAAACCCAGCTATATGCAGCCACATCCCACTTGAAGATCATGTTCTTGTTTATAAGATTCAGTCATTGAGCCTGCTTCTGGATTTCTAAGCATGGCCAGGTATGTAGACCCTTTTGTGAGTGAGAGCAAGAAGCTAACAGACTCTGGAAAGAGTTCAAATAAACGCCCAGGGAAGTCTTCATTTTCAGCATATGCTGTAATACATATAATGACTTTGATCATTCTTATGCACTTAACAAGGGCCCCTCTCTATTGTTGATGAAGACGTCATTTGCTTTTCTTGTGAAATGGAAAGCAATTCAAAGAAAGAACTATATGAAACCAGTAAGTGCAGTGTATGTAGCTGTTACATCGGCCATATCTTAGCTCTTCCACATCCTCAAGGAGATTGTCAGGGTAATAGGAGTTTAGACTACACTGGGCGCCTCTGCCAGATAGGTATTTTTAATCCAATATAATATTTATAAATAAGATCATTGAGAGTTTTGCACTTTTATAAACTAATGGAATCCAGTCCCTAGTATTTCACCCCGTTGAATTTTCCCTAAGAAAGCTGTTATATGTCAAACTAATGAAATCCTAAAAATCAAAAAGAAAGTTGAGGTCATGGGAGTAGGTGTGACTCACAGACGTCTGGTGATTCTCGCTCCATTTCCTGGGCTCCGGTTCACCAGTCAGAAGCTGGTATTAGTCTTTTGTAGTTCTCTTGTGTTCCAATTTGCTGCGTGGCTCCTGGCTTGCCTGACATGTTTCCTTTCCCTTTGTTTTTACAGTTACTAAAGCGACTCCATTATCCCCAGGGCTCTCTCAATCCAGAGGAGCAATAAGAGTTTTAATATTTTGGAAGATTTCATTGAAGTTGTTTCCTGGAAAGTATTAGGAGTGACCACCATGGGTAAAAGATAAGTGGCGCTTATTACAAACAAGTCTCTTTCCAGTCCTGAACAGATTCAGCCTGGGCTCTTGGTCAAGATTGTCCACAGGACCTGTGACAATCATCACCTTATCTAAACGTGAGAAGGGAGTAGAAGCTCCCACTGGAAATTGAAATCACTTCCGCCATCAGAGTGGGTAGATTGCTAAGTACTAGCAGCCATAGTGAGAGACCTTGAAAAAACCTACAGCAGCGGCGTCTGTATAGAATCAGGATATCCCAGCGTGTTTTCTCTTCCAAGATAAAAGGCAGCTACTGAAAACTCTGACCTTTCGCTCACCAGGGTGGTTATCGCGAGGTAGCCAGAGAGCTAATGTGGCAAGCTTATCATATGTTCTCCCATTAATTACACATCTCCTTTCAGCAATAGACTTCCTGGCTCTTAAGTAGAAAATCTGTCACTGTTTGAAAAGGGCAGAGAGCTCACTAAGCTCCCTCGCAGGGATACTTAAAGATAAAATGGCGTCCAACCTTTAACTAAATGGTAATATATTATATTTATTGCCCTTTCACTTTGTAAACTTACCAAGCTAACTACAAAATGAACCCCCCAATGTGCGGCTTCACCTGCTCGTACCATTAACTGTAAGTATTTGGCAATGACATCATTTTGTGCAGCTGTCCAGTTATCTCTTCATGGACATCCCAGAGAATGAAAATTAGCTCAGATAATGTATTAGTTTAGAAAGACTATTGTCTGGGATTAACTTTGAGACAGTGGTCCATCAGGAGGTGTGTCATCAAACGCTCTATGACTAACTTTAATGACCAGCCCATGTGCCCTTCCTTTCAGTGGACAGGAAAAGGTATCAATTTGTGTCTTTAATAATGTCAGACAAATATGAAAAGATACATCTACATCCTAAGGTTCCCCACTCCCGGAAAAATTTCTGTTTTCACCTCAGTTAGGATTCTGAAACACTGGCTGATGGAATCAGTGTAGAGAAAACAGCCATGAAGGACCATTGCACCCATGTACTTAAACAAACCACAGGCGTGAAAACAGAAAATGGGTGTTTTATTTCCTTTTCTTTCCCAAAAGAAATACCCTCCGGTTCCCATCATGGCTCAGTGAGATACCAGTCTTTGCAACAAAATGAAGAAATTTCAATACACATGAAATTGTAAGGTCCCAGCCTCTTAACAATACAACCCACATGGCAAAATACCACTGTCGGTTGACGGAGGCAGGCGGATCTCTGTAAGTTCGAGGTCAGCCTTGTCTACAAGAGCTAGTTCCAGGACAGGCTCCAAAAGCTGTCTCAAAAAACCAAAATTATTTATTTATTTATTTNCACGTCCCCCTCCCTCGTCAGCCCAAAGAGCAATCAGGGTTCCCTGCCCTGTGGGAAGTCCAAGGACCACCCACCTCCATCCAGGTCTAGTAAGGTGAGAAAAAAAAAAAGCCAAAATAAATAAATAAAAAAAGGGATTTTCAATATGATGTTTTTTTGTGAAAAATGGATTCATATATCACATCCAAGTTCCAAAGAATAGATCAAAGACCTCTGTTCCAGAATTCTGCAATGTGGTTCCACCCCTAAAACTACCTTATTTACAGAAGCTTGGAGGAAGCAAATTTGATACCAAAAAGTATGACCTAAGTTGTAGCTCAGTGTCAATACCTTCTCCAAAATAGTGGACTGCTCAAATACACGTCTTAGGTCTTACTAGGATGAGTTTAAAAACTCATTCCAGTGTTTTCAATTTGCCCAAATTTGGTCAATTGTCAAAATTTGTATGCATTTCCATTTTGGGTAAGTAAAATAAAATAATTTAAAAGTGAGGTTTTTATAACTATCATAGTAATAAGTAAATGGGATTCTTTCTGTATTTGCACATGTAAATTTACATTCAATAACTGATTGAATTTCATATCTCAATGAATACAAACTGTATTCTAAATATCCATTTCATTATTGTTTTCAATTCTTGGATGTCTTTGCTTCACAGTGTGACATAGCATAAGCCATTATTCATAATATATATTACATTTTATATATATACATATGCATATACATATACATATGTATGGTCTTGTTTTGTTGTATTTTGATTTTTTATGATGCTGGATCTCATTGTGTAGCCCTGACTAGCCTTGAACTCAAAGAAATCCCCCACCTCTGGCTCCAGAGGACTGGGATTAAAAGTTTGGGCTGCCACACACAGCCAGATGTTTTATCCCTATTGGAGATTTGTTTTGTTTGTTATTTTGCTTGATTGTTAAATAATTTGAGATGGGGTTTTTCTATGTAACCCTGGCTGACCTAGATCTCAGTGTGTATCCTAGACCTAACCTAGAACTCATATCCCCCTGCCTCCACCTCTTGACAACCTCCCAGATTCTAAGATTACAAGTATACACCACCACTCTTAGATTTTTTTAAACTATTAAGAATATCATTTATTGGGGCTGGAGAGATGGCTCACCAGTTAAGAGTGCTTAACTGCTCTTCCAAAGGACGAGGATGTAATTTCTAGCACCTGTTTGGCAACTCATAACTGTCTGTAACTTCTGTTCTAGGAGATCCAGAACCCTCACACAGATATATATATATATATATATATATATATATATATATATATATATATATACAGGCAAATCACCAATGCATACAAAATTAAAATAAATTAAAAGAAAAAAGAAATAATATTATTTATTAAAATAGTACTGTGATATACATCAGCTAGCTCTACATAGTTAAGATAATTCACCACCCAAAGCAAATTAACAAGTCTTGGTAGTCTTACAAGACATCTTTATGAAACCCCAAGACCATAAATATCTCTACGATATGTAAAGTAAAGAATCTATTATGAAAATAACCTCAATCATTGTACTAATTTAAAATTTGAAGTAATGTGCAGTTGGCACAAATAAATTCTACCCAAGATTTATTATATGATCTGGGCCAATTCTCTCTCTCTGAAATTTATCACATTGTAGTGAACCCTTATGGAGACACAACGTCTAAAAATACTTTAACTCATCATTTTTCTCACAACTTGATAACACCAACAATAAATAAGACAGTGGCCCCCAGGCAGCATGCAGGTTCAGAAAAGAAGATCTATTACACTCCACAGCATACAGCTCCACACCTGGAGGAAATCATGGGCCGTCAGCAATCACTCCTAAATCATTCAAATCAAGAATCTGAATTTTCTAGTTTCCAGGTCTGTTGGGTTGTGGTGATGCATGTGACCACAACAGTATGAGGAATTCATAGCTAACCTAAATGTAACAATCACAAAGGAATACTGAAACCAACCAAGAGCAATCAGTCCACACCAAAGGCTGACTCTGCTGAGCCTGTGTCCTCTGTCACTGCATTTTCATCATTAGAGCCATGTGCCTTGTAATGCCTCATGTGGGGCAGTTTCTCACAGTGTTTCAAAAGCAAGGATGCGCTTGTTACCCTTGGGGAAATGTTTTTAATTTATTCCTTAACTGTTTTCCCATTTGGGATTTAAGATTTTCATTCTTGATTTGTCTTCTTTTTCTCTTTGAGTAAAATTATTTTGCCTTATAACAACTAAAATGCATTTCGTTTGGTTAAGAATAAACATGTCTAGCATGAAGTGAAGTCAGAACTTAGCAAAATCTAAGATGGCTATGTGAACATGTTTGCAAGCACACAGTTCAGAGAAAGTCTGCTCGTTGATACTTTATGTGCTTCAAGCAGAAATCCCCCACATGTTTTAGTCTTGGAAGCTGTCACAACACAGGGCACTCTTCTTAGAGAACATTCAGTAATCATATATTCAAGATAAAATTTTTTAAAAAAGAATCCTGCCGCTTTTCACTTGTGTCCTATGTGAAAAGTGATTTTTTTTTGTAGCCAAGTCAATCCGTGAAGAACTATACTGAGAACATATTTTTTTATTTCTTGTTTTCTCAGAATAGTCTCTTACAGCCAGCTACACAGCAATAAGGAACAATTTTATGTTGATTCGCATGGTGATTTCTGATGAGCTGAAATGCTGCCTCCTAGAGCTTTACACAGTGTGATAGTTAAATATACTTTTTAAAAAAATTGTATTGGTACAAAAAATTAAAACAAATACAAAAAAATTTAAATATCTGAAAAATGATTTGCTTTGGCATCTGCTTGTTAGTTCACTTTGGCATTTGCGGGTAAAGATCGGAAGCGATGAGAAAATCTTGGCATAGATGAATGTCTAATCGGTCTCCAGATTCCATCCACTGCTCCTGACCTGTGGCTTATTTCTTTACTCTCCTTGTGGCTTCAATCTTGTTCATTTACTCAACAAATATTAGGGGTATCTGCACTGACGTCTGAGCAAAGGACTCAGAAAAATACCAAGGTCGGATCTCCCAAGGCGGTGACTAGAAGAAATTCCTGCATGTGATATTTAAGGAAACTGGAGAGCGAATCATGAACACCTACACTAAGTAAGAGTTTAACATGTGAAGTCAGAGTAGGGAGAGCACAGAGTGGGGGGAAGGTGACTGGAAACATGGTCCAGGCTGCGGCTGTGGCAACACCTCACAGAGTGGGTACAGGTGAAATAGAAAGCTGGACTCTATTGTGAGGACACTATAAATGATTACCAGGATTTAAGAAGGCCATTTGGAATATAGGCTTAAAGTTATGTTCTTACACAATTTAAACACAGCAGTCTTCATTTCCTTATTTCTGTATTTGCTCTTAAAGTCAGGTACTCAAAACCTCAGCAACATCATTTCTGTTTCTTAGTATGCAGTGGTGACAGGAGTCAGTTTATGGTGGGAGCTTGTGCATAGACCAGTAGCTACCTGGTCTTACCAGATGCAGCATCAGGCGGTTCTCAAAGTGCAGCCCGGAAATACGGACCTGGATAAACTGGATCCCAACTCTTCCAGGAATAGCAATTCAGGCATTATACTCAAATTAATCATCTAATAGAGTAGGGATTATTAGCCTAGTCTACAGACTGTTTCAACATTGTAACCAGCCCTGTGTTGCTATGGTACCATAATTCATTTTTTCATATGGACCTGTATAAAAGTTGTCTGTACAAAGACGTCCAAATACAATGTCATGAGAAATAATTGCACCGTTTGCCCCTCCACCTGCACATCCTCTTCCACATGTGACATTTAAGACAAGGAATTGGTTAAAGTGCTCTAAATCATATTTATAATTCTATGATATTTATTTATTTTATATGTAGGAGCAAACACATGTCACCCCATAGGTGTGGAGGTGAGAGGACAATTTTTAGGAGCAGGTTCTCTCCCTTCATCGTGTGCATCTTGAGGACTAAACTCAATCATCAGGCCTAGTCGCAAGCACATTTATCTGCTGAACCATCTCACCAACCCTCAATCATTTTTTAAAATCATTTGCATATCATTCACTTTAACATTTTTAAAAATCATGGTGAAATATAATATATGTACATAATTTTAAGTACAGAAATAACTCATTTGAATATTAACAACTTCCTTTTATAGCTGAAGTGTTAGTCATAATAATTGGTATTTCAAATAAAACATCAACCCCAATTGTATTTTGCTTCTGTAATAAAGGAGGCTATGAGAAGGACGTTTGAACCTTTAAATCTGAAATAAGCATTTGCCAGTGATATCAGAGTTATAGATAAGACTGCAACTGGTATGGAGATGCTGTCTTCAGAGTGTTTGAAAAGGTCCTATGTTCCTAGAATTGGGGTTGACACTAAAGTCACCAACCAAGTGGCCAAAGAAGTTGGAAGTCAACAGATACACTCCAAAGGATGTTTTCAATAATGTCTGAATCAACACAGCCAGTGATTTGCAAAATCTTGTGGTAATCTGTATGACCTAGAGAAATTCTTCAAAGTCCTTAATGCCCTGTATGGATATCAGACAAGGAAGTCACCAGATCTGGCAGAGCATCAGTGTTCTGTAAGTCCCCTAGTGAGACAATATATAGCTAAATTTCTAAACTAGTGGCTTAAACCACAGGTCCACCATGTTCATCCCATGAACACTTACAAGCTGATGAGACGAAACAAAGACATCTTTTGAAGGTCACAGACCAAGGATGATGAGACATATCTACAATCATTTAGGATGCAGAGGCCTGATGATTCCAAATTTCTCAAAACCATTCTTGATGACAAAAGCAGACCCTGCTACAAAAACATCAACACAGCGAAATAATGGGTGGTATCCATTATTATGCCTGATAAATTTAAATCCCAAAGAGCATACCCAAAGGTAAAGAGCTGATTCTAGTAGAGGCAAATCCAGTACATTATTCTTACATAACTAAACAGGGACGCTTCCTGACTGGGCGTCCCATGTGACAGGACACTAACAAAGTCCTGGGAGCAAAAGGCAGGCTGTGTTCCTGGATCTACAAACACAGTTTAGCTTCCGTGTTGAGTAGAAGAAGAATTGAGAGTTTAGAAGATATTATATTTAATACCGTGGACTCTAGGATTCCCTATCCAAATTTTTATTACCCGAGTCAAGGTGTATTGATATGACCCTTAATGATATTAATATAGGTTGAGTGAGTGGTAAAAGAAAAACCTGGACCCAAGGACATAAGTAAGCAGAATATTTTGGTCACCAGTGGAAAAACATAATGCGAATGACCAGAAATAAGGATGTGATAGCGAGGAATTAAAGGAGAAAAAAGGAGCAAAAATGAATACAACACTGTGGGGAAAAAAAAAGTAAAGCTTCTACCTATAACATAACATGGATTTCAAAGGTTTGTTTCCGGTGTCTAAAGCATGAGAATAGTGTCACACAATTAAAATTAAGCATCTGTGCTAATTCAAATTAGTACAGTACCTTACAAATGTCTATTCCAGTCAGTGGTTTGGTGGGTACTCTAAAGACTCTTCTATAAATAAAAGTTTAATTTTATTTTAATAATCATGCTTATGTGACTTTAGCATGCAAATTAATGTGTTTTTGCTAGAGCTCTTAAAACAAAATATCAGCTTGAAAAATCTCGGTCTTATATCTGCATAATGGTTGATTTGATCCTTTTACATACTTACACCAGGGGAAAATGCTTTATCAAAGCTCTTTAACTATAGCATATAAAAGATGCTTCAAAAGAGAAAGAAAGAAAATATTAGAATAAGTAAGTATATCTGATCTTTCATTGTTAGATACTCAGGCACATGATACAATCTTATATTCATGTCTTGTAGCTAAGAAATCTACACCATCTAGATTAATGTGCAATGTTTACAATTGTAACATTTATGTTGACTTGTTAAACAAATTATTCTTAAAATTTATTTGTATTTTAGGGAGTTTATCATTGCAACCACTTTATGCTTTAGATATAATATTATTGGCCCTTGCTAGATCTGAGATTTGGTCATTAATCATCTCCTCTGGAAAATGTGTATAAACCATATGTCCTTATTCTACATGTAGATATTGCTGTTTGGAACCACCAGCACTGGATAATGCTGGACACATATTTGAAAGGTTGGTTTCACCACATATCCCTACACAAAGCAGTTACATAATTCAAAGGAAGCTTCTATTTACTGCAACACTTTTCTTGTCAATAGCAGAAATGTCAAACAGTGCTCATTTATAAGTATACGGTTCTCAACATAGCACTTAATCATCCAGGGGTAATTTGTACACTCTTTGTTCTCCTCGGAGAACAAGCAGATAGATGAGGACAGTGTGTGGGGGTGGCAGCGGAAGAACATAAAGGCTTTGAGATTTGCTAGCCCAGTGCCACAGAGAATGGTGGCTGCATAATGGCCATCCACCTACTTTTGTACTGTACCCCTTGAATCACAGTTTTGACCAGCTAGCAAAAATTACAAAATTGTCCATAAACTCAAATACTCACCAAGTCTTTGATTCAATGAAAAATTTTAAATATTTCTAATGTGCCAGGGTCTGAGAGGAAATTCAGAGAGGAGCGGAGGGCAGATGCCCAGCGAGGAATTTTAGAGTAGTAAACTAGTAGGCAGAACAGCTGTCTAGAGCTATGAGAAATTACGTGGCACCAGTGAGTAAATCTCGGGCTGCAGCATGCTCCAGACCACCTTGTAGACAGAAGTGTCTATCCCACCTGGTCCCACAAGCATTCAGTCCCAAATAAACACATAGAGGCTTATATTAATTATAAACTGTTTGGCCTATTGCTCAGGCTTATTACTAATTAACTCTTACAACTTAAATTAACCCATAATTCTTATCTATGTTTAGCCACATGGCTTGATACCTTTTCTCAATAAGGCATTATCATCTTGCTGCTTCTGTGTCTGGTGGGTGACTCCATCTCTGTTTTTTCTCTTCCCCGAATTCTCCTAGTCTTGTTAACCCACCTATAGTTCCAACCTGGCTACTGACCAATCAGCATTTTATTAAACCAATTGAAGTGACAAATCTTTACAGTGTACAAGAGCATTATCCCACAGCACCACCTGGCTAACTAATCAGATCTAAATGCTTGACTTCCCCATTGGGCTTCAGATTCAGTAGGTCTGGAGTTAGCCCTGAAATTTTTCATGTCTAACAAGCTCCCAACAGATGCTGATGTGACTGGCCTGTAGAACCTATATTCACTTTTATGTCACATATATAGAAGTTGGAAAAGAGCAGTAGTTTAGCAAGGCTTGTTGATGATCAATCTGAGAGACTACACGACCTAAGTGCTCGATGGAAGGCATTGTAGACTGCAGAAAGAAGTCCACCTCACTTGAGACAGTGCTTGTCACATCAATCTGATGATGAGATTAATCTGGCAAGCTGTTAATACCTCTGGGTATGAGACTGTGTTCGTAGCAAATCTGCCGAGAATTCTCCTATTAAGCTTAAAAGTTGCATACTTTGAATTAAGGCCTAGAGTATGAAAGGTGGTAATTTTAGAGACGTTCTGGTATAAAGGATTTAACTAGAACATGTAAGATGTCACATAAAGCACAAGACTTAACCTGAGCCTAAAATTAGATAACATTGGATACTCTTACTATAGTATATTCCATCCATGCAATGCTCTTTGTTGTTTATGTGAAATGCACACTTAACAATGTATATTCTATTTTAATTGCTGAGTCTGACAACTCTAAGGCCATGGTGTGTGTCAGATGGGCAGGAGGAGCACAAGAATGTAGAAGAAAGAATACTATTAGGCTAAATAAGCCAAATGTTATTTTTCATGTGGAATTGAGGAGGTTGAACACACAATAGCTTCATTGTAAAAATCTTCCTAAGATTCTGAAGTATCCATAGCAATGTTATATGAAGTTTTCAAAGGTCAAAAATTATTGTATTATTCTTCAAACAAAGAAACCATCTCTCAATTCAGCTTAGCTGACAGCCAGTATTAACCAAAGCAGACTCCAGGCATACATTCCAGCTTTCAAAAACTATTCCATCTTCACCTCTATGTGAAACATAGAGTATATGTACAAGATAACACACACAAAAAAAAACTGATAAGCTTAAAAGGGAAAGTTAAGTACAATAAACTCCAGAGCATTTGAAAATTTCTCTGCTCCTGCTTCATCAAGAATTGCTACCAGAAACCTAAATGTCCTCAACACTGGCAAAGAGTGGCTTCCCCCAAGCACTCTGGAGCCACACCAAAAACATTGCAGTTCTCAAATATATTTGTCCCTGGAGCATCTTAACAGACTAGTGTCCATGCATTTAGCAAACACTGAGTCATGCCTTGTTAGAGAAGCTTGTCCTTGTTGCCAGAGTATTGATAAGTACAGATTAGAAAGCCAAGGTAGAAGGTATTCCCAGGTCAGGGTGGAAACCAGTCATTTCCTAAATAATACTGATGTTGTGTAGATTCACCCACAGAAGAAGAGACTACTTAAGGGAAAATAACTCATCAACTTGAGTAATTGGAATGAGACTCTGGGCCTCCAAGAAACACAACTCAGATATGAGTTCCCCTTTTGTTCCAATAGAAGTTCAAGATGAAGAAAGTAACTAAATAGAAATGAAGTTGGACCAGACCAAAGGAAGTCTGAACAAAAGATTACCAAGCGGCCAACTATATGAATAGATATTTTAGTATTTCTAAAAAGTGTTATGGTTTCATTATAACGTGATTGGAAAATCTTTGTTTAAACACACTTGGAGTCAATGATTCCTTCGAGAACTCTAACCAAGAGTAAAAGAGAATTGCCTATAAGAGAGAATTGTGTGTCTTGAAGATGGCCGTGACCAATAAATGCTTTTTGAAACCTTCTAACAAAAGCTATGCTTGGAAATTTTAGTTCCTAGGTCATCAAAGGTCAATGTAGACATTCCAAAACAATAATTGTAAATAATCTTCTAGCAGGTGTTATTAGAGATCCCCTGCAAATGTTCCATTAGTATTTTCTTCATTTACTATTGAGGTGTTATAACTAAATACAGCTCTTGGTTGTTTTTAATACCGGAGGTCACAACCAAAGTTTAAGAAACAGAAAACCTATTAATTGAGAAAAAAAATGTTCATCAACTGAAAATGTGGAAAGTCACCTAAGACAAGGGAAAAGAAAATACAACAGTGGGCTCCTATATCATTCACTTGCTCATGCATCCAGAAAATATTTGTTAAGTATCTGGATTGTGCCACAATATCCACAACTCTGTGCAGTAGACAAAGCTATGTTCAAATTGTACACAAGGCTTAATTAAGGTCTTAAAAGAAGATGTAACAGTAAATCATTTGCTTTAACTGAATGAAACATTTCCCAAAACAGAGTCTTCATATACCTGTTTTTAACCTAACATAGAGCTCAACAAAATTCCCAGTTGATACTTGTTTGCCATAGTAAATACTATGTTTACTATATAAATTACTAGTTTTTCTGTTTGTTAGAATTAAGCATCAATAAAGGTTGGATGTATTTGAACAAGATGGCAAAGTTAAAGGCAAAGATACCATTCCAAATAATAAGTATATTAACAATGCAGAATAGATAAGGCATAAATCTGTGTGTTTGAAACTATTATGCTATTATGTATCAGTTAATATGAATATAAAAGTTTCTAAAAATTGTGATTTATCTCAAAAGAAGAAATACTAGAAAATAGAACAGTCTAGAAAGAATTGAGACCCAAACAAGGAAATGTGCAGAGATATTACAACTGCACGGCAGCAAACCTGCAAAGAATGTGAAATGAAGTCATCTTCTCACCAGTTGCCACTTCTGCGCAGCATGGCAGTGACTAAGGGAGGATGACTAAAAAAAAAAATGTAACTAATTTGGGAAAGCAGAATTTCTGTGTGGATGGAGAAAATAACCTGGTGCCTTTCTAACTGGTGTTTGTCTGGTTTGGGTGTGCACTGAGGTGAGGGGTGGAGGGGCATCGAGTGGCTTGTTTTCTTCTTCATTTGCTTTCACCATGGAGGACATCGGTTTTGTGTTGTGTTGGACTATATTTTTCATAAAAACTGAGAAAATGTACATAAAACTAATTCAAGTCTAATAATTTTAAGATTTTGTCACAGATTAAGAAACTCAATTTTGTGAACACAATTTTAATATTTTAATACCAACTTGGATACACCTCAAGCAAATTATTTGAACCAACTAGTAGACTTTTACACTGTCATTTGTTTTTCTGGGTATATTTATAACCGCTTCACTAATAATAGCCCCTGAACTGTGTGTTAGGTAGCCAATAATATTCTGGGAAACCGAAAATATGAGTTTAGAAATTAAGGGAAAAATTGAGAGCCAGGGTAGAAGTACTAGTAAAAGAAAGAACGTTGCAGGAAGGGTGACGAAGTCTACAAACACATGGCTACAATCTCTAAATTAGTATAAACAATGACATAAATCCTGAAATATTATCAGAAAAGAATGTGTCTTGACCATTGATTCCCAGGTTAACATATGTTTTCATGTCTAAAGTGCTCAAAATTGCTCAATAATTTTTAAGTTGAGTTATTCTTTACTCTTCTTAATAGATGAGTTTATGCATTTGTGTCATATGACCACATTGAACCATGGAGGGGATTTTTCAAAAAGTGCTCTAGGGTGTGGTATCTACCATTAAGTGATATATTGGAAGATGCTCACGGGGGAACTAGTCACAAGCAATGAAATACCAAAGGTGATTCATGATAATTTGCTTACTTGAGAACTATGAGGCTTGATAGTAGATTGTCATTTTGTAAAGGAAGTGCACTTCGGGTACCTTGAAGAAGATGTTGGATCCACCCAGCACTCTGCAGACCTTAACTTGGAGTGAAAGACTCATGAAGGAGGGGAGACGTTACTCCGTCTGCCTTCCATCTTCTCACTTCCTGTCTCACTTCCTTTTGGATTTTTCTATATATCAGATAAATAAATACCTCTCAGAGAGGCTCTGTTTCCACAGTGCCGAAAGTCCAGGCAACTTCACAATGAATCTGAAAGTTCTTTTGCCTGTGAGTTTCTTCCCAGAAATATTAGCTTATAGTCAACCATCCCTTAAATATTTATCGGTAGCTTGAATATTAACAAAAGCCATGGTCTCTTTTGACAGCACAGGGATTATGATTGTATTCTATTTTGCCAATGGGAAGAAAATGAAATCGGAAGCAGGAAAAGTTAACCCGCTCCCGCAATAGTAAAACACGGGTGATTACCATCCTCCTTCACAAGGACATAAAAGGCCCCACCCACCCTAAGCCATTTCCTTCTGGAATTTTCGGGATTTATACACAAGCACTCAGAGCCAGCCTGGCATACGCATGAGTGAAAGGTGTCATCCAATGAGAGTATTGCCTTTTTCCCTCGATGAATAATTTATTGGTACTGTACCCGCTGTTTCCAAGTGCACAGTAATGATTTATCTATTAGTCCTAAAAACAGACGCTCTTAGCTAAAACACAAGTTTTCTAAAACTGTTAACTAGTCCTCTAGTGGCTGGAAGAACTGAGGGGAAAGTGGTTGGTTTAAGTCCTCGTGTATAAGGTTGAATAGATGTTTTCTCTGCAAACTGTACTGGCTTTGTTTCATTCTCTCACAGAGAAATTTCTCCTCTTGTAAGTTTTCTCTCATGAGAGCCCTGCCTCGTTTTCTTTAACCTTAGTGAAATTGTTGTTAAATTCTGTCCAGAGAAACTCTGACTCAGATAGCGAGCAGAGCTTAGCTGATTGTCCATTCAGGTTTTTATGGCTTTTTTTGTTCTATGCCATAGTTCCTAGAATTTCTCCAAAATAACAAGCGTTTGTGTTGAGGAAGTGGCACTGAGTTGTTTGTTTTAAAATGCATTCTTAATTACATGCGGTTTCAGCATGTAGACAGTCCAGTGAGTCCATGATTACATGTAACAGTGTTCTGGGATATGTGATAACTTTTATTTCTACTGTTTTCATTTCTGCCTTGCTACTTACGTTTTTACCTGCTTGAACTTTGAAGGCGTGGCGATCCGGATACATCTGCTATTTCTGTCATACATACTGTGTGTCCTAGATAAGGAATTAGCTTGTGGAGAGAGGTGACCATGATAGGACAAAGTCATTTTCTTCTTGCATCTGCCCCTGCATTTAAAATTAGAGCTGCCTGCTACCCAACCAAGGATATTTCTGAGAGCCTTTCCTTCCCTACAAACATAGGGTTCTCCCCTGGGCTCTCCACTGGAATCATTCCAGCCGACAGCTTCTAGGGAACATCCGGGAGACTAGGAGGACAATGCTCAATTCAATCTGGAAGTGAGCTGACCCTGCAACCCTCCTGCTTATAATTAAAACCAACTGAAATGTGTTGAGGACTATTTTTGATGGATTTGGGTCTGAGACATGAGACTGTATCCTTAAGCGTGCTGCCCTCATTCCTCAAGGTACCAATGCTGAATGTACATAATTGCAGGTTGATGAAAAAGCTATTATAAATGAAATAAACTTTAGCGACTTGCAAAGAATGCTTAATGGCATCTATTAGCGTGTTTCATATCTGTTCAGTGAGGAGCCTTCGTCATTGTGTTTTTAGCTTTACAGCTTTGTCATTGCTGCCTCCCAGAGGAATGGAAGAAACCATTAATTCATTCAGCACACTTTACACTAGGAAACACTATGGATTAAGGTGGCATGAAACCAGGCCAGCTGTGCAAGGCAATACTGAAAAACTTAGAATGCAATAAAGAAATGTAGATAATACAGGTGACCACTTCGTGCTATCTGGATCCTTGTTTGTTAACTGGATACACAAGATGTTTTTGCATCTTGCCATTCAGACAGTATGATGCCAATACCATCTAGGACAGACATTTTGAGAGGTGAGGCATTTTTAAATGGTATAGTGACCTGTTAGATGGCATTAAAACTCTTTATAGTGAATGCCTATCTATTCTTACTAGTCTAGGGAGAAAATTCCTTTTTTTTCTGCTGGACCGAGATTATTTTCAAAGGCTGTACAGCACACTAGCACAGAGCAATCTTCTGGGGAAAAAAAATAAACTAACGGAAGAAAAGAAAATGTGGTTCTTCTGGAATCTTCTAAAACAACAGTGACAATAAGTAGTGTATTCAAGGTGGAGCGCCACAGTATGAGTTACATCTAGGTTTTCTCTAAAAGATAATTTTGGTCAGACCTAAAAGACTCAAAAGTTTCTCTACGCAGCCTCTATCATAAACTTTGCTTCAGCTGTGGCAGCTTGGATTCATTACCACTTAGTGGTGGTACTATTTAAACATGAATATTCCTGATATGAAAAGCTATTATAAGTATATGCGGATTTATATAAAGGTTGATGACGATAATGCTTTTTGTATACTAGAAAAACCATGTGAAAAGAAAATCAATCTGATGAATGCTGTCAATTATTTTAACTTTTTTATTAGGTATAAAATGTTCATACAAATATTCTCTCTATAACTTACCAGAATTTATCAGCTTGTATAATTTTTGTAAGCAGAAGAGTCTGGTTTTCTAATTAAAGTTTTGTCAAGGAAATATGAATCATGTGGTCCTTTCTCCAAGGAAGCATGCTACTAAAGCGTCAAAAGTTACTTCCAGGTTTTCTCTTCTCGTGCCTGCGTTTCTGCAAATGAGACGTCATGCAGCCAGTATATCCGGATTGAGGGCTTGTTAAATCCCTACTACTATGGGAACAATGCAAAATCTCTCTGCTATTACGACACACTAACACCAAACTGCCATCAATCTAAAAGCTGATTAGAAGAAAGACATAATCCTATTTAAAGCTCTTCTTATCGAGTCCCTAAGTGGGCAAAAATGGTAATACCATATCCCAAACATTACCAGGCTTCCTCCAAACAACTCAGGCTCCCTCCCCCCAGATGACTTCAGTTTGTATCAAAGTTGACAAACATAACCTTCTCACCAGGCATCTGGAAAGTTTGCTAAATACTGTAAGTCGACAGTTGATGAGAGTTCACTGATCCATTACCACTTCAGTAGGACTTAGTGAGCAATATGAATCATGCCCCCAAGGAGAAAGGTATTATTGCTGGAATAAAGTGTAGCTTGAAATAAGTTTCGACTCCTCTAGAATCTGCTGAAGTCCAAAAATCAGTTTTTACACTCAAACAGTTGCAAGTCTTTGCAATAGAAATCCCACATGTCCCAAATACACACAGCTGAAAGGTTAGATGTCATAACAGGCTGCAAAGTAGAGTTACAGTGAGCGTGAGGGTTGGAGGGTGGTTTGTAGGTAGAATCACTGTGCAACCCAAGCTAGTTCAAACTCAACATCCTTCTGTAGGGATTACAGGTGGGCACCATCATGCCCAACTCAGTAGATATTTTAACACTGAAAGGAAAATGGGAAAATTAATATCGCCCACAATGATGTAGAACTAAGCTACCTGTCTGCTTTTAATATTGACATTAAAACCTCTGGGTCTGTACTTCTTCATTAACTAGTTGACACTTCAACACTGACAGTCTAGATGACAATGCTAGGCAGACTACACTGGGAATAATGTATCCTAATCTCAGTGTGGATAGTAAATTCTTCTTGGAAGATAGCACAAGGAGGGGGAATAAAGACGGCACATGGAGATACCTCAACAAGCACTGTTGGTTAAAGCTACCATTAGTATTGTGAAAATGAATACAATCAGAAGGAGGAGCTGGGGAGATGGCTTAACCTATAAAGATCGTACTGTGCAAGCATGGGGACTTTAACTCAAGCTCCCAATCCCCGACAAAAGCTGGACACAGAACCTTGCCTCTGAAGCCACAGTACTGTGGGCAGAATGAGACAGGGAGGTTCTTGGATCTAATTGACCAACCAGACTGGTTGAACAGATGAGAAGCCCTGTCTCAAGAAATAAGGTTGAGCATGACAAAGAAGGGCATCTAATATTGACTTCTGGCCTACATACACACAGGCATGAACATGTATGTAACACACAAAAAATAGTAAAGGGGGAAAATCAGTGAGTATCTAATTCATCTCAAAAGAAACTGTAAAGATCACACTTTAATAAAAACATCATTCAATATGGAACAGGAAAAGAGTATATAAGGAATGTGTTTGCACCGTCAGATTTCAAAAAGCATTTAGACGATGTTCCTGAATCCTCGCTTGCAAATTCCTTGGGTTCTGCATATGACTGGAATGCTGACAACATCAGCAAATGAGCAGGGATGAATCTTGCTGCAGAGAGGTGTCACCCCTACCCCCGAGAGTCCAATGTTTTACCTCTTCACTGTCAATTCTGAACCACTGAAAAACTAAATCTACAACTTATCCTAAAGCAGGCAATGCTCCTAAGCCTCAAAGAGGAAAAAATTAAAGTATAGGCATAAAGAAGCAAGCATGGAAGAAGTCAAATAAATTGAACTGAGAAATTACACGGAATTTGACCAGAAACCTGAGTGTACAGGGACAGTTAGGAAGAGCACTACAGAGAAGGGATTGGCTGGAAAAGCTAGACAAACATACGAGAGGGCAAGCTAAGAGTGCTTTTGTAATATTAATCAGAAATAAATAGGTCAGTGCTATTTGTGGTGACTTGCAGCATCAGTCAGAGACGAAAATAGTTTTCATATACCGATGAAATGAGGAAGATTGGCCACTTCCGATGCCAAAGAGTGTGGGGCAAATTGTAAGACTCAATAGTATAAGAAAAGATTGGACGTGGTTAAATTAATACACCGACAGAAATAGACAGAGCTGGGAACGCTAGAACAGAGAGAGACACAGTAGCAGTGCAAGTTGGGAGGAAACTAATAGACCTGAGCCAGTGAACACAGCGCTAGTTCATTCTCTGTTGGGTTCTCATGCTGATAGGTGACTGAAGAGGCAGCTGATGATACGTCTGCAGCCAGAGTCCATGCCATTAGCACACTGACATGAAGACTGAGACAGGCAGAAGCATGCTAAGCAGGGGTTCTGAATTTGCCACTGTAGAGCCCTGTCTTCAAAGGCAGAAACTGAATGCCTAGAGCAAATGAGAACCACACCCAGAACGCCGGAGTCTGCCATTGCTCCGATTTTATTTCCAAAGCCCCAGTCTTTCTGGAAAGTTTGGAAACTCGTTGGTGAATGCAAAACAAAGCTTGCCCTGGAAAGCCTCCCCCACCCCCCAACCCGGTCTCTGCCTCACGGGTGCTCAAATTATAGGCAGTCTGTACACCCGTCTAGTCTTTACATGGGTTTTGAGGATTTGAACTCCAGTCCTTATGCTGAAATAGCTAGCCTTTGCTTGCTTATATCTTTTTTTTTCTCAAGAAAGGGGTTCTCTGTGTAGCCCTGGCTGTCCTGGAACTCACTCCATAGCCCAGGCTGGCCTTGACCTCAGAAATCTGCCTCCTGAGTGCTGGGATTAAAGGCATGCACTAATGCATATATCTTTTAATGGAAACCCTACTTCCTCAAAAAGCAATAGCTTCTCTCAAGTAATTGTTAGAAACTCCCACCTTATGCTGGTTTGATGTCTAAGTTTACTCCATCCAATCAGAATAAACCTACCCACAGTTCACATAAGAAAGCACCGAATATTTGAAGAGAATCCCCTTGTTCTCCCTTAAAGATTCCTAATGATAAAGTGAAATTTCTAGCCCTTCCAACCTTATTGCTGAGATGACATGATCTGTGTCACCCTGGGGAACCCCGTCACACTGGTTACCCTATCTGAACATGGCCTGGCTCTTCAGCGGAGCTCTGGAAATCTAGTACGTCAATATTGTCTCATTCAGGGGATGCATTTTTGGCCTGGCTCATGAAGCCTGTGGTCACACGAGCTGTCTCTGAAGCCTCATTGTATTATAGAGGCCAGTTGGTACCATGATCTACAAGGGTCTTATTAATTGTCTGTTCCTCTCTGATCACCTTCTTGCTGATTAGACTCGGAGAACTCTCACCTTGGTGATTTACTGACAGGATTCAGGAAAAGAAAAGGCCTGGTTGGCCATGCTCCATCAGTGCCCAGCTTCTGGAAGAACCCCGGAGGCTCCCCCCTGACAGTTTCCCTGACTCAGGCCTTCTGTGATATCCTCCCAATATCTGAGCCACAAGTGCTTTCCACTTCTACTGCTGTATCAGAAGTGACTCCTTCATTCATTGAGACAGTCTATGTTCGTTGTGTAGCCCCACTGTATTCTTTCACCTTTGGAGAATCAGTCCATGACATGGACAAATGCTTCCTTTCTAGGCTATTAAGGAAGATCACTAGACGGATCTCAACTCGGATTTTTCTTGTGTGTTTACAAAGTCATGGCACATTCAGCCAGTTATTCGTATAGCAGTAGTTAGCGTTTCTCCCTTTCTTCTCCCAGTAGGGACATAGTTATGTATCATGCCCATCACATCACAAACATGAAAGTATATGTTCTAAAGGGCTTATTGCTTGACACCAGTAATCATGTGCTATCTTGCATTTGAAAAATTCCTTTTAGAAGGTTTCTGCCTGGTATGGTATTGGATTTCTGAGATATTAGTTGATCTCAGACCTCTCTGCACACCCTGACTTTATGTAAGCTGCAAGCTAAGGATATTTGACAAGTTGCCTAATATAGAGATGCTTCTTGTCCTCATGAGTAAAAGCATATTCAGTAACTATTATAAATTATGAAGCTAGAGCTCAATGCTAGTTAACTTATTTTTTCTCTGTGTTACACGAAATTTTATTCCTGAATGGCATTCAGCCTAGTAACCTGAAGATGCATCGTTACATTCCACACGGCTTCTGAGTCCTTCAACCCCCCCCCCCCCATCTACAGCCTCTCATCTACAGCTCAAGTAGCTATGGGATGTTGAGAAACGCTGTGTGGATTTACAGGACCTGTCATTCTTTTCCAAATCCATTCATGGTTCCACCACACTGAAATACCATCCATTCTTTCATTCCGTTGTCCATGCTCAGCAATCTTTAGTGTAACAACTACTCCATGGTAGACTCTGAGATAAGCAGCAAGATAGGAATTTTCTGTGGAAATCCGTATGCATTTTAGTAAGGAGAGACTGACATGATTTTAAAGGCAATAAATGGGATAGTAGGTTATTTATTTGAAGTCCATACAAAGTAGAAAGAACAGAAGAAAAAAAGGAAAAGTCACATCTCTGTGAATGGAGAAAGGATTATAGGAATAAGAAAAATGCCATACAGAGTGTTTGTAGGCTTGTGAGGAGAGAGACCTGCCTGCCCTGCTTGCTATTGTCCTTCATGGAGCCTGACAGAGGGTCGGTCAAACGTCCAGTCCCTGAGGGAGACTGAGGCATTGAGTTTTTCTCCAGCTCCAAAGTTCAAAGGAGAAGTTCTCTTTACTCAGAGGCCAAAAGCTATGACTCTTCCTACAGGGAAGGTCTGGGGACATAGTCTCCGGTCAGGGGTTGGTCAGGACAAACCTCTACGGTCCCTGGCATTGATTCGAGCCTGACTGATGTCATCCACTGAGCACCGCCTGCCTCCTTGCTTCCTGGTTATCTCTGGAGCCAAACCTTTCATAGTGAGCACAGATTCAAAAGTGACAATATTGTGCAGTGGTAAAGGATAGTTTCCTCTGGATATGACAGAACTTGGCTGGCCATCATCTGTCACTCAAAAGACAGGACATCATATTCAGCATGTCTGCATCCCTTGTCCTCACCCATGCCAACTTTGAGATATAGCTAAGCACACACTTGTAGTCTTCACAGAATTTTTTTTAATTGCTTACATTAAAAAAAATGAGTGAGGGTAAGACTGGGTTATGTTTAGAAAGGGAAACAAAGATGATAAGACGGAATCTAGCTCTGCTCTGGAAGACACAGAACAAACAGGACCTAAAGGACACTAGGTGATGGTAGCTTCTCCATCCAGTCAGCTCAGGGCCCCCGAGAGAGGATACAAAGATATCAGATAGCGACTTGTCTTAGTGAGTCGGCTTACAGACCTGAAAGCAACATGTAAAGGACAATTGGTGGTGGTGGCAGTGGTGGTGGTGGGGGCGGTGGTAGTGCCAATGGTGGTGGTGGTGGTCAACTCTAGCTAGATCAGAACAAATAAACTTCAGGGACCACCTCACCAAGGGAGCATGTTCAGAAACCATAACTAACAAAATGTGAAATACATATTTATTTCCTGATTTACTACCGAGTTACAGTGAAACTTTGCATTTAAAAAAAGCTTTTTTCTCATTTCTTGTTACTATTTTTCAAATTTTACACATTCGTGCTAATGCTCTTGTATAGCCTTGGAATTAACCATGTGGTGTTTGAGGTTTGGAATATTTGATTTCTTTGAAATCTTCCATCTACCATTCACTTATGTCTGCGGCTCAGAGGGTTACTTCTCAATGATTAGGCTTTCTTAGCCCTTATAAAGGTCAAGACCTAGATGCAACAGATATACATTGAGAGTCAATTATCTTCTGGTTTCATCATTCATTCACTCCTCCAATATCTATTTAGTGTTCTCATACTGTGCTCAGACATTTGCACAAAAAATTAATGCAAAGTTCTTAGAGTTTTGCCGCACACTTACATAGTAAGGAATGTTATTGGTATTGTCTTCCATTCATGAAAAAGGAAATTTTCGTTACAAAGACTATATATTCACGTTGATTTCTAAATGCATACGAGCTCATCAACTTCCTGCTGCTTCCCCGCTTCTGTGCACCCCAGCTTATTACTGAGGGAATCAGAAATATTTTACATCTAGCTACTGAGCCTGTTGTCTTGTCTCACATTTCCAGAGTTAGGGAATAACAATCTAAACTTATTATCAGCACTCCATTAGTTCCAGTGAACAATATTTCTTCAATCCCTTGAATTATAAACCAAATTCTTGTTCTTGTCTTGGAGATATGAAAAAGATAGAATTTTTGGTATTGACCAAGTTATAGACTAGTTTATTTTATTATGTATTACTGAGGATGAAATATATTTTATCAGTTCTTATAAACTGAGTAATAAGTGAAACAACTCCAAATTTTTGGTTTTTACTTCTTTTTCTTCCAATTTCATCTCACGGATACATCATGCCAATCTAAATGGTACTAGAAGGAATGGCTTTTGCAGAAAGCAGGAGCTAATTTCTACAAATTGTTCCCTGGCCACCAGAAACACAGAGCGCATACAACATGTACATACATGCACATACCAAATAATAAACAAATAAATAACAAATAAAATTTCAAAATTAATTTTGATTCTAGATAAATACATACCAAATAGAATATTCTTGAAATACTAACTTTAACTATTTTCAACTTGGTCATCCAAAGTTATCATTTATCCAGCCATCATCACCCATATCAAGGTAAAATTAAAACAATGGAGGGAGGTCTTTGTTTTTCGCACAGTTTCCAGACAGATATTTTTCTCCCTTAAGGTAGGGCCATAAAATGAATATTCCCAGTTTACCCTAGTTAGGAAAGTGTTTCACATGGCTGGGGATGTGGGAAGGAAGTAAATATTAAGGACTTTTCCTGTGTCCTACTTTAAAGAAAAGACACCTGGGAAGACAGGCTCGCTGTGAGCCACTTAGCACCACAAACAATGAAGAAAATCAACTAGAGAAATTCATTCATTTCTCCCTTCAGCCCTCGCTGGCTTCTGAAGTCAGACACTCCGAGCCTTGAGAATGTGAAGGACTGACACTGAGCGAGCAAGTCATGGTTTAATGAGATCTGGACATCAGACCCAAGAAACACAGAGAATCTACTATTGGCAGGAAATAGCCAAGCCCAAACCTCCAACAGTCCATTCCGTATGTGACAATTGGTAACTAAATGTTAATGAATCCGGGGACCAAACCAGACCATCTATTCCATGACAGGATTCAAGAAGACACTGCCGGTGTCTGATGCACGTTTTTCTGTCTATGCCTCCAGATCTTCTTACCAGAGAGGATAGACTATCTATAGCAATGAGTTTTCTGTAGAGGTATCTGTTGTTAGTACAACTTACCTAATGTAGGATCCTTTATTTTTACAATCTCATTGTGCTGTCAGTGACTACAAAAGGCATAGAAGTGTGACCTTCCCAGACCATCATGACTCCACTTGGTGAGTTATTTGTAAATTATCTTATGTATAGAAGTTGCCAGTTGGGCATAATGGTACACACCTTTGATCCCAGCACTCCAGAGAGGAGGCAAGCTGATCTCTTTGAGTTCAAGGCCAGCCTGGTCTACAGAGCTAGTTCTAGAACATCCAGAGCTACATAGTGAAAACCTGTCTAGAAACAAAAAAAAAAAGAAGAAAAGAAATTCCCTCCCTCACTCAATCCCTCCTTTTTCTATTTCTCTTCCCCCTTTCCATATATAATCATCTCATTTAGTCTTCATGAATGTCCTACATATGTGTGTGTATGTATTATATGTATGTATTCATATATAATGTTATGCCTTGTATCTTTGTGTTTATATATAGTGTCATGTATTATGTATGTAGATGTATTATGTATACACATATTATGAATGTGTGTATGTATTTTATAGTCTATGTATAGATATGTGTGTATATAGAGAGAGATATGAAATATATATATAACTATTTCTAGAGATTTATTTTACTTTTAATTATATGTTTTTGTGAGCATATGTGTGTCGGCATATGCACATGCATGTTTGCAGAGACTGGAAGTGTCAGGATCTCCTGGAAGTGCACTCACAAGCAGTTATGAGCTGCTCATTGTTGGTGCTGGAAAGGAAACTTGAGTCTTTCTTGCAAAAGTAGCACATGCTCCTAATAGCTGGACTCTTGTTCCAGCCCAGAGGACAGGTAAACAGAAGGAAGGAAGTATTGGGAAATTTTACATTCTCAAGCCCATGAAGAGTGGCTTATGAGCATCTCAATCATCAATATCGAAGCAGCCAGAGAAAAGTGTGGAAGGAGAATAAAACAAATCCACTGTCAAACGCCCCGCGGTCCTACCCTTCACAGGGACAGTGGGCAGGGAGGACTCTGAAATGCTCGTGGTGACAGGAGTGAGATGAAGGCTGACCTGCATCTAGACAGCTCATTAGAGAGCAGAGAAGAAAGGACAGACGACATTCCAGCCATCCTTCTCATCAAGTTCTTTGTACTCAAATGTGTGCACTCTGTCTTGAGGGAGAATGCTAAGCCTCGGGCTCTGTGGTAAGTGGTGCTTTCTTCTGAAGATCCTGACATGATATTTGTTATCCCTACCTTGTCTCAGGGTCCACTTCCCAGATCCAATTAGTTCAGGCCTTTAAAGACAAAAGGTTTCTTTCTGGTCACTGAATATCTAAAGTCTCTCTCTTTTCCTCCTTCTCCCTTCCTCTCTCTCCCTCTCCTCTCTCTCTCTCTCTTTCTCTCTTTCTCTCCCTCTCCTCTCTCTCTCTTCCCCCCTCTCTCTCTTTCTCTCTCTTTCTCTCTGTCTCCCCTCACACTCTCTCTGTCTGTGATTTTAATTAACATAACCATATTGGCATAGTTTGATTCTGTATTTCTGATAAACAGTAATCAAATCCACTGTAAAAAGCAAAATTTCAAAGTGTCAAAAATCTTGAATTTTTTCTCTTTATATCATAATAATATTTTTAAAATGACCTCTTTATTCTTATAGAAAATATATTTTCTTCATATAGTATATTCTGATTATGGTTTACCCTCACCCAACTTTTCTCAGATCGTTCCCACATCCCCACCCACCCAAATCCACACCCTTTCTTGCTCTCTTTAGAAAACAAACAGTAATCTAATAAGATAAAATAAAAACAAGCACACCAGAATAAGACAAAACAAACAACCAGAAAAAAAAGCCAAAGAACAAGAAACACATAGAGTTGCAGAGACACATACATTCTCACATGCAGAAAACATAGAAAAACAAGATCAGGAGCCATAAAATAGAAGCAAAAGACCTATAAGAATTTTTTTAATGTCCAGACAAAGCATTATGAAACAAAACAACCTCCAAAAATATCATTAAGTTCGTTTTGTGTTGGCTATCTACTACTGACCATAGGGTTTACCCTTAAGTGTAGTTTGTATACTCAGTGAGTTTCCATTTGAGAAAACTAGTTTTTCCTTTGTAAGTGGTTATCAGTTAATATTAGCTTCCACGTGAGGGGTGGGGCTGTGTCCACTTCCTCTCTAGCACTGGGACTCCATATGGCTTAGACCTGTGCAGGCCCTGTGCATGTTGCCACAGTCACTGTGAGTTCACCTGTGTGTCAGTCCTATTTTGGTCTAGAAGTCCTTGTTTCCTTGGTGGCCTCCATCTCTACTGGCTCTTATAATCTTTTTGTCTTTTGAGCTCCCTGGGCCCTGAGGGAAGGGATTTCATGGAGTCGTTCTGTCTTAGTTAGGGTTTCTATTGCTGTGAAGAGACACCATGACCATGGCAACTCTTTGTTTCAAGGAAAACATTGAATTAGAGATGGCTTGCAGGTTGGGAGGTTTAGTTCATTATTTTCATGGTGGGAAGCATGGCGGTGCACAGGCAGACATGATGCTAGAGAAGGAGACAAGAGTTCCATCTCTGGATGGGCAGGCAGCCGGAAGAAATGTTGAGACGTTTGAGAATTTAAAATCCCAAAACCTACCCCTTAGGGACAAACCTCCTCCAACAAGGACACACCTCCTGATAGAACCACTCCCTAAAAGTCAAATATTCAAACATATGAGCTTTTGGAGAACATTTCTATTCAAGCCACTATATATCCCATTGAGGACTGAGTGTTCCGAGGTTTCTCGCTTTCTGCTTGTTGTTACCCAGTTGTGTGTCTCTGTATGGAACAAATACACCTCCTGCAGGAGCAGGCTCTCTAATGATGGCTGACTAAGACACTGTTCTGTGAATATAGCAGAATGTCATTAGCACTCATTTTTATTTCTGTATTACTTTAACAGAACAATAGCATTTCCCCTAAGCTTGTGGTCTATCTAGTCTCAGATTCTTGTCTCCCCTATCAGTGTCTGGCATGGATTTCATCTTACAGAGTGGGCCTTAATTACAATCTGGTAGTGTTTGGTCACTCCCAGAACTTATGTGCCCCCTTTGCACCAATGTATCTTGCAGGAAGGTCACAATGACAGACCACAACGTTGTCAGGATGGTGCTTACCTTTCTCCACTGGTAGTATGTGGAGTGCCTTCTAGCACCATAAAGGCCAGTCAGTGGGAGTGAAGGCTCTAGGTAGGTGCCAGTCCAGCTTGGTTCTATGAGTTATATATGCATTGTCTTCAGCAATAGAGCCCTACCATAAGTTTGTGGAGAGCAATCAATAGCTTTGGCAATAGCCTGGGTTATATAGGGGTTTCCATGAAGCCTCTTTGGTCAACAGCTTGAGTAGATGTAACCAATCCTTGGCATGGAGGTTTCATTTGGTGGTGAGAGATGATTAGTTGGGGCGTTTGCCTCCCCAGTTATTTGGTGATTCCCTTTAATTTTCTTTCATACACGTATATACTTTAAGAAGCTTCTACAGTATTAGGTTTCCATATAACCCCTTAAATGAACCTTTGTTTTAACTGCCCCTCCCCATATTTCCTCCCTTACTTTGCTCCCCATCTTATCTTACCCCTGCCCCTGTCTATTCATAACTATCTATGCTATTTCTACTTCCTAAGGAGATCCACCCCCCACACTCCAATCCCTTCTTTATAACTAACCTCTGTGATTATATATGGATTGTAACCATCTTGTTCTAAGAATTGATAGCTAATATCCACATATAAGGCAAATGCATACCATGTTTGTCTTCTTGGGTGTGAATTAACTCACTCAGGACAATTCTTAATAGCTCCATTCATTTACCTATGAGTTTCGTGATTTCAATTTTTAACGACTGAGGGATGTTTCATTATGCAAAATGTACCACATTTTCTTTATTCATCCACCCACTGATGGGTATCTAGGCTGTTTCCAATTTGAGATACTATTAATAAAGCAACAATAAATACGGTTGAGCAAATGTCTCTGTAGTAGGATGTAGAATCCTTTAGGTATATGCCCAAGAGAGGTATAGATTGATCTTGAGGTAGATCTATTCCCAGCTTCTGGAGGAGCCGCCACTCTGATTTTCATAGTGGCTGTACAGGTAAGCATTTCTATCAGCAATGAACACACACCAACCCCTGTCCTAAAAGCTTCCAGTATTTCAATAGTTCATCTCACTTACTTATCCTGAATACACAGTGGATAAAGACCCTTCCTTTTTCTGGTTAAAAAACTGAGGCTTAGAGAACTTTTCAAACCTAGGAGAGTATAGAGCCTGGGCTCACAGCACACTCTTGAAGAAAGGCTTGTTCTGGAAATGTGAGCCTCTCTATGATACCTCTCAATTAAATTTCATCTGTCCACATTCTCTTGACTCAACAGACAGTCAAATTACTTTTCAGCACTTCCAGTTGTGATGGAGGTGGGTCTTGTATCTTATCTGTTGATTTCATTGGTTAATAATAAAGAAACTTCCTCGGCCCTCATAGGACAGAAAATTAGGTAGGCGGAGTAGACAGAGGAGAATGCTGGGAAAAAGAAGCTGAGTGAGTGAGTCGCCATGATGCTCCCACTCCAGACAGACGCAGGTTAAGATCCTCTCTGGTAAGCCAGCTCATGGGCTACACAGAATATTAGAAATGGGTTAGAACAATATGTAAGAGCTAGCCAATAAGAAACTGG
>NW_026068049.1:2974862-3084963 GCF_014885135.2 Alexandromys fortis | reverse complement strand
CTCGGGAGGCAGAGGCAGGCGGATCTCTGTGAGTTTGAGACCAGCCTGGTCTACAAGAGCTAGTTCCAGGACAGGCTCCAAAACCACAGAGAAACCCTGTCTCGAAAAACCAAAAAAAAAAAAATTGATGATCATAGATGATCATATCCATAAACCTGTGATGTTGGTTTCTAATTCAAAATTAAGAATAAGAACATAGGCTGCAGAATGATTATGTCTTTAAAATATCATCTAAACTAGATTCATAAAGTTTGTGTCTATTCTTCCTTCTGACAATGTTGCGATAAATACAAATATTAATCATTATTTGAGCTGTGCTCTAAGAAACTGAGAGTGGTGACAGCAGGCCCAGTGTCTAAACAAAAGCAGGCCTGAAATAATAACTCCTGGATTTTATGTCATTGACCACACTTTCAGGTTTTAGTATCAACTTCATTCTGACACAGCCAAGATGACATTATCTATCTTTGTCTTGACCATAATGCTCAAATTACAACCACCAGCAAAACACTGCAGTCAGTAATTAAGGTATTAATTTCAACATCAGCTTGAAGGTCCTACTGAGCTTCTAAAAAAGAATTATCATGACAACTGTGGACCTTTTGTACAGACAATAAGAAGACAGTGACCGCCTCGTGTTAGAAAATGTGTGGAGAGGGATAGAAACGGTTGGTGGGCTTTTCATTCTGGATTCCTTCATCTTTTAAAAGCTAAACCATGGGAATATATTACCTAGCTCCCCAAAAAATATCACGCTTAAATGACAAGGACAGCGTTCTGGATTTAACAGAGCCTCTACTACGTTTGGTTGGAAATGCCAAGAGAGTAGGAGGTAGGTATTTTGCCACTCCATGTTCATCCTGAGATCATGCACAGATGGGCAGAGCACCTGCTCTGAGTCAAGACAAGGAGTCAACCCAAGCAGATATATATATAAGGAAGACGTTGTTGGAGAAATAATATGCTGTGATAAGAGCACAGGCCCTCACCTAGGTACGGGCCGAATCTCACTTTTATCTTCGTTGGCTGCGGGATAATAAGGAAATCTATCTCATTCATAGAAGGCCATTCAGGAAAGCCTTGTATGAGCATTGTAGATTCTACAGTGTATAATAAGAACTCAATGAGAGGCTGCCAAGGTGGCTCAGCAGGTCGAGACATTTGCATGAAGGACTGACAGCCTGATTTGGGCACAAGATCACACAACAAGGCAGAGAAGAACCAAGTCCTGAGAACTGTCCTTTGACCTCCATGTGTGTGCTTTATATTTTTAAAATACAACTCAATAGTGGCTTAAGAGATAGCTCACTGCTCTTGCAGAAGACAAAAGTTTGGTTCTGAAAACCTTTATCTGCTCACAACTTCTTAGAACTCCAGTTCCATATGATCCAATACCCTCTTTCCTCTGCGGGCTCTTGTACTCAGGCAGACACACTTACATAACAATGAAAATAAATAAATATTCCCTGAAAAAGGAAGAGAAGAAATAATATACTAATAAATAATAATAATAAAATACATATTGGGGGCTGGGGAGGTGGCTCAGCAGTTAAGAGCCTGTATTGCTCTAGCAGAGGACCAGAATTCTGCTTCCAGCCCCTATCCTAGGAGGCTCACAAATGGCTATGTTTCCAGCTATATATCTGATTCCCCCTTCTGGCCTCCTTGGGCACAGCTCTCATGCACAGATCCAAATGCATACATGTAATTTAGAAAAATAAAGAGAAATACATTTTCTAAAAATTAATGAAAAAAGAAGACATGAAATTGAAAAAAAGGCAAGAAAGGGTAATGGGGAGATTCAGAGGGAGGAAAGGGGGGGGGAATGATATAATCTCAAAGGTAAAAGAAAGAATATTTTTAAAATCAAGTAAACAATGAACAGTAATTCATTCCCCCCTTTTTAATTGATTTTTATTGAGCTCTACATTTTTCTCTGCTCCCCTCCCTGCCTCTCCCCTCCCCCTTCCAGCCCTCCCCCAAGGTCCCCATGCTCCCAGTTTACTCAGGAGATCTTGTCTTTTTTCATTCCCCTTTTACATATTAATAAGAACTTTAAACTCCTCAGAGTTGATGCCCTCACTGTCAACAAATCAGAAAACAAACCACAGGCCAACAAAACCTTTGTATTCTTCATTGGGTTTTCAGGAAGACTCACTTTTCTGTACCTTGTCACAGCTGGATTGAGTCACAGGAAGTGCTGGCCAATGGACAGTGGTGGGATTACACCATAAAACACGGCATGACGTAGCATCACACCATTGGAGGTTCTGCTCTCACTGCGCCCTCTACAGCAGGGATGGTAGACTGGAGACAGGGGTTTTGCCAAGTGTAGTCGAGAAGTTGGCATGGGGCAAAGTCCCTCTGGGGACACATGGAGTCATGACACAAGCAAGAAATAAGCTTTCGGGCTGGAGATATGGCCCAGTGGTTAAGAGCACTGACTGCTCTTCCAGAAGACCCGGGTTCAATTCCCAGCACCCACTAGGCAGCTCACAACTGTCTGAAGATCCAGTTGTAGGGGATCTGACACCTTCACACCAATGCACATAAAATAAAGTTAAATAAACCATAAAAATATTTAAAAAAAAAAAAAAGGAAATAAGCTTTCGTAGCACCAATCAGCAGAGGTTGGAGGGGGAGGGGAAGATTTTTGTTCCGTGTTACTGCGTCATCGTGGAACCTTCACTTTGAGGAAAGAATGTGTCTTATCAATAGTAATATTTTAAAAGGTTTAAAAATGCAGCTGTCGCTCGAACATCTGGTTTGACTACTGTGTGTGTATGCTGATCTCATTTCTTCCTTCTCCTGCTCTTCTTGCTGTTCCACGCCCAAGCACAAACACTCCAAAGTATACCCTCTTCCGGCTGCTGCTTTTTGAAATTCTCAACATGGTTTGAAATTGTTCCCTTTATATATTCTTTTCTTATATAATGTATCCTGATGATGGTTTCTCCTCCCTCTACTCCTCCCAGTTCCTCTCCACCTGTCCTCCCATCTGGGTCCATCCCCTTTCTGTCTCTCATTAGAAAAGAAACAGGCTTCTGGGGTATAATAATAAAACATAACAAACTAAAATATTAGATAAAACAAAAACTATTACATCAGATTTGGACAAGACAAACCAACAGAAGGAAAAGAGACCAAGAGAAGGCACAAGAAACAGACTTGCTCATTCACAAACTTTAGATGCCCATGAAAACACCAAACTGGAGTTTACAACACATACACAGGAAAGGACCTGGTGAGGCCCGTGCAGGTCCTGTGCGTGCTGCCTCAGTCTCTGTGAGCTCATATGGGTATTAATCCTATTGATTCCTAGGCCTTTGTTAGCTTGGTGTCCCCTATTTCCTCTGGCTCTTACACCCTGCCTCTGCTTTCTCAGTATTCCCTGAACCCTGAGGAAAGGCATCCCATGGAGACATCTCATTCAGAATTGAGTGTTCTGTGGTCTCTCTCTTTACACAGTAATCTACCTGTGGGTCTCTATATGTGTTCCCACCTGCTGGAGGAAGATGGCGGAGAGGGTATAAAGAATTTACATTCTTTATTGCATTCCACAGGGAATGGAAGACACCAAGAAAACAAGGCCCTCTAAATCAACACAGTCTGTGCACATATGAACTCGCAGAGACTGAGGCAGAGTGCACAGCGCCTGCACAGGTCTGCACCCAGGTGGAATCCTGGAGCTGAAAAAAAAGGGGGGGGGGACACACATACCATTCCTAACCCAAGGCTAGCTCAAATTGAGAACCACTTGCAAATGAAAATCTAGTTTCATCCAAGGGAGTCTCACGGGGAAAGAAACCATTCTTATTTTGTTTTGTATTTTTTGTTTTTTTTGTTTTTGTTTTTCGAGACAGGGTTTCTCTGTGGCTTTGGAGCCTGTCCTGGCACTAGCTCTGTAGACCAGGCTGGTCTCGAACTCACAGAGATCCACCTGCCTCTGCCTCCCAAGTACTGGGATTAAAGGTGTGCGCCACCATCGCCCGGCATGAAAGAAACTATTCTTAAGTGTAGGCTGCATACCCACGGTAGATGGCCAGTTGAAAACTAATTCATTGGCATTTTTGGAGGTCCCTTGTCTCACAAGTCTTCTTAGGGCTTTTCATATTTTTTTAACTTTATCTTATTATTTTTTTACTTTTTTTTTTCAAGACAGGGTTTCTCCTTAGCTTTTTGGTTCCTGTCCTGGAACTAGCTCTTGTAGACCAGGCTGGCCTTGAACTCATAGAGATCTGCCTGTCTCTGCCTCCCGAGTGCTAGGATTAAAGGCATGCGCCACCACTGCCCGGCTTTACTTTTATTTTTTATATCCTTCTCTCATTTTGCCCTTCAGGTCGTGTGTGTGTGTGTGTGTGTGTGTGTGTGTGTGTGTGTGTGTTATGGCTTCCAATTTACTTTTCTTATGGGATTTCTGAGTGTGTGAAAGGGTGGTTCTTGGATTCTTGTGCCTTCTTTTGGTCTCTTTTCCTTCTGCTTGTTTGTCTAGTCTAATTTCAGTTTTTGTGTCAGTTTTTGCTTTTATCTTATTTTATTATTATCCCTTAGAAGCTTTTTTATGTTCTAATGCGAGAGAGAAAGGGAGTGGATCCAGCTGGGAGGAGAAGACTGGAGGAATTGGAAGTAGCTGGGAGAGGGAAATCACAATCACATATTATGTGAGAAAAAATCTATTTCCAATCAAAGTACAATGTAACAAAACTTTTTCCTACTATTGTGTAGTGCTGGAAATTATGTTTAGGACTTTGCGTGTGCCGCATGACTATTCCATCACTGCGCTAAACTGTCGGCCCAGCCCCATTTTAGGTTTTAAACACAGTCTGCGTTGACAGTTTTGCTTCTTGCGGTAATGAATTTCATACACTAGTGAAACTCTTTCTTCTCTCTGGCCTACTCCTCGTTACCTTCTGTGGCAGATTAGAGATGGTGTCCCTTACGAAGGGACTGGTGGTGACAGTTTGGTCCCCAGCTAGTGCCGCTGAGAGGTGATTGGATCACATCATCAACAGTTCATACGAGAATGAAATGAGCTTTTAGGAGGGTAGTCTGGTTAGAGAAGGAGCTCACTGTATTGTGTACTGAGGTCATCTAGATGGCCAATGGGAACCTAACTCAGCAGCATCAGTGGAGGCCCCTTGAGGGGCTTTTATTTGTTTATTATTGTTTGTTTGTTTTTGTTATTTCTATTTTGAATATTATCTTAGTTTTCATTTTTGCTTTTTTTTCTTTTTCTTCCTTTTTACCCTAAAGATCCCTTACATATAAATTACGGCTTCCAGTTTAGCGTTCTTTATGGAACTGTGCAAACAAGTAGGTCTCTGCATCCAAAACTGTTTTGTGTGCCTTTCTCTGCGCTCATTTCCTTCTGTTTATTTGTTCATTTGTTTTATCATATTTTGATGTGTTAGATTTTGTTTTATATTACTATATATGAGGGAAAAGCTATTTTCAATAAAATGGAAAAAAGAATAAGCATAAAATAAGCATAAAAGGAAAAGGAATACTCCTGACCACTGAACACTTTTTCCTAGGCTCTATGCTTTTAGAGAAGTTGACACAAATCACCAAGATGGGCAAATGGAGAATTACCAAATCGTGCTATTCGGCTGGTTCCCTCAATGTAAGGTCTTTCTTTTCATCCTGTCAGAGCTGCACAATAGTGCTGCCTCTTTAGCTGTAAAATAAACAATGCCGACAAAACAACAATGGTTCCGAATATTGGTGCAATAGATTTTCTTTATTTAAAAAAAAAAATGTACTCGGACAGCAGCTGTGGCTTCAAAAGAAAATAATCTTCAACGGACAAAGTTGAAAAGTGCTAATCCATCCTTTCCCAGTCCAGTCAACAAACTGCTCTCCAGTTCGGCACACAGCTGGGACAAAACCAAGGAGTCAAAGGCTAAAGCATCTTCTGAATGTTCTCATAGAGAGTACTTACAAGTGCTATATACAGGTTGACTTGACAGAGGATTCTTTTAGAAGCTTCCCAGATAAATGGTCCAGATGCTAACCATCTACAAGAATAAGTGGTTGGTGTTTTCGAGGGCATGTTCACAGTAATTAATGCATCCATAAGCTCTATTAATATCACAATGAAGAGGCAGCTTAGGGGACGATGCACCTTCCCATGGCTGAGGACATGCTTTTCATCTTGGACCATTTTAATCATCTATAAAGACTAAAGAGTGGACACTTCACATGCTATGTACTTGTGATTAAACTTCAATATCAACGCTGCAGTCAACACTGACCATATATTTTCTCAAACTTAAGAACAAAGGCAAAGAATACACTACAAGGGTTTTTTTTTTCAGCATTTCAAAGAGTATATTGAAGCTGGCCACTTATTTCTGAAGCCCTGAAGGACAGGTGCGGGGTTTCTCGGCCTCAGAACTCAGGTGTCTATTTCTTGTCACAGTCCCCATCATTACTGTGACTCTCTCCATCCATAACATGGGCACTAGTAAATCTGGAACTGCTCTGTTTGAGAGAACAACAACATTTTTGAGGTGTGCACGTCTGCTAATGTCAGGCCGACTTCAACAGCTCCCCAGTACTACTCACAGATGCAGAATGCTGGAGCTCAGTGGTTCTCAATCCTCCTAAAGCCGCAACCCTTTAACCCACTTCCTCGTGTTGTGGTGACCCCAGCCAGAAAATTATTTCACTACTGCTTCATGGCTGTAATTTTGTCACTGTGATGAATTGCAATGTAAACATCTGATATGCAAAATATCTGATATGTGACCCCACAAGGGTTACGACTCACAGGTTAAGAACCACTGTTGCGGATGGTCCACAACCCCAACCCATACTCCCTGAAGCCAGCCTTGGACTTGTATGGATTTACCCATATTTGAGCAATGATCCCTGGAGCATAAGTGTTTAATGCTTACCTTGGGGCACCTCAGGTAGATCCTAAAGATGAAGCCCAATGGGAATCGAGAGCTTCAAGAATAGAATCTGAACCTAACTGAACTTAAAACCAGAATGAACTATGGTGTTGTGCCTCTCTGAAAAATGAGTAAAGCCATTCTGCTGCTTTTTTTGTTTTTTTTTTTTCATTCTGCTGCTTTTGAGGTAAATTCAAGGACCACAAGAATATAGCCTATGTTCAGGAAACCTCAGCTATAATGCAATTATTACCACATATCGTTACCAAACACTTAGATGGGAGATGGACCTGTTGTACCCAAGGATACACATGTGGATGCAAAGATACATATATACATGCATGTATTTAAATAGATGAAGGGTGATAGGTAGATGGATGAATATAGATATATAGACAAATAGATTGTTTCCTTCACTTCTCACATATCTTGTGTATCTATGATAGTATTAGCTTATCATTTCACACTTTAGACAATGCACTACATGTCAAGAAAACCTCACCCCTAAAAAGACTGAAATAAAATAACCTTGGAGTAGTGGGATTACGCCTCCAATGTAATCCATGTTGTAGATGCTAAACCAGCCCTTCTCTGTGCCACACTCACCAGACAAAAGCATAAATATCACCAAGCCCAGGTCATCCAAATGAAATGCATCTGTTCCATTCACCCCTCCCTTAGCCTCCCACAGAGAGAGAACCATAGACAGCAAGCATACAGGGTTCTGGATCCATTCCACTACTTCTCTTGCTGTTTGCCTAACCCCACGTCCTTGACTTTCTATACTCCAATAGTAGGACCTTTTTTCGACATCTTTACTTTCCTCATAGATACCTGTTAGATATACTCTGCTGATAAGATTTAACGTATGATTGTTGCGCCATCATACAGCTTTCTTTGTCAGGCTTGATTAAGGAAATGGGGATGTTAAGGGAAGATGTCTAGTTAGCATCTAGGATCCTGCAAATGTGTTTGTTCTAGAAATATCTTGCAAATATGCTTTTCTTAATGCCTTCTGGTGACCTCCCTTAAACTCTACCCCTAAGCCTTCAATTCGGATTCTCCTATCCCGGTTCAATCCACTTTGGGTTGTCTTTAAGAGTGAAATGTCTGAAGTGTTTTGGGGATTCCCTGGTTTTGTTTGATTTTTGCCTCTTTAAAGTGTTTTGTTTATCCATGAGTTAAGGTATTCCTTAGACAGATGGATACACATCATTCTTTTCATACCAAGATAATAATGAAGAAGAGTGATGGATTATTTTTACATGTGCAGTATTGTTCCATTGTGCCAATAAAATTGTATTATTAAGAAAATGTTTAAAAATTCTCCCTGATAGTTTCAAGTATCTTTAGCCTCTTTAGAGTGAACTAACACATGTCTGTATTTGGTTTCTTTTTGACATTATAACAACCATAATTATAGAAGAAACGGTTTTCCATCAAAAATTCAATTTGTCACTCAAAATATTTGTAATCTTTATATATTTTACTCTGTTGTGGAATACTACTTTAACTAGGCAAAGATGTTTACTTTTGTTTATGTTGCAAAATATTACTTAAACTATGTAGAGATGTGTTACATTTGTTTATGCTGTATTTGTTTAATTATATAAAGATGTATTGTTGTTTCACCTTGCCTGCCTAAGGCTCCTGGTTGGTCTGATAAAAAGCTGAATGGTCAATAACTAGGCAGGAAAGGGATAGGCAGGCCTGGAGGGCAGAGAGAATAAGTAAGAGGAGGAGTTTATTCTCTAGAGACTGAGAACAGAATATGAGGGATGAAAACAGGGAGACACCCGGGGCCAGTCAGGCAGCCAATAGCCAGTCACACATGGAGTAGGACATACAGAATGAAAGAAAGGTAAATAGCCCTAAGACAAATCATAGATGAAGAGGAACAGATCAATTTAAGTTATAAGAGCTATTAAGACTGGCATAAGGTAAGGCCGAGTATTCATAATTAATAATAAGTCTCTGTGTCATGATTTGGGGGCTAGCAGTTCAAGAAAAAAACCTGCATTATTCTGGAGTAAATGAGTGGTGTTGTTGCATTTGGACATTTAGCACTTCTCAGATCACAAGTTTATCCAGAATAATATGGTGATAACACAGGAAACTTATGAGATAGAGAAAGAACTACAGAGTTCATCTCCAGATCAGAGAGAACACCTCCCCTCTCCACCTCATGGTTGGCTTCTCCTTTCAATCTCCCCCCAACAAACTGTAACCTGCATCCTTACACATCCTGGTCTCAACTCGGTGGCCCCAGTCTTCCAATCATGCATTCCCCTTTGGATCAGAAAGAGGATATATTCCCTCTTCCTCTTTTTAGAATTTATTTATGGGAGGAGAAGCTATGGGGAGGAGGCTATATGTGTGAGTGTGGTGTGTTAGTATAGCGTTTGTGTGAATGGTGTATGGGGGTTGGTTGCACACTTCACACCTCTGCATTTGCTCTTGAAAACCAGAGAAGGAATCAGAAGTCCTACCATATCACTCTTTGCCATTTGAGAGCGGTTCCCCCATTGAACCTAGAGCTAAGCTGGTAGCTATCAAGCCCAACTATCCTCCTGAACACCCCCCCCCAGTACTGGGGTTACAGGTGTGCCTGGATTTTTATAGGTGTTTTATGGGTGTTGGAGATTCTAACTCAAACCCTTATACATGGTCTTCAAATGCCTTACTGACCAACCCAATTCCTCAGCCCTTTGTCTTCTTAACTATGACGCTGTCACTGCCAACTTTTTCTATCTCTTTACCAAATCCATCTGATTCAAAGATCCACAGTCAAGCACCAGTTGAGCTCCAATACTCTAGTCAACGAGAAGGAGGAAGGATGCTATGAGCAGAAAGGGGTGGGGTAGGCAGTGTCAAGATCATGATGGGGAAAGCCAGAGAAAGCTGACCCGAGCTCATGGGACTCTAGACAGACAGCTAGGGAGCCTGCATGGGACAGACCTAGGCCCTCTGCATGTGTGTGACAGTTGTGTAACTTGGTCCATTTGTGAGGCCCCTAGCAGTGTGACCAGGATCTGTCCCAGGCCTATTAGCTGGCTTTTTGAAACTCATTCCCTATGGCGGGATGCATTGCTCAACCTGGATGCAAAGGGGAGGAACTTGGTCCTACCTCAATGATATGCCAGGTTTCTGCCTCCCCATAGGAGGCCTTACACTTCCTGAGAAGTGGACTGGGGAGAGAGCCAATAGAAAAGAAGTTGGGGGAGGAAATGGAAAAAGGACGAAGGGGAAATGGTGGTTGGTATGTAAAATAAAAAAAATTGAAATAAAAAACGGAAAAAATCCATCTGAAGTAACCCTCGGCATATTCCCACTTATGCTATACTCCAAGGTTCCCTTTCTCTCAGTAACATTACTGTAGAACAACAGCCATTGGTGGGGGAATATTTTATGAAACATCTGTTAGCTTCCAGGTGTTCTAGAAGGAAAGCCAGGCTCGTGGTGTCCTCTCCAGCTCTATTGCTGTCTTGCTATGCTATTCCTCAGTCTAAGGAGATGGTCCATATGTTAAATTATTTGATCAACAAAAAAAATAATTTAAGGGCTATATCCCAGTTTTCAAATAAGCACACTAAGGCTCACACCATTATTCTCCTAAGAACTCACTATAGAAGCATAAGAAGCAACTCCCTGACGCTGGAGAGCTGACAGCAATATCAGTGCTGTCTGCTGAATTTTGGTGGCACTGTCTTTTTAACAGCAAGCTACAAGTGACACCCCTCGTAATTATGAGAGTGGATATAATAAGAAAGGAGATCAAGATGCTTCACTCTGTGTCTTTCCTTTTTAATCTACCTAGAGACAGTCTCTTTTAATCACCTGCAATGAATGATTGCTTATTACATAATTTTATGGCCCAGATACATGCAACACTAAAGCTAACTGAATTATCCTTGGTAATTATAGCATGTGAAAAAAGATCACATTTGCTTACCTTGACCTACTTGGATGAACTGATAGTGCTCATTCTTAGCAGTCATCTAGCCAAATGTTCCTTATCTCCATGCAAGTGTAGGGCAGCCAAAATAAAAGTCCCATTTTTGCAAAAGCTCTGCTAAATGTTGGTGCTTAATTCTCTGTGACCATTATACAACCAACGGTCCTGCTTCCCTTGATGCATTGAACAGAATTGTATAGTATAAGCGTTTGCATAAGTTTGTACTCATTAGATAATATAACTAACATGTTATCTAGGAGGCAACATTTTGACCTTGAAGAGAGAATGATATGGGTGAGATGTCTCTTCCACGAGTCTATTCTGGCCTCTTCATAAACATTATGGGTAAGTTTACTAATGAACCACTGGCAAATTCTGCAGAGGCTATGCCATGATGAGACAAGGACCAGGGTTTACAGAGCACGCAGGGGTAGGCATCCCAGTGAGCATCAGCGGGTCTCCATAGCCCGGATGAGTAAACAGATGCTATGGCCATTCCTACCTCAGCCCCAGGTTTCCTTAAATGCTAATGAAAGCTTGAACTCCTGCCTCTAAAAGATTCTGAGGAGCCGGGCGGTGGTGGCGCACGCCTTTAATCCCAGCACTTGGGAGGCAGATGCAGGCGGATCTCTGTGAGTTCGAGACCAGCCTGGTCTACAAGAGCTAGTTCCAGGACAGGCTCCAAAACCACAGAGAAACCCTGTCTCAAACAAACAAAACAAAAAAAGATTCTGAGGAAAGCATTCCCAGGAGAACATTTACCTCTGTCCAGTGGATCTGGGTAAAGGTGACATCCCCATGTTCTATCCCTCAGCCTTCCCAGTTTTATCAACTAGAACAATACAGGTCTGGGGATGCATTCTATTTGTGAAAGCAATATTCACCATGCATCAAAAGAAACTTGTCCCAGACATAAAAGTTTCTAATTCCAGTCCCAAGATGTGCTTGTGACCTTGTGTGAGACCTGCATATTCTCTGCCTTAGTTTCTGACCAGAAAAAAGTCCATCCTTCCTTCCCCTTTCACAAGGCATCGGAAAGTTTAGTTAAGACAGGGAGCTCTAACAAGAGCACACGGTACGAGGAAACTGAAAACATTACTGTTAAACAAAATCCTAGTGGCCCTTATCTGGTGTTTCTTATTGTACCTTGTCACTACAAGGAACCCAAATTATGTCAGAACCACCAAAAGCCCCTCAGGTCACCAGCTGCTGTTATTTGTCCTGTCGCGGGCATTGTGGTGCTTGAAAACTCAGGTTCAGGGAGTGTCACACAGCCCCAGAAAACCCTGCACAATTTCATGTATTATGAAAGCATTTTCTGAGTTTCCATTTCCTCTTCTGAAATGGCATGATATGTTCATAGTAAACCCCAATGAACTTGACTACCTAAGTGAGGATTAAATGAAGCAATTAACCCGTATAACAGGATTTGACATTGAATTTAACACACAGTGAGTGTCTTATCAGAGTTAGAAACATTATCTCTTTAAATGTCTTCCCTATGACAAGAGTAGAACCTTCAAGTGAGAAGGATTTCCAGAATCAATTACGTTCAGAAGTGGATAAATTCCTATGAGGAGACCATGAATAGGCCCGCTCTTCAAAATGGAGGCCATCTTATCTACGCTTTGCATGACGTGTTTGAAGATTAGAATGCTTTCCTTCTGTGGGAACTGCAGGACTTAGCTGCAGGGGGTTATGTTTTGAGAAATATTGTTCTCAAAAATTGGATCTTCATTATGCTATGTTGTTAAGCTCCTCAAAATCTAAGAAAGAGAGCCAACCTTTGCCAGATTCAGCAGGTGAAGGCACTGGGCTAACAATCTGAGTCCCATCCCAGAGACCTGCTTACAGGAAGGAGAGAGCAAACTCTGACCTCTACATGCATGCCATTGCAATGTGCTTCCCTACCTTGAAACACACAAATAAATCAATCTAGTTTAGAAATTATTTTTAAATTTGAGGAGATGAGGAAGAAAAAATGGATGAATGCATCTAGTGTCTGTTTCTCAAAGTTCATGGCGCTTTGGTTTGTTTCCTCCCTGGGAAATTCCTGTGTCCATTTGTCTTCTAGCCAGGCTTATGAAGGAAGAAGGGTTGTATGCAGTTGGCCATTGCTGAGGCTAGGCAATGAATATAAAATATGAGTATGAAATATGAACATGAAATATGTCATCACACGGTGTGTCCTCTTTCATGCATGTTTAAGAAGTGCCATGAAAGTCTTAGAAAACCCATTAAATAAACCAGAAAAATACATGTGTACATACAGACAGACTGTCACTTTCTTTAGAGTCTTACATTTTAGTTGTTTATTTTGTGTGCTTTAGGGGCAGGGGACTCACACATGTCCCACGGCATGCTAGTAGAGGGCAGAGGGAAACTTGCCTGAGTCAGTTCTCTCCTTCCACCACGGGGGTCCCGGGACTTGGACTCAGCTGAGCAGTCCTGGCGCAGGGTGCCACTATCCTCTGAGCCATCTCACCAGCCCCAGATGATCTTTTAATATCTACAACAAATCTAAGGAAAATGGCAACTGCCCTGGGGCTTACACGTCTATTCAAGCAATGGTTAATAACTCACTTCTTTAACAAACTTGGACATGAAGCTCTTCTCACACTTCAAAACCAGAAGAGGTCCCTTATGGTGATAACGCTCAAGGCAAGTCCGTGTGGGGTATGTGGAGGTACGCAAGCATCGCTGCTCATACTTTCAGCCTTTAGGGAAAGAAAGGCTCTGCATTTTAAACTAGAGCATAAATTGCATCTTTAAATTAGTCTTCTCTCTTACCTGCCTGCCAGAGATATTCTATATTCAGTCAAGTCAAATTTTGGCAGGGCTAAATACATGATCAGCCCACACACAGTAGTGAACTTGACTTGAAGATCTCTGTCTAGTCTTCACTTTTTAGTGATCGTTTTTTATTATTATTAATTTTTTCATTTATTTTACATACCAACCACAGTCTAGCCTTCATTTTAACTGTAACGCTCTTTGGGGTTTCCAGCTGCCAGGGAATCCTAAGGAAGTTTCATTTGGACCCGAATACATTTCACTTGCCAAAGTGCTAACTCATTGTTAAGAATTCTTTCCCCTACTAAAAGTGAAATCAGCAGGCAGTGATCACATTTAGCCTTTTGAACAAAATCTCCCTAAATTCTCTTTCATTCCACATGCCATTGTTTTAAAATGTGCCCCGTTCTTTCTAATTGTGAGCAGTTAAGGGACTTACATAGGTGGATTGTGCATTTTATTGCTTACACTCACTGTGGGGCTTTCACTAACCTGCCTGCCTGTCACCGAGGTCCAAGTCCTTGCATTAGTCATTTTCCAACTGGCCAATTTCACGGTCTCCTGGAGGGGCATTCTCATTCATCTTGTTTGTGTTTATAATACCATCAAAATTTATAAGGCACTTGGGTGTGTTCCCACACTCTAAAATCCTCTTTTCTCTCACCCCAGCCAAGCACAGTGACTTTCTTCTTCACCTAAGAGTTACCTCTAAAATTAAGATCGTCACTTTTGCTCCAATTTATAGGTTAAAAAAAAAAAAAGCTGTTGTGTTGAGTTGCAGGGATAAAGGCTCTCCAAGCTCACACTAGATAGGCTGAGCTGCTTTGAGAGCAAATGCTTCAGTCTTTAAGGTGGGAGAAGATGTCTTAGGAGGGCATTTCTACCTCCATGAAGCCACACTGAATTTCCAGTCACAAAACACATTTTCACTAATCCACGTTCACATCTGCATAGAAGCTAGTCATATTCCAGATGTGGCCTGAAGCTGCCCCAGGTAAACACACAGCCCAACACTTTCCAAATGAGCTTTCACAAGACTAGACTGATAAAAAGGAGGAAAGAAAGAAAGAAAGAAAGAAAGAAAGAAAGAAAGAAAGAAAGAAAGAAAGAAAGAAAGAAAGAAAGAAAGAAAAGAAGAGAGAGAGAAAGAAAGAAAGAAAGAAAGAAAGAAAGAAAGAAAGAAAGAAAGAAAGAAAGAAAAGATAAAAACTGGGATTTTTATTCACTAGTTAGGGCTGAGCATTGCTGGCCATAGAAGGGTGGGTTTCTAACACTCACTTCCTCCCTCACTGTATTACAATAAAATAATGGGCTTCGATGCTGCTAGGTCATGCCATTTTTTTACACTGTTTATTAATTTCTTTATCCTAGCAGGATAACTAGGATAAAAGAGGGAAACCAAAAACTTTGCATTTGTAACCTGCCTTCTCATCAGATACAAGGTATAAGCATTTTGGTTGCACCTTTAACAATGGGCAGGTTGATTAGCCTCCTTATAGTGAAGCAAAAATTGGGCTTCAGCAAAAGCACAAAATTAAGCACAGTCCTACATGGCTGATCTACATACCGAAAGGATAAGAACTGCGTGAGATCACTTCGCACGGACAGCTTCTCTCAGAACTGCCTCCTTGCCCACAGGATTGCAGACTTTTGCACGGTCTTGTAGACTCTAGTGGACTCTAATCCCAAGGTGCCTTTGAGCCTACCCCTTTTAGATTCTTCTACTGACCACAGGTACACGCCAGGTCGCTTGTCTCTCTCTCTCTCTGCCACTTTCATCCTGCAACATTTCCTTGTCTTCCAATCATTGACCAGAATGAAATTCACCCTTCCTGGAGTGAACTACGGATTTGTTTAAAACCTCCTCCCTGGTCACTTAAACTATTGGATGTTCTGATACGCCAATGAATCCATTGGGTTCTCCAGCTTCTTTCTGGCCATGCCTCTCTGGGACCAGTTCTTACCCCTCCACCTATGCTCAGAAGTCCAATTTATTCTCTTGGAGTCTGAAGAAACCAAACTTCCTTCTTGAAAGCAAACTCTCTCCATTCCCAAACACAGTCATTCTTGTCAAAGAATAAGTGCCCTGAAGACTACATTCAAGTCTTAGACCCAATTTTACAAGCCAGTTGCTAATGGAGCCAAGGTGATGTAACTAACCAGGAGCCAAAACTACTTCTGATGAATACTTCAGCAATGCTTCTTCCAATATGCATGTTGCTTAAGACTGTGCTAGAGTTAGGACAAGCTCTGTGCTGTTCTCCTGTGAGTTCAGAACAGCCAAATACATCTTTGCCCTTGTGCTTAGTCTTTGAACACATGTGGGGGACCACTTGCCCCACTTTCAACGACAGTGAACTTGTGGCACTGTGAAGTCTAGGGCTTTCATTTAAACAACAAATGTGTAGGGTGATTTTGGGGGGAAAACTAGTCAAATAACACTTTCCCATGGAGAGGGCATCTCTATGACAGTGGTTCCTGAACAGGTCTTCATTGGCTCTCTAGTGGACAATCTGCCCACAGAACAGATTTCTTAATTAAACTGAATTGCCCTGTGCCAGACTCCATTTCGCATTTGCTCAATCAGTTTCATCAACAGGCCCTCTCGTGGGATCAGATTCTTTACTGCAAATGTGTATAAATCCACATTGCATCCTACTGTTCTGGGCAGAGTTTTCAATCCCGGGGAAATAAGCCGGGCATTTGTTTCCAAGCTGACTGGCAGGTTTCATGAAAGCGTGAACAGAAGGGACGCTCTCGGGTGAGCCCATGAACTGAAATAGGCAAGGTTCGGAATGGCAGGAGAAATTCTACTTCTTGTCAACAACCTAAGCCGGGAGATTTTAAGTAACAAATAGTGTCCTTTTGATAACCAGGCGTCAATGCAATACCAACACTTGTTTATTTTTACTTCTGAAGTAGGTTCTAATTTGTAACGATCCTTCTTCTACAGAACAGGCACCACTCTTTGGGCCTTCATCAGTCTTTACTCGGCATAAGTTTCTAAACATAGACTGTATGAGAATTAGCTAGGGCATTCACTTGAATATAGACACACAGATACCGGTCCATGGACTGTGGAATGGGCCCAGCCTATTCACATGTTAAATAAGCATTGCAGGTAATTCTGATATAGGGCCATACTTGGGCCAGAACGAGGACCAGTGTGTCTATCATCTAAAATGGAAATCTAAAAATAACTTAACATTCACTAAAAACTCATGTGTTTCCACACCAACTAAAAACAATGGAAGCTCTTGGCCTCAGCAGCTTGATATTCAAAGACTTTTGACCCCTTTTCTTGGATACTACCCAACTTGGAAGTACTCTGGAAATACTATTCTCAAATATGTGGTATGCTCATCCTCACAAGACTCTCTTGTTTTAAGACTCTCCCAAAGACTAGTTCTGAACAACTCTTACCTGAGACTTCCTCTTCCAAGATTATCTCTAGATCCATATCCTCCAGACACCAAGTGGCTCAAAAACAATCCCTTTATATTCTTTTTTTTTGGAAGATTTTCTATTTTTTTTTTTTTTTTTTTTTAATTTATTTATTTCTTTATTAATTAATTAAAGATTTCTGTCTCTTCCCCACCGCAGCCTCACCTTTCCCTCCCCCTCCCCCAATCAAGTCCCCCTCCCTCATCAGCCCAAAGAACAATCAGGGTTCCCTGCCCTGTGGGAAGTCCAAGGACCACCCACCTCCATCCAGGTCTAGTAAGGTGAGCATCCAAACTGCCTAGGCTCCCACAAAACCAATAGGTGCAGTAGGATCAAAAACCCATTGCCATTGTTCTTGGTGTCTCAGTAGTCCTCATTGTCCGCTATGTTCAGTGAGACCTGTTTTAACCCAGGCTTTTTCAGACCCAGGCCAGCTGGCCTTGGTGAGTTCCCAATAGAACATCCCCATTGTCTCAGTGTGTGGGTGCCCCCCTCGCGGTCCTGAGTTCCTTGCTCGTGCTCTCTCTCCTTGTGCTCCTTGGTAATGACAATCATAGCACCTTTGGTGATGTAATGGAGCCTTCTACTCGCTCGTGTTTTGTTCAGCCACACCATGGCCTCTCTACATATAAGAAGCACACACTGTTTTGCACCTGCCTCCTCTAAAGAAAGCCCTCAGTAGACGCTGCCTGCCTGAATTTCTTCTCAACTGTGACTGCAGCCCCATACCACTGATTCCTTATCCTATAAAAGTTAGAGCTCGGTGTATAGGATCTTAAACAGAATGGCAAACCGCTCATTAGGCTCACTTAGTCCTCCAGTGTGTTTTTAACTATTGCACAGAGAGGAAATTATTGTCAGGGCAACAGATGAAGATGCTAAAGCAAGCAAAGAAAAAGAAGAAAATCTGAATGCAGAGCAAATCTGTCAACCACAGACCAGAGCACAGGTGCTATAGGCTGACTGAGAGAAGGGAAGCCCAGCTCGGCCATGAGCAGACCGTATCACCTCTCTATGCCTTGGTTTTCTGATGGAGAGCAAAGACCGTCCCCCTGGGTTTTTAAGACAGCAAAGAAGATTTTGGAAAATATCTTATATAAAGTACCAAGGTACAGATTTTGTAAAATCTGAGATAAAGGTTGATGCATTAAAAACAATGTCTCTCAACTATTCAAAAGCGCAAGCATCTATGGACAATGTAGAAATGAATGTCTGTGTGCCAAGACAATTTCATTTCTGAAAACAGGCAGTGAATCAGATTTGGCCCAGGGCCATGGTTTGCAGACATCTGCAACAGGCTTAACCACAGCAAGTGATGAACTGGGAGATGCTAATATTTTCCTTGGAGAAATTTTCTACTTGCTGAGCACCCTGAGTGTTAACCTTTTATCCAACCTTTAATTGTGTCCCCACCGTAATGAGATTGCACCATGACCATGTGTATTCACTGAAATCAGTATAACATAGGCTGTTATCTGGGGCTCACTAACTCTTATTTCCCATCATTCTAATCTATATTTGTCACCAGAAGAAAAACCAGTGGGGAATCTGGAAAAGCACAGTTTCACCTATAATTTTAGCCTTTTTGCTTCTTAGAAGTTAATCTAAAATTCTCTGTAAGACACTGAAGCAGCAGCCTGGCTGATAAAGATGATTTTCTTCTACTTGGAAATTACTTGTATTGATTGGTAAACTGTTAACTAAGAGTCTTGTTAAACGAAACCCAGACGATGAACTGCTGAATGTACTCCGTCATCCCCTCCTTTCCCTCTCCTGTCACTTGACTGTGACGACAAAGAAGAAAGTCCCCAACCTTCAGAATTATTTAGGTATTTCTGACCCTCAAGATACAGCAATAATGTGGCTCCAAAGGAAACTTACTGTGCCCTAGCGTAAGACAGTAGACAGATGCTGTACCCGTGGTTCATGTTGTGCCTGCTAAATTATGGCTATAATAACCACTGCTAGACTGTTATCCAGGGAGGGAGGCAAAAATAAGTATTTTAAAAATAAATCTAAAGAATCCACACCTGCCACCTTTGCATATCAGCATTTGTAAGCTAAGTTTTTTCCAGATGTTTTTTCTGGAACAAGTTGTTGCCCTCCTCTGCCCTCATAGTCACCAACTCTGGGTCCTCCAAGGTCTGTCTTCATTGGCAAAGCCTTGACCAATGGCAGCTACTACAACACAACAGGATAGGAAATACTCTTGCCTGCTGGCGCTCGGACTCTGACACGCACCGCCTTTCTTGCTTTGCTTCCTACTGTATTTGAACAGTTCCTATGTGCTTTGGCTGCCATAGCTCTTCTCATGAACACCTAGGAGCCAGTCCTTTTTCTACAGGTGCCTATCTGGTCTAGTTTCCAGGCTAAGCCAACTGCTGACTTCTAGGTTTCTTCAGGTCCTCCATATTTTGGGAACAGAAAATAGCTTAAAAGACAGGGCTAGGATGTATGCTCATTTTGAAATAAAATCTTTTCTTGTTTGAACAGGTATCTTCTTTCGCAAGAGTGCCTGATTCCTTCCCATCCTAAGAGAACAAACTCACAAGCATCTTATACTCAGCCTCAGCCCCAGGCTAGATTATCCTTTGGCTAGTTGAGCAATCCCTCGCCAGCAGCAAATGACCATAACACAGGCCCTTGGAGGTATTTGTACAAGTCTCAGGCCTGCTTGTATTTTTAGAGAACGGTGCCAACTAATCTGCTCTAGGAATGTGGACTGTAACTCTCTGCCTTGATAACATTATTCTCCATTCCTAACACTTTCAAATATTTCACCAGCCTATGCCGTCACACAGATTTGTCTCTACACACATAAAATGTCAAAATGCATAGCTCCAGAGCAAATCCTGGGCAGTCTGGGTAAAGCCCCACATGCCTCCTGGCAAACTGGGTTCATTTTTTTTCTCCCAGGAGGATTGGATACTTCACTTTTTCTCCAACAAGTTAGATTTTGTTCATTTGGAAGTGTGCGTATGTGGGTCAGGGGGGGTGCTAGAAGCAAGTGGCACTTTCAAAGTAGGAAACACAAGGAAAGTGTAACTTTGGATATCAAGGAGAAAAACAACCTTGGATAAGTAGATAATCCCCATTAACACAATAATATTTGAAGAAATGCTCACCCGTGCAACTCACTCTTCCTTCCCTGGGTCCATGAGGAGGTGACTAGACTCCTCCTGTAGCCCTCCACAAGGGTCTTCACAAAGGTTCTCCTCAGATGCCTGATGCTCTACTGTCCCATCGTCCTAATAAAGCACACTAGAGAAAGGGCTCTGCTCACAGAACACTTGTTCCTGGCATCCAGCAACACTTTTAACACAGCTGAGATGCTCCGGTAAGTTCTGATCGTCACCATACACAGTGCGAAAAGTCTTAGAACCATACTCTTCTTAAGAGAACCATCGATTTAACCAACACGAATGGGCACCCAGGTTGTCTTAAGTTGCAGATCCTGGATCAGCCAATGGTTCAATGCTGTTTCTCCATTTCTAATCAGCTCTTAGGAAGCATCCAATTCCTGGATATGCAGATGACATTTTGGGTGACAAGAATTTAAGTCACACTCTCATAGAGACTGGTAGGTTAAAATCCTTTCATGGTCCTTCAAAAAACAATCTCTGTTGCTATATTTTGTTGTTGTTTGGAAGTTTTTCATTTGTTTGTTTGTTTGTTTCATGTTTACTAGCACAAAACTCATAATTCCCCTGAGTTCTGAGACGACAGACACAACACAGACCCAGTTTTCTCTCTGCTTTAAATACACTCTCCAGATAGGAAGCAGAGGTAAGTGGGAATTTCTGGACTATCTTGAATGCCAAATAAGATTTCTGATTGTTCCTCTGCATGGGAATTTACAGTAGGAAACTGTGTTCTCCACTCAGCAATGTGTTAATGGAACACAGCTCACCACAGTTCTTCTATCAGAGCCAGGCAAGACTGTTCAGTTCCTTTCTCCTTGCTGGAGACTCTTACTGGAATGGACCAAGACACTGGGGATGCACTTCCTGCACCCCAAATGCAACTTATACAGGAAACATCTTCTCCAGTCCAAAACCTAACACTAGCAATGCCCCGTGGAAGGACTACAAATGGCTGTTTCCACAGAGTCCTGTTATCTTTCACCTTCTCAAGAAGAGTGAGAATCTCCCAGATGTACAGAATCCAGACTCCTCTGGCACAGTTACAAGAGTGTATGTTATTCCTATCGGTCTCATGCAGATCGACTAAGTAGTTCTTCTAATAAAGGCCTTAGACACATCTGTTGATTTTATCCTTTCAAGGAGTCCAAAGATTATGAAGAATCTCGTAGACTTTAATGAATTTAAAACAAATTATAATGATGTGAGACTTTTGACAACTGAGGACTTGGAGAAATAAGGCCATTTACCCACACATCTGGTGGGTGACACATATTTGGTATGACACAAGGCTAATTCCCAAACTGTGCTCTGAATGCCTATGCTCTGTTTCCTACGTTCTATCTCTGTTCTCAAGGAAAAAAAATGTATAAATCACAGGATCCCAGATCACACGGTGAGGCTCATTTTATTATATCCTGGGGAAGAAAACTAATTCATGAAGTTCAAACATCAAACTCTGATGGCATCCAGAGGGCCCCATCTAGCAACTACGACAGTTGTGACCATTTGGTAGATGACACAGATATAGATAATATAGACACACAGAGAGAGGTAGATGCTATATAAACATAAAGAGTTGGTTGGCAATTTTCTGATTCTGACACACAATTCCTAAGAGATCGAAAACACATACTCCCCTTCTTCTATATTTCCCAAAATAAGCAGTTCACTGTGTGTTGCAAATGTATAATAAAAGCTCCTGACTAGAAGGAATGAGTGAATGAGACATTTACCTAGTTAGAGTCAGCCAGCGTTGAAACCAAAGCAAAATAGAACCAATGAAATCCTGGTACAAGGTGGAGTGATTTTTCTCTCAGCTATGTCTTATGTGATATACATGAGATATAAATCTCATGGTCTGCTTGAGACATGTTCAGCGGAGACCAGAGATAAGGAACAGATATTTAGCATAACTGAGAAAAGTCACTTAAGATTCAAATTTATTCAGTAGAATAATCTCAAAAATGTATTCCGCTCATTAACACGACCTGTGTATATACATGTAGAAGGTTGTACAATCTTTAAAAAGTAAAATATCCAAGTTCACAAAAGCCACAGTGGTGAGCAAGGGTTTTCTCTAAGTAATACACTTAGACTTTGAGATTTCAAGCTGTTGGTACTAAGAATATGCTTTTGATGCTGTTTTCTTACTGAATTCCCTATAACTTTCAAAGATTTTGCCTTTTGCCACCTTTTCACAAGAAGCATGCAAACCATTTACAATTTTCTAATGTGGAAACAACCGAGGTACCTGTAGACAGATGACCGGGAAAAGATAATGTATTGGAATGGTATGCTGTGCACACTAAATATTAATTAGTCATAAATTAAAATAAAAAGAAAATATTATATCACTGACAACAAACTACCTCTATGTGAAGTATATTACATTGAGTTAAATAATTTAAATAACCCTTCATGTGTGAAAGTTAAAAGAAAAGTTGGCCTGAACGTAGAATAACTAGGGGAGGGAGAGGAAATAGATAAAGAGAGGCAAGATTTTTTTTCACTCTGGTTGTATATATGTATTGGCATATCAGATTGAGCTCCATTCTTATGCATACTGAATACACATTAATCAAAATTAAAGAGGGATGACCATTTGGACAATAAGATCTGACCGTCACAATAAATACAATTATGAATCCAAAGCTGGTGAATGCTACACACTAGCTTTTTCCTATATACCTTCAGTGGTTGCCCTCTGGCATTCTGATGTCTATAAGACCTACATTCATGCTGGTACCTCTTAGCCCTTCCAGATACATAGCAGCACTTGCTGCTGGATTTCCTCCCTCAAGTTCCTCAACTCTGTCTTTTCTCTTCATTTTCACTGATTTAATGGAAATATTACTGTTTATAACCTGGTTCACATTGCTATAGAGTATCAAAGAGCAGGTTTTTTAAGAAAAAATTAAATGGAACCAAGTATTGTAGTTACCAAGCAAGTTGCAAGTAAGTTTAATGTTTGATTCTTAAGAAAACTGCATTTGAATGATCAAATAGAGCTGTACTATAAAACACATTCCTGCTGCCTTCCTCTGAAAATCATTAAAATTATTTTTGGATTTTACCATGATTCTTGAAAATTAAATTTTCAAGTTCATTGTGCATTTAAGCTCTCAGTCTCTTTTCATGGATTTATTTGTCCGTTCTTTTTCTTTTTATTGTCATGAAGTAAATTTAAATGGCTGCCCATAGAAAGAAGGCAATTTAGGACTGGCTGGGCATGGTGACACAAGCCTACAGTTCTAACACAAAAGAGGTGTGAGGTCAATCAAAACCAGCCTTGGATATTTAGTAAGAATCACTACTAATGACAATAGCAATGATAGCGATAATGAATAAACCAGATATCTAGGATTTCACATTCTCCTTTTAACATTCTACTCCATGTCCCCAGGTCTCCCCCAAATCATGCCTGAGAGTTACCCATTTGATCCCAATCATTTTACTTCCAAGTACCCTTCAAAGGGCAGACACCGAGCCAGTTACTCAGAGTTCAAACAATACGAACAGTCTGTTCAAAGATTTAGATGTTAGTAACACACACGCACACACCTAGCAGCCCAAAATGCAGCTGGAACAGAAAACTGAGGAAGTGTTTGGTAACTGCACAAAGTTTGTTTCCCTGAACCACTGTGAGCTCTGGGACAAACAACACCAGTTCAAGAAGCCTTCTCTGACAGCCTGGTGTATGCAGCCAACCCTCAGTAACCCGTTTCTTGCCGCATTCTTCCCCAAGGATCACCCCTCTTTTTCTAAATCAATACTGTAATAATTCTAGTTCCTTCTAGCTCCAAGGGTATCACAGAAACTTACAGAAGCATGGCACAGAGGATTAGAATCATATATTTCATATTGGTAGGAGAAATGAATGCTAGGATCTTTCCCCAAAGCTCCTAATATTTAAACCCTATTTCCCTCCTCAGTATGCTCATTCTTTTTTGGACATGCTTTTTAAAGCTGTGCTAAAGTCCACAGTTTAGTTAGTTAATAAGTGAGACTGTGCACTCTATGTCTGGGCACCCCTGTAAAGGTCAACGTTAGCTTTCACTGTCAGGCCACATTAGCGTGAGTGGACTCACCTCTGCAGTCTCTCGCTCCCCCTCATCTAAAATCACCTCCTCAGAAAACCTCCTTGACCTTAGTCCTTTCAGGCCTTTTGAACTCAGCATTTTTTCTTTATCCACACAGTTTCCCCCAAGCACATTTCCCAGAGCCAGTCTTAACTCTTCCGTCACCGTGCCATCAACCGCCAAGGACCCCTACTTCTTGGGACATTTGAAAGCTATGTTTTCAGTTCCATGGCCACTGCCATCACTTCATCCAGGATCTCACAAATTTTAACTTCTTTACAAAGTCCCTAACAAATGGGAAAATGCACAACCATGACCTGCCATCCTCACTAAGGAATCCACCTTCTGCAGTACCTCCAGACTGGTAGTTCTGGACAGTGCAGACATCATGACTTCCCACTCGGCTTGTGCAGAGCAATTGGTGACCCCCTTCTCAGCTGAGTACCACCAGCACAGTAAGAGAAACTCTTTGTGTGTTAGGAGTGTGTGCTCACTAACAGGGTGCTGAATGGCTCTTTCTCATTCTCTCATCTGTGCCTCACAACAACCCTTAGAAACGATTGGTTCCTTTCTCCACGAGCTTACCAAGGGCACAGAGTTAGGGTGCAAACCCAGGCGGTCTGGGTCTGGGCTCTAAACACATTGCCCACTCGATCTGGGTCCCTCATTCTCACGTATCGACAGTTACACATCTGTCTATGAGCTTGCCTCTCCCTTCTAATGACAATTGTGTCCTTGCTCAATCCTGACTTAGTAGCCCTGAACCCCAGACAGAGATTCTTACCTTTGCTGCAATCCCACAGCTCCTTCTGTTACATCTACTTAACACTTATCTTAAGTCAACAACACGCACTAACTCCTCCTTCATTCCTCCTGCAGTCCTCAAGGAAAATAGACACAGAGAAGCTGAAGCTATCATACACAAAAGATGGAGCCTTGAGGGAATGCCTGGCACTCTACAAACCTTCAAATGCAAGGGGTAAATAGATCACCAGTGCAAGGGAAAAGCCGCTCATTTCTTGTTTTTCTGCCTAGCGGTTATCAGAAGAGGAGAAACAAGGGGAATGAACAAGGCTATGTTCATAGTTGACTTGGAGGTAGCATAGAGGATACCTGCTTGGGCCTTTCCTAGGTAAGGAAAGAAAAATCCAATGGGCACTGACGAAATGCCTATCTGGATAGTATTTGCATGCCTTATCCTTCACCTTAGCATTTAAAGAACACAACTTGGTTTTAAAATCCTTCCTTCTTATTCATTCTTGAGCTTAAAAGGGTGCTTGTGGAGATACAATGAACAATAATTAAAAGAACTAAGGTCACAAAGAGCAAGTAAAGACAAGAAACAGCATTTTCAAACAACACTGACAGTAAATCTCTTCCTCAGGTACTGATGCCCTACTCTCTGCATAGAATTAGCAAGAACCTAATGAAAACCCAGGAGGATGAAATTGCCATCAGCAGGAATTAATTTTGTATTCAAATTCAGAGATACAAGAAAACCATTCACTGTTTTCAGACAGAGCTGATTTCCCTTGAGGACTCCTTCCTATTATTCCTGGCACAGAGTTCGACCCTCAGCCAGCAGAGAAGAGAAGAACTGTGAGAATCTAGTGCCTACCAAGTAACCATGGCCCCACACTGTCCCAGTGACCTGCTGCCTAGGGGAACCCCAGGCACAGCATCCCTGGTCTTCCACTAAAAAATGATGATGAAGAAAATGATGATGACTGATGATGGCAATGATAAAGAAGATGTCATGATGACATAAGTAAAACAATACCCTAATGAATAAAACTTGTAAACTTTTTTTTTCTTATTATCTTAGGCAAATCCTATTTGGCACGGGATAGGTTTGGCACAAGGAAAAGAGAGTATCAGGGATTTCCTTCCTAGTGTTCAGGAAGTCCTAGCCTAGTTTCCCTTTGCAGTTTCCCAACAAACCTTGGCTTCAAGAAAAAGAGGGGAAATATACAAAATATAAAAATATAATATAAAGACAAGAGTGGAGCCACAACTGAATGTTAAGACCAGTGGAAAGGCAAGCGTGTGAATAGTGTGTCCATGAGGGTTGCTGTGTCCGTCTTCATACCTCTTGGTGGATCTCCAGCACGGCGGAAGACTTCCTGGCTGCGGCTACAGTGTGCAGCCTAGAAACAGAGAAGAGACAAGGAAATGAAGCCAGAGACATACATCCACACACTCTTAAGTATGCTATCACGTCAGCTTAGCTACCATCACTACCTGTTCGGAGAAGCCTGGTGTAGTAGAGCATAGGTGTTCTCTAGATATATTGTATACATCTATTAAATTTTTAAAAGTTAAAAAAAACTGCATGAAGTGGTAGAAAAATAAGCAAAAATGTGTGAAAAAACTATGCACATAAAATTTCAGCTTAAATGAGAAAAAACTAAAAATCCAGAATATTCGAAATGAAAAAGAAATCTCTTGGGCAAAGCCTTCTACATCCAGAGTGTTTCTTTGCACAAATTCTCTATGTTGTGAAAGCAGAATTCATCAAGCTCATTCATTTGAACCTGCAGAGGCAGCCTGTAAACCCTGGCAGTCAGGAAGACTTGAAGGGTAAGAGCCATCCCAGAATTTGGGGTATTGGTTGCCCTTGGGCTAACGTATTAGAAGTGTGAAAGATGTTTGTCCTTTACAGCATAGCGCACTGAGTCTGTTGCTTTCTACCCACGCGACTGAAGTCTCTTTCTCTATCATCAGCCGAAAACAACCTCGTAGGTCTCCACAGAGGCTGAGGCAAAGAACTGTAACTCTGCCCGCCGTTGCTAGTATTTTTCTTTCTCTGCCTCTCTTTCATCAGCTTTCAAATATGGCTGTGATGAGAATCACCTGGGAGAGAGATCCAGGCAAATGGCTGAAACTCAGGCCCAGCCTGGGCCGATCTCAGCTGGTGGAGTTCTCAGAGTTCCTGAGGTAACAATCACACAGCCAGCCACAAGAGACTCTATCTCAGCAGCCGAGAGAGGACTGCAGTGCCGTTTCAAACTGGAATCATCTCTATGTTTGGAATTCTGGGGTCTTTTTTGTTTGCTGTGTGGCTCACTACCTTCTGCCAAACTTCAGGGAAGTTGACTGTGGAAAGTTCAGCATTACTTTTCTAGGACTGTTAAAATTAACTCAAAATTTCTTTTCACAAGCTCATATTCTACACAGTAGCTTTTCTGTTGGAATTCAATTTTTCCTTCTTCAAAGCAAAACACATTTCAAATCTCAGAAAGAGCAAAAATATCATCTGCTAATCCCATGTCAGTTCACTGACTTGGTCTGAACCACGGAATCACTTCACGTCACTATAGGAGCACTCGGCCTCTTAACAACAGCAAAGATAAACAGGAACTACTTAATTCTCTCTATTTAAAAGAGAAACTTTGAGGGCTGCCTTCCACCTTTCTGTGATCCTCTGGAGCAGACACTTCTAAAACCTACAGTTCAACACCTCTCCAAAATGGCTTCCGAGAAGGCGCTCCAGCCTGTGGAATTCAAGGTCTCCCCACTGCTTCAGCCCTGACGTTGGCTTCCCCAGTAGAAGCAGGAATGTCAGGAACATAAAACACTCTCAGTCCTCTTCAGAAAAGCAGTCACTGCATTCTGCATAAATGTTTCATGAGGACAACTAAACCGAGCTGTCTCTTGCCTGACTGGGTTTTCTAAAGGCTCATGCCCCAAAGTCACTTTCTGTCCCTCTTTCCCTTGCTGAGTGCTGAATATTTATGTGCTGCTCACACTTGTGAGTACATGTGCAAATCACAGTCCAAGGCAAACTTCTGAGCTGGGTGAGAGGCGCTTCCAGCCACCTCTGTCACGTTGTCATTTTTGAGTAAAGAAGTGTCCCGCTACTTTCTCCCAAAATTCTCTGTGAAAATTATTCCATCTACCTGCATTCACAATAAAGAATCAATAGTTGATAAGGAAAAAGCTTTGTAACTTCCTAAAGATATGGATGTTAGCATTTGGACTTAATCATTCGTTTCCAAAGAGAAGACATCAACTATCAACACTCTGTCAGGCCGTTCACATTTGTCACAACAGGCCTTTCCCACACACCCTTTGGTTCAGTCACTACAATTTCCTGTTGTCAGCTCATCCCAGTCTTTGGCTCTAAGCAACTAATGTGCCCCTCAGAAGTTGGACTATTGAAAGCTACTGTTTTAAGGACTAAGTTTCCATCTCAAATTGTAGATCTGGTCCCTTTGTCAGAGCAACAATGGCAATATTGTCACTAATTTATAAACTTTTATGATTATTTTTATTTGACCATGTACTCAGAGGGTAAAAACAAATTAAAGTTCAAAATGTGGTAAAGCAGAGTATCAGAAGGTAAAATTTCATGTCTTCCTTGGTGGTCTATCTCTAATACCCCTTATTAAAGGGAAGAGGTGTTGAAGAATACCTGTCCCCAGGTAATAACTCAAGAGGATCAGAGACCCTGAAGTCTTCCCTGCTTCCTCAGTCAAGACAATGACTTGATATGCAGTTTCCACTTTTTACTCAAAGACAAGCTCTGCATAGGCACAGGAGACCACCCCGCCCCACAATCCTAGCTCTGTACTCACTCAATATTGGACCTTTAGGGAAAGTAGTTGTGAACTTTGAAGGTCTCTTGTACTCTGTGCAACAGAAACAGCATAGATGAAAAAGACCAATGTTTAAGTGGCAATTCCTACCCTGCTGCCTATGTAAAGGTGAGTGGCTTCCCAGCCTTAACCTTACTTGAACCCATGTCTTCATGTGACACAGAGAAAGAGTAGAACATACCTGAAAGACCCTGGCAGAGAAAACAGAGGGTAATGGGTTATCTATCATCCTTCTCCCACACTTCTGCCTCAGGCCTTTGATTTTAACTAAGAGTGTTGATGCCCCAGACAACAGTGGCCAGTAATCTTTCACAAGTATTTATGGTTGGATCAATGCCACATAGAATGTTCCTGCACTGATTTGGATTTAATCCCCTCAAAAGAAAGTTCACAATCACTGATACAGTGATTACTCCAAAATGCACAGGATCAAAAACTAGAATGCCTCTTGATATGTTTCTGTCATCCAGCCCATACACATCTGATGACTTGGGTTCCGAAATTTTGATGATCAGAGAACAAAATCCTCCTAACCCAGCTCCTCGGGAACTCAGCTCCACCCCAAGTGTCAGCTTAAAGTGCCACAGTTTTTTAAGACAAAGAAAATACAATTCATCTCCAGCTTCTGAATTTTACCTAAAGTTTTCCAAAGACTTCTTCTTCGTTGCTCTCAAACCACCGGTCTGGCAGCAGGCAAATCTGTAATCAATGACCTGGTAGATGATCGGATTGTACATCGCTGCAGATTTGGCAAGGAGGGTGGGTACCACGGAGAGCTGTATGGGAATGGAGTCTGGCCTTCCAAAAGCAGACCACACGGAGACCACTGCATAGGGAATCCAGGCAATCAGGAAGCCAGCACAAATCAGCATTGCCACCTGACACAAGGAAAATGAGAGACAGTGGAATCAAGAGACTTCAGAAACAATCCAAAGTGTTGTGACAGGCTTAAAGGAGAGGCAAGTCCTTCATCCCCCAAAAAGTCCCGTTTTGATCACAGAGATTGCGTTCCATTGACTTCTGAGAAGTTGGCACAATTCTTATCCCATTTGCCACATCCTGACCACTCTCCATTTTAAAATTCCAATGCCCTCAACGACCCAAAATATATCCCTATAATAATGTCAGATTCTGCCCACATTGGGGCAAGAGATCATAATAAAATGATACCAGTTCTCCTGAGCTTGCCAGAGTCCTCAACCCACATTCTCTTGCAGACCTGACCTAAAATAAGTCCATCTTGATGAACTCTTGAATCATCTCCACTGGCCTCGGGAAACTGAGAAGTGTTGTCCTAGTTTAAAATTCTAATGCGCACTTTGGTCAGAGATTTTCACTAAATGTTGATTCTTCTGGTTCAAGTTTTTCACAAGTTAGAGGCTTGGATCACAGAAATTTCCCAGATATAAAAGACAAAAAGAGGTTGCGGAGCTTCAGCCAAAGCAACATAGAAAGTTTTCTCTCATGAAATTAAAATAATCTCTTAATATTTCCAGGCCACAGAATAATTGGAAATACAGTTTAAAATACCCTCACAACTTTTCTCCTTGCCAAACTCAGTCCTTTTAGGTGTAACCCTAACTAGTACCCTACAGCTGCTGATCCTAACAGGTATCTTAGTTCAGGGGAGCAAACAGTTTTGGCAAACGCTTTGGACAAGACCCTAAACATGCCCCAGTTCCTGAGTACTCTTCTAGAGTATAAATAATAGCAGAGCATGGCTAGATATGGTTTTGGTGCCAGCACGGAGGAGAACAAGTTTGTTTCTTATTGGAATAAGTAAGAGCTTCATGGAGTATGTTGTACAGCCTCTACACTTGGGCAAGGTGAAGGAATAGCAGCAAGAGAAGCTGCGAGGAAGGCACCCCATGTATGAGTGGAGTCTGTCCATGTACAAATGAGAGAACCATGGAGATGTGGAAAAGCTGATCAAGGAGGTAAGGCCGGGAGCAGAGAGAATACACGTGTGTTCAGGGTTTTGTAAAAACATATTGCTGAGTTCTCGCTTACTGTCATGTGCTCTGTAGCTCGCAGAGGTTTATGAACAGAAACATGGAAGATTAGCCCGTAGGGAGAAATTGCCTAGAGAAAACAGTGTATAGACAGACCACTATCCATTCAGCCAACAAGTAGTATTGAGAGTCTATGTTTCGTAGACAGGACACAGGAAGGACAAGCAGACACATCCCTGCCCATCTAGAATTTCCACTCTAACCAGATTAGTTTAGACAAATGTCCAAACAGAAATAAGAAGGTTTTCAGTGAGACTACCAACCCTCAGAAATGAAGTCCAGGGCTGGTTTTTTTTTTTTATTTTAAGTGGCCTATTTCGGGACCTACGTAAAAGAGAGCATTGCTAACTTCTAAATGTCCTTACGCTGTCGTTCTTCCAGTGAGCTACATAATGAAGCTGAACCTAAATCAGCACTTTAGCGTGCTTTTCCTTTTGTTGGTCTGCATTCATTTTAATTTTCCTGCTGTATCTTCAGCTTTACAATTCTTGGCATCTCTCTCCCTAGCTTCGTGATGTTGACATAAGAGGTAGAGCATCACTCAAGTCTGACTAACAGTCGTACTAAACCCATTGACTACAGAGACAGGAATGAGAGATCTAGCCTTCCTCACTTTTACTTGTGAGCTTCCTCAGATCTTGGGAAGATGAAAGAACGGTACGAACAAGGGTGTCGTTGTATCTTCCTCCCATCATTGGACCTAAAAAGACAACAACCGTTCCTGATATCCTGGTCATGATGTGCTACGAAGAGGTGTGAGACCTAGCATGCTGTACAAACATGTTAAATTATGTATAGATGCTCTTTTGTTTAAGTGGCACAGCTGGGTGCTGTTCTCAGTAATAAACCTTGTGTTTGTGTGTCTTCTATGTGTATGTGTGTCACACATATGCATGTGCATTTCCATAGGAAAAAGTAGGAGCCTGACTGTTATACACAGGGAATGATCCAAAACTTGTCTGTCTGTGACCTAAAGAGCATCATGGGTGTGAGATGTGTTGCCATGGAAACCTACCTTTGCAAGATATGTAAGAACGAAGCATGAGGCTGAGTTTAGGGATAAGACACTTGCTTAGCAAGTGTTCCATCTCCATCCCCAGAAACACACACACACAGAGAGAGAGAGAGAGAGAGAGAGAGAGAGAGAGAGAGAGAGAGATTGGAAAATATATTCTAAATTCTGGGGTTGCAGAATTTAGAATATTTCACTCAAGAATTTCAAGGCTCAGGAGGCTCAAGAGACAGAGACAGGGCCACGAGTTAAAGAGAGCTGCCCGTGCTTCCAAAGAACTCAAGTTCAGTTCCCAGCACTCACAACCACTTGTCGGTCTGGCTCCAGAGAATCCAGTGCCTCCTGTGGCCACGGGAGGTACCTGTGCTCACCTGCGCATATCCACACACAGATGTACACACATACACATGATTTAAAAATAATAAATCTTCAAAAATGGAATTTCAAAACTCATCTTCAACACTAATGGCAGGCAAGAAACTCCTCAGCAATGCTCAGTTTGTTCCACTCTACAGAGAATGAGAATCCCCAAGAGATGAACCAAAGGAGCCAGGACTCAATCAAAGGCCCTGCAATTATGCTTCAGCCTCTTAAGCTAAATCTTTTTCTGTTTTGTGACCAACACTTATAGCTTTTCCATCATCCCACAGAAATCTATCCAGAAGTCCTTTCTATTTTGTTTCTAAAGAGTAGATACCCCAAGGTGCCCAGTGAGGCCCCTTTTTTCCTAAATTAAAAAAAATATATATACTAGCTACAAAAATGAAGCTTGTGTTAGCAGCTGTAAAGCCCCATCTTTGGTTCTAGGGTGAGTCACAGGATGCTCTTATGCCATCTTGAAAGCCATTGTCTGTACCACTGCCAAAGCCATTGACAAAAAATAGGTTAGCACAAATCCCATACTACTTTCTACTTTTATGGGAATTCAGTAGGAACAGGGAAGGTTTATAACATTCGTGCTGTGTTTTCTTTTCTTAAAAGATGCAGAAGACTTGGATACACTGTGTTGTTTTGTTTTGTTAACACAGTCAGTTAAGTACTGTGGGGCTTCTGGCTTCAGAATAAAACACTATCACTAGAATCAAGTCTAAAACAAAAAGAAGGGGCAAAGGTGAGAGGTGTGGAAAGAAAAGCACGTGCGCATGGGTGAAAAGTCAAAGCCAGGCACATCCATTTCCGTTGACCTCATTTTAAATTATATTGCACAGAATGTCAGTCATTCAGGTAGTAAATCTGGGCCAGCGAATTAAGTCCCATAGTAAAGGTGCTTGCCACCAAGCCAGACAACCTGGGTTTGATCCCAGGAACTCAAGTGGGAGAAGGAGAGAAGCCATTCCTGTAAGCTGTCTTTTGACATCGATTCATGCAATGTGACAAACATGGGCACACACACAAACACACCAAAGGGGAAAAAACTAAATTAATTAATGTTTAAGCTTCTATCTATCATGCACTTTCTGAAACCTTCATGACATTTTCCCAGATCTTGGACTGGGCTTCAACTTTTCTTGAGTTCATTCCTCATTTTATCTAATTCAATCTAACTTCAGTTTCCCGACATTTACTCCCCAGGGATCCCCAGCACCCATCGCTCTTCCTAGGCTGTTTATTTTTTAATGACTTCATCCCCATCGCCATTTCTTGGTTCACTGACAAAGCACTAAAAGCTCTGGTTCTTAAATTAGAACAGTTTTGTGGGAGGCAATTCACAGAATTCATGTTTAGCTTGTACAAAAGAATCACACATCTGCAGCTCGGTTCATTTTAAATAAGTCTTGCTGCAAAAGACCCAAGGACGCCAGTATTCCCCAGTTCTGGTTCAGGGTGGCAGTAAGTATTACCAAGTGATGGTGCCCACATGTGTTCAGTTCCACTGAGTTAACTAGCTAGTTAACACTGGCATAAGATGAGGGGCTGAGCTTAAACGTTTGAAACTATCCATGACTCTGAATTATCAGAGCAGGCAACAGTTCTAAGGAGGGCGGTTCCCTCCTCTTGGTGTGAGGGACATGGTAGAAGGATGCGGAGTCTTTGGCTGTGAGATACTGTGTCTCTCCATGGTCTCAATCCTAATTTAGCCCTACTGTCTCTCAGAAGAACGAAACTCTGCTACTCTATGCACAGCCATTTCAGGAGTCCAGTTCCTCCCACCAAGCTCCTCTGCCCAGATCTGAGTCAGGCTCAGCTGCACGCATCATTGAATAATGAAATCAATGGGCGGAGGCCATAGGATTGATGTGAAGAAAAAAAAAAAAAGCATAAAGGAAGGCAAGGAAACAGAATGAACCCTCCATCCATGTTTGAGTTACATCACCAAGAAAGTGATAGCAATGTGAATTTGATGGCTGAGGTGAAATCAGTGTGCCAAGAGAAGGGTAGTAGAGGGTCTCGCCCACTGCCAGACACTGTGTGAATGACCTATGTATATGATGGATGAAAAGATCGAGCTATATTATCATAGATATATTAGCAAGTACATAGATCTGCTCACAACCAATTAAAATTAGATTAAAAGACAGTAATGCCATTTCTGGGACAGCTGCCTTCCATGTGTGAGTATGCCTGTCACTAAGCGATACTACCAAAATGCAGAAAAGTAAAAGGCCAGTATGGAGGCATGCCAGTGACCCTAGCACTCAGGAGGCAGAGGCAGGAGGATGACCATGAGTTCAAGGCCAATATTTTTTTCAGAATGAGTTCCAGGACAGCCTATACTATAGAGTATATTTTTGAAGAAGAAAAAGTAAAAAGTAGAGGGGGAAGATGAAGGGAAGGGGGAAATGAATAGGAAGTGGGGACCCTCACTGCTGCCGTAGCTTTTTGTACCTCAGTTCCCTCACACACGTGTAAAACCAAGAGAAAGGATCCCTGTGCTCTCAGGCCACCTTCTAAGGGCTCAGGTCATCCAACAACCTAACAGGTCTGCTTTGAGCTCCTTTTGTTTACCCACAGAGTGACAGCTGCGGTCAACTGTCTCACACCCTCTTCCACAAACTTGCAAAGAAACTTCTCTGGAGTCTTTGGGGCGCCTGCCATCTGTTAGCCCTGGCTGCGATCCAGGCAGAAAATATGAGCTCATGCTTAAGAAAAAAAAAAAAATTCCACACTTTCCAGCTGCAATTTTTTCAAACCTTAAAAATACCGCTACTCTAAAAACAAGCAAAACCCAAGACCGAAAGAGAGGAGGCAAATTAGGTCGCTTCTCCTCCTGCCCGTCTGTATTTGGGAGTTTAAGTCTAAAACTGAAGATGATGCCCCCAGACTAAGCCATGGCCTGACCTAATGAACGCGAGATAGTTTGTAAGGGCCTGATCAACAGAGGAAGGGACATGGTGAAGATGTGGTCATTATAGGTGAACCATGTCCTTAGATGGGACACTGTTGCCGACAGGAAAACAAACAGCTACAAGACCCAACTAGTATTACTTCAACAACCGCAACAGGCCTTGAAATGAGCCAAAGTGTATAACCAGATGGGCAGAATCTCCGAGTTTTAAAGTTACTGACAATGCCATTGGACTTGCTGTTCCTTCTCTCTCTGTCCCACACCTGTTCACAGATGTGAAAAGCTAAGGCCTTACTTGTTGCATGGTTTGCCCAAGGTGGGTCAGACCAGAGTCTGGGTTGTAGGTTACAGCACTGATTTCTGCTGAGTGGAGTAGAACTTATCAAAAGGTGTAGATCTGGGCAGGAACCTGGCCCTGAGACTCAGGAAGGGATGGCACTCAGGCCCCAGCCACCGAGTGGTTCTGATTAGAACACACCGCCTTGGGTGAGGAGAACTCTGGCCCTGGGTGTGCCGTTACCACACCCTGATGCACATGAGAATGGCGGGTGACAGGAGTATAGCTGTTGGCTTTTTCTGCATCTTTGAGTCACGTACATATCTCTCACACCTGCTCCTCCAAAACAGTTAAAATTGTTGACAATTTTTTAGAACAGGATTCAAATACCGATGACCAAAATCAATAATAAATGTTAACCGTGTGTATCTTCTCACAAGACAAGTGGGAATATTGGAAATAACAAGGACTTTGAAATTCTTTTTTATTATTATGTCTCTCTGGCCTAGTTTTTCTTTCCTACAGCAAATAGTTACTTAGAATTTAGCATGCTAGAGGCATTGTGCTGGGTTCTGGGAACGGGAAGTGTTGGAAGGATGTGGTTTCCCTGCAGGCCCTATTGACTGGTAGTAAAGAAGGGCATCGAACACACAACCACAAGAGGAGTTTACAATTGCAAATTAATTAAAAATTTGACAATTCCCATGAAGTAATCATAGTAGTTCAGTAAAACATTCTGACAGAAAGACCTGAATTCCATTTTTTAAAACCCTTCTCTGAGAAGTGGCCTGTAACCTGGGGAAAGCTAAAGAGAACAAAGAGAAAGAACTAACTGGTTTTAAAAAGAGCAAGTGCTTCTACTAACTGCCCTTGGCATCACATAGAGAGTCCCCTGAACCCGATACCTCACTGATCAATGGGTTAATCAAGGAAACAAAGCCACCTGAGAAAAACTGAGTTCATAGCTAGGGTTTTGTTTTTGTTTTTTGTTTTCTCAAGAAAAGGGAAAGAATGAAGTGAAAAGTCCCAAAGAAAGAGATGCTCAAGCCAGAGGTCAAAAAACCACTTCACAGTTAGCAAGGTAATTAGGTCGCTTTAATGATGTATTCAATGGAGGCATCATGGTTACCATCTAGCAAGTTCCGGACTACAGAATGCAGACCCTAACAGATTGCAATGCGTGTCTGTACCTCATTCATTCTTCTACAAAGAAAGAGAGATAAATGTTCAACTCAGTATGACAGGTAGCACTAAAGGAAACATGCCAAATGCCCTGGTGTCCTACAGTAGGGAACTTAAACTCTCTAGAGACAGTTGAGGAGGGGTATTTAATAATAGTGAAAGGGATGAAAAGAGAAATCCAGGGTCTGGATTAACTACAGGTCTGGACAGAATAGCTGATCAGTGTACATTAAAGAACAAATCCGGAGTGCCAAAGTATTTGGCACAATGTTTGAAAAACTCATGTGCCCTTTCTGACCTTGTTGTCCAGTCACAGCACTGCCCCCTTATCAAAGGAACCACAAGAGCTTCAATGCACTGGGCAAATAATTTTACCAGCAAAAATATTTGCCCCGTGCAACAACTAAACATTCATTTTTCGGCATCTCAGTATCAAAATAGAATTTTAAGTTAGTTGGGCATGATAGAGTATGGCTATAATTCTAGTACCTGGGAAGTGGAGACAGAAGGATTGGGAGTTCAAGGTCAGCCTCAGCTACACAGTGACGTTAAGGGCATCCTGGGTACATGAGATAGTGAAAAGTGCAGGAAGGAAGAAGGGAGGGAGGGAGGGAAGGAGGGAGAGAGGGAGGGAAGGAGGGAGGGAGGGAGGGAGGGAGGAGGAAAACTTGAAAGCTACATGAGGGAAAAAAATAGTTGAGAATAAAGGCTTTTCATCCTTTTATGGTGAAAAACCATTGAGTGTCCACAGGCAGGGGCCTAAATGATGCTGAGAATGCACAAGAAAGTACAAACTAGTTTTCCACCCCAATAGATGAAATGTCTGTAGTCCAAAGACAAGAAAGGACCTCAGAAGGGGTGAGAACAAGTCCTGAACTGGCCTTTCTGAGCTGAGTGCCACAGATCAGGGCTGCAGAGAAAAGCCACAGGGCCCTCTGCGTGTGTGAGGAGGTACAAACCGAAAACACATGTCTTCCTCATCAAGGTCTTAGCCACGTCCAAAGTGTTTACTGTACGGGTTGCGGAGGAGAGGGAAGCAGAGTTGAGACACTGCTTACAGAGGCCGTGGGATTAGGATAAAGAACATGCAGTGTGCTACAGAGGAAGAACAGAAAGAATTAGATACCTCAACAGAGTCAGGACAATGAACAGCAAAAACCTGGCTGGATCTCCAACCAACTGGACCGTGACATTTTAATGACCTCTGCAGGCCTGACAGGAAGCTCTGAGTACAGACGGGGGAGAGCCGGTGCTACTGAACTTCCCCTTATTGGCCAATAATGAACCGTGCTTCACAAGGTCAAAGGCAGACAGAAAGGTGAGGTTGTGTTGAGCCACAGAACCAGAGAGTGCATACAGATTGTGCATTGTGTAAACAAAACACATATGTTTAGACAAATACACACTCTACTTCCGTTTGTAGTCTGTGGAAGTCGGAAAAACCATCAACAAAAAAATAATTAGAGAAGCTGCCAGGCTTGTAGACAGATGCCATTTCAAGTTTTCTAGATGAAATCAGACCAAAAGAGGACAGATCAAGATAACAACCCAGCTAGAACTACTTAAATAAATTTATTTTGATGCTAAAATCTTGGCCGGCAGCCTTGAAGTTACACACTTCTAGATCATCGTGGCGAGTGGAAGCTCTGAATGAGTGAGAAGCTGAGCAGTCCTGAGCAGGGGCTGAAGGAAGGGAAGGGCAGATACGGGCCCTGGGGGCTTCTTCTTCTGCCTTCAGTAGAAATGAGTTGGAATTAGTGTCAGTGTATAACGGATATCAGGGAGGTTCAATGCTTTTCTTTCTAGGTTTATTTTTATTTTATGTGTGTGGGTGTTTGCCTTCATGTCTGCTCGGCTTGAGCATGTATGGTGCCTGAGGAGGCAGAAGAGGGTGTCAGGTGAGTTGTAGGCTGCCGTGTGGGTGCTGGAGGCCAAACCTGGTTCCCCTGAAGAAACGGTGTTTCTAACTGCTGAGCCGTTCCTCCAGACCCAGGTGATACTATTTTTGTTACACAGTGAGAAAATGGAGGGTTGGAGGGAAGGGACATGGTAGAGATTGGAGGAGAAAGAGAAAGGAAAATAATATAATTATATTTTATTTATATGTAAAACATTAACCAATCCATTAATTAAATCTAAAGAGAAACTAGGTGTCTAGTGCCAGGTTACAAAGGGGAATGGTTATGATGGAATTCAAACCCTCATCCGTTGTCAAATTCCATATTCTTTTCCCTTTACCACCACATGTAAAGAGCCACCAGCTGTATTCTCTCACCTTTACCATAATATCCAACCATTTCAGAAGCAATCTGATAAGCTTCTTCAGCAGACAGTGTGGACGGTAGGAAGTCCTTAAAATGCCCACCAGAGTCCAGCAAAATGGTATGAGCTCTAAAGTATCTTATGCCATGATTTCTATAAATGTATCTAGATAGATAGGTAGGTAGGTAGGTAGATAGATAGATAGATAGATAGATAGATAGATAGATAGATAGATAGATAGAAGATAGATAGATGATAGATAGATAGATAGATAGATAGATAGATAGATAGATAGATAGATAGATAGATATACATATAGAGAAAATAAGCCCCCACTGATATACTAATTTAGTAGATATTTGTGTGGTATGAGTTAGGAACAGAACAGTGGCTTAGGTAAGGCCTAACAACGTTCAAAAGCACACAAACAATCAATAGGGATTCTAGGTTTTCCTGGTCCCAGCCGTCCCCATGTCGCTCACCCTCTGACCTTTGACTTCCCATCTGTAAAGTGATTGCAGTTACCTTGGTCAGCTTCACCTCCAGCACATGGCTGCTATGAATCCGACTGTCGAAATGAGCTACCTCTTTTGACGACGACTTCACCTTGGCAATGATCTTCACGTACGAGAAGACGATCACAGCCGTCGGGAGCAGGAGGCAGAAGAAGAGGATGCTCAGGATGAACACCTGGCCTCCACCTGAAGCCTGGGCCAGCCACCAGTCCAGGGTGCACGAGGTTCCGAAGGGTTCAGGTGCATAGTCCCCCAGGCCCACCAAGGGCATGGTGGTCCAGAAGGAGGCGTATGCCCAGATGACTGCCAGGCAGATGTAAGCATGTTTTCTCTTCAGCCAGACCCCTGGAGGTGGAAAAAAAAGCATTACCACACAGAACCTGCCCGACACCCGTGTACCTCCCCTGGACATGTTAAATTCCATCTCCAAAGATTCATTCCACTGAATTCTGGGAGACGTGGACAGATAATTGAAGCCTGGGGGAGAGCGAAGTCAAGGGAGGGAAAGTTCCAGAGCTGGAGCCTTTGTCCAGGAGGATGCAATTTGAAGAGAACTCACAGGGACAGTTTTCTCTAGGCACCTAGGAGCTTCCGGAGGGAGAAGTGACGCAGAGGGAGGGGGAAGCGGACAGCCAAAGGAGGAAAGGACGCTGAAGACAATGGAGGAGCTTGGGAAGACGGCTCGAGAGTATGTCAGGAAGTGGTCCAAGAAGTGAAAGGAGAATCCTTCCCAGGAGGTGAGAAATCATAAAGGATTGGCTGTGTCTTTCAAACACCTTTATTCCTAAAACCTTCTGTGTGTGTGGACCCCCTGTTTGCGTAAGAACTGGCTGCATGGGGTTGGTGGGTCCTGACCCTGTGTTGTGGCACTGAGGAGGGTGACTATGCTTAGAAATTCATGCAGTTTTTTTGTTGTTGTTGTTCATGTTATTCACGGGACAGTCAAGCACATACAGCCATGGTGGGAGAACAGCAGACAATCTGATTAGGCACACATGCTGCAAAGGTAACTCTGAAAAAACGTCTTCAAGAAGGTTGTGGGGGCGGAGCTCTGTGTAAGGATACTAGTTTCTTAACCAAAAGGGAATTCCAAGAGGAAGAAATGCTGCCGTAATTTAACGTAAGTCGTTAAAAAGAAGTAGTGAAGGACCAGTGATCATATTCCAAAGTTCAACACAGCCACCAAAGCCAGATTAGCATCAGTCGCCATGGAAGTGTTCTCTGGCCCTCCCTTGTCACACTGGAAAGGAGGGCCAGGGGGGTGGCTCCTTGCTGCCTTGGGTGCACAGTAGGAGGGGAGAAATGCGGAAACACGCAGAGCAAAGCTAAATGATCCCTTCCACAAGCACTCAAGTCTGCTTCTGCTCTGAACGAGAAGAGATGTGAGTCCCTAAGACCACAGTTCTTCGGAGGGTAGTGTCTCATGTCCCTTTCTGAAGGCCCACCGCCCTGAACAGCAAGGGAAGTTGTGCTGATGCAGAGCTTATGGGTTTGTTGTTGGTTTCTTTGTTTTCTTGTTCATTTTGAGCCTGAGTCTCTAGCCCAGGCTGTTTTCAAACTGGCTGTGGAGCTGAGGATGTCCTTGGACTTCTGATCCTCCTGCCTCCTTCTCCCAAGAACTGGAATTACAAGTGTACTTCTCACTGTGCCTAGTAAATACGGTGCTGGGGGTAGAACCCAGGGCTCTGTGCATGCCAGGCAAACACTCTGCCAACTGAACTGTCTCCCCAGTCTTTGCTTAAAGGTTTTGATGAAGTTTAAAGCAAATGAAACAATGTCAGCTTTGCAAGCTATACACATGAACGTGAACATCTACTCCTGTGTGCGTGTGTCTTGTCACTAAGAAAAACATAGAACCAATTGTTGCTATGCTCAGTTGTCTGCGTTTGCTCGAATACATGCCATTACGCACCACGAAGTACACAACTTCCTCAAGCCCAACCCGAGAAGGGTAGCGGTCGGGTAGCCACAAAGGTTTGTCAGCCCTTGATCATCCACGATAACGCATCCAACACCGGCAGAGACCATGAACATATACTCATAAGGATGTGCAAAGGCATACGGATAAAGCATTGAGAGTGGGGGTTACTTAGTGAGGCGCTTTGATACTTACGTTCCAGTATGGAGAAAGGCTGTCAAGTACAGGAAGGAGGAGATTAGTAGATGGGTTCTGTGTTGCTCCAGCAGTCAGAACTAGGACCAATGGGTGGAGGTTACTGGGAGGCAGTTTTGTCTCAATATAAGGAATAACATTGTAACAATGAGAGCAGACCAATCAGAGAATGGGCTGCCTTGTGCAAGAGTAAGCTCCCCGTCACTGGTCACTGGAATTGTGCAAGAGGCCAAACGGTCATCTCTCGGGGGATAACTGTTTGCAACATTACATGGTGGAAAGGTCTGAACATACTCAAGTGACCTTTAAAATTCCAGTATGCTAGAGAACACTGTGTGGAGGGTCCAATAAGGAATCAGATCAAATGGTGAGATATCACTGAGGGTCAGCCTTAGAGGAGTCTAGGTAGTATACACGTTTCTCATCCAGTTCCTGCCCTGCCATGAATCTGGTGATGGATAACATCCTGTCTTTAGTTGATAGCAAGTTTAAACTCAAGATGACATTTTAAAACAGAGATCAAGGTTTAGTCTCCTCAAGTACTGCCAGGAAATTGAACTTTCTATCTTCTTGTCTATAAAATCTATGATTTTATTAAAACTTAAGAGTTTGTTGTGCTAAAAAAAAAAAAGATTATAGTAAGAGTTAGACTCTGATGTCATCCAAACTGCCTAATTTACATTTTAACCTTATTGGAAATTTTGACTTGGGCTGTTTCTGCTGGAAGCTTCAGGTGTTGATAAAAAGAGATTAAAATTGTAATGGTAAAGACATTTACAACACCATTCTCCTGCCATAGTCTAAACTGTTTAGGAACCAAAGAAACCTTTCCTTTCCACATCTGTCTGCTGACTGTACTCTGTCCTCTGGCCTTGGCCACTCTACCTAACCGGTTGTCAGTCCAAACAGCTTTACGCGAAGGGAATCAGAACCACTTCCTGAGTAGGTCTGATTCTCAATATTAAAAATAAGAGCCCCACAATTTTCTCCTTCTTGTTCAGAAAATTCCCAGAAATCCCCATAAGAAAGGTACTAAAACTTGAATTAGTACGACAGTCTAATCTTGTAAACACAGAGCTCTGAAGACTCCATTACAGCTGCTTCACCAGCTCCCTTGTTAGCTACTCCTCTACCTACCAATACCAGGACAGATCAGCAGGGCGGCATCTCAGTGTGTGTGTCCTTTCAGGTAGGGACATCTGTGTGGCTCTCTAAACCTGGAGAACATTCTGGATCTCCCCTTCTCTGAAAATATGGGGAGTCTGAGTCCTAAAGGAGAGTCGCAGACAGCCTTCCTTATAATTGCGAAGCTAAATAGGTCATCAGCTAAATACCCCAGATCTGATCATGCTCATGCATTTTTTTTATCTTTTTGCTTTTATTTCTTGTATGGGGAAATGTGGTAGGCATTTCCATACTTTATACAAAAGAAGTGAGATATTTAAAAGCTATAGGCATTATTATAAAAGTAGTACTAAAGGAAACATACATTGATACCCGTCAAATCAAAATATAGAGTAAGACAAGGGAGGCTATGAATAGTAGAAGTATTCTTGGTCACTGAAGTTATTAATAATAAATTTATTTACTGTGCAAAGTGTATACAGCTCTAACACTCAAACCATCTAACTTTCACTATCAGGGAACAAGGAACCTTCCAACTTACCATAAGATAGATAGCAGATCTTCAGATACCGGTCCAGGCTAACAGCAGTCATGGTAATAAGGCTTCCACAGCCAAAGAAAAATCCAGCCCATCCATACCAGCGGCAGCCAAACCAGCCAAACACCCAGCGGTGACAGAAGCAAGAGATGATGGTGAACGGCTTGCCTACAACTAGAGCATCAAGCAGGTGTCAGAGGAAGTTCCTTGTCATTGAAACCTCTCCACTTGCTCAGCTGACTAAGCTGTCCCTTCCTCCCCACAGACAATTTCAAGGTGTGAGTATGTGCATACACACACATACACACACACACACACACACACACACACACACTCACACTTCACAGAACTGATGGATTAATAAGATTCTGACAGGCCCACCACAACTGAAAGTTTTCTCCACACTGGGTAGTCTTCACAGTGCTTGAAGGTGCCATGAAGTCGGCAGGGAGACAATTGTCCTTAGCAGTCTTACTCAGCTATAGATGATAGGATACTATGAGTCTACTGTGCAGTAATGAACAATGCCACAACTGTTGTAGGAGTTACCAACTGTTTTCTGACTCATTCTGAAGCCTGCTTCAAAAGGAGAGTTCACATCTGAAACTGTAAACTCAACAAACAAGCTGATTGCTTAGGAAGTCCTGGACAATGAGAAGAAGCTACTGCTGTTGCCCTGCTAGAGTGGCATAATACACCTTCTAAATAACTGCTTCTGCCCATAGACTATAATGCCACGGTCAGTGCTGGCCGAACCAATGTCATTTTGCAGTTAACAGTAGTGACTTCAGGGACAACGGGCAAAAGCACTGAGAATAAAGGAGTGTTGAATGTTGGGCTGTCACTTCTCTCTCTCTCTCTCTCTCTCTCTCTCTCTCTCTCTCTCTCTCTCTCTCTTCCTCTCTCTCCCTCCCTCTCAGAACAACACAGAGCAGAAAGAATTTAAGAGTCGCAGGAAGGGATAGGGAGTGGTATGAAATGCTGACATCGTGACAAGCCTGTCACACTCCTGAGCTCACAGCGCGTGTGACTACCTGTACAAGAGCTGGACTAGACTATACCAGGCCTATCAACACCCTCTTATAGAAGGAAGGGAAGGGGCTCCTTAAAGATGATAGTTCCTTAGTAGTTGCTGAGGAAGGGAAAGGGACGTCCTTCAGTGGTGTGCCCTGGCAGGGCGCCCATGCTTCTGTAAGCAATCCTAATGAAAGTCACTGAAACACACACACAAAAGACATGGAATTAGATGAGAGGCTAAAAGGGACGGGATACGGGACTAGTGAGAAAGACACGGGAATGAGGGAGGGTAACAGAAAAGTGAATATTGTAAAAGTGTATTACGTTCATGTATGAAAGTCTCACATTATTTTAAGTTGTGCTAATAAAATCTTTTGAAAACACCTTTCAACTATTTTCCATAAACTATTTTTTCATGCTTTCCAAGGCTTCCAATAACTCCACTGTGTAGTTTCATGAATAACAAAGAATTAGAGATTTGAATTCACTTGATTTCTATTTATTGTGTTATGTCAAAGATTTACACAATGTCACAGATTTACAGAATAATGTTAACTAGAAGTTAATCTATTTTTTTCTTTGTGCAACATCAAAGATTTACAGGATATTGTTAAATAGAAGTGATCATAGTAGGCATCCATGTATTGACAAATTTTAAAACAAATATTTGTAATGGTTTTGGTTGGTGTTGTAACTCAGTTGTTGGAGTATTTGCCTGGTGTACATAATGTTCAGAGCACACAAATCAGACATTGTGACATCCCTGTAACTGTGGCACTCAGGAAGTAAGGTTAGAGGATTAGAAGTTCAAGAAGTTAAACTCTACTTCATAGTGAGTTCGCTGCCATCCTGAGCCACATGAGATCCTGACTCAGAAGAAAAGAAGGAAGGAAGAAAGGAAGGATGGAAGGAAGGAAGGAAGGAAGGAAGGAAGGAAGGAAGGAAGGAAGGAAGGAAGTCTTATATTTTTCATTATTAAATGCTTTCAAATCAAAGGTCTTCCTTTGTCATACTAGTTTGTTAAGGATTGTTAACCAGATATACATCTTGTTTTATTAAAAGCTTTACAATGTCACCTCCCATGAAATTTTATTCTCTGATTGTGAGTTTTCTGTTCTCGTTGAAACTTTCGGTACAATCACTCCTGAAGTGTGAGAGTGAACATGATTTCTAACACCAGATATAACTTCTTACACTCAGAGTTAAGCCCTGAAAAGGAGGACTTGGGAGAGAAAAGGGGGAAGTTATCTCTGGGTATAGTAGTTTGAATAGTTATGGCCCCCACAGACTCGTGTGTTTAAAGGCTTGGCCCATAGGGATTGGCACTATTAGGAGGTGTGGCCTTGTTGGAGTATGTGTGACCTTGTTGGAGGAAGTGTGTCACTATGGAGGCAGACTTCGAGATGTCATATGCCCAAGCCACTCCTAATGTGACAGTTTACTCCCTGTTGCCTATGAATCAAGACTCAGAACTCTCAGCTCTTCTTCAGCACCACCTGCACACTGCCTTGTCCCACCAGGATGATGATGGACTAAACCTCTGAAACTGTAAGCCAGCCCCAATTTAATGTTTTCCTTTATAAAAGTTGATGTAGAAAGGTCATCTGTCTATGTGTACTTTCATTGGTTAATAAAGAAACTGCCCTGGCCTTTTGATAGGCTAGCCCTTAGGTGGGTGGAGGAGACCGAACAGAATTCTGGGAGGAAGAAAGCAGAGTCAGGCAGACACCATGACTCTCCTAATTATACAGTACAGCAACATGTGACCTCCCAGCTGAGAAAGGTACCGAGCCATATGGCTAGCATAGATAAGAATAATGGGTTAATATAAGCTACAAGAGCTAATAAGAAGACTGAGCTAATGGGCCAATCAGTGTATAATTAATACAGACTCTCTGTGTGATTTTCTTTGGGGCTTGCCAGCTATGGGGTACCTGGTGAGACAGAAACCCCAACGAGCAGGCCCCTCATTGTTACAAAAAGTAGTCATGGTCATGATGTCTCTTAGCTTTAATAGAAACCCTAAGATAGTAGGGAAAGTCCTATTTTGAGAAACCATGGGCATTACATACTTTGAATACAAAACTGGAGACTGAAAGACCACAGACAAAGGTGTTAGCCTCACACATATTTTCTCAATTTTGAATTTACTTACCATATGTGTGTATATATATATATGTATATGTATGTATATGATTAACTAATATAGATAGATAGATAGATAGATAGATAGATAGATAGATAGACAGACAGATAGATAGATAGATGATAGATGATGATGAAGATAGATAGATGATAGATAGATAGATAGATAGATAGATAGACAGACAGACAGATAGATTGATAGATAGATAGATATTCGTTTTACTATTCTCTGTGGTTCTTATCAATGAATACAAAACAGGAATTCAGATATCTCCAGGGAAACAAAAGGATTCAAGGGCATGAAAAATAGGAAGTCTTGGGATTGGAAGGAACTTTACCACTACAGCAATTTTCAAATGTTCCTCCCTCGGGCTCCTCTGATAGCACACATATGTCTGTGCATGTATGCGTGGATGTGTGCAAGGGTGCACCATCTGTGCATGAATGACTGTGTGCATGAGGGGAGACTGAACAAGGAGGGCCTGACCTCTTTTCAATCAGGAAAAAAAATATCTTCTTATTTATGGCTATCTTATAACATCATTTGATGTTTGAAATTGTTTAGGAACACAAAGGGACTAGTTAGGAAGGGAAGCACCAGGAATGGGTGAGGGTGAGGGGAAGGAGGAGAGGAGGTATGGGGAGGAGAATCAATGAAAAATTCGGGGCCTGCAAGAAAACTCGTTATTTTAGATACTATTTCTAAAAACAAACTAGCAAAAATTGTTCAGCAATCACTTCCTTAAGCTCTTTCATTTCCATGTTCCCTTGCAATTTTTCTTCTCTGTTCATTCTTTGTCTCCCTTGATTGTTGAGTTATCGCTCATTCAAATATGAGAGAGACATTTTAATAAATGTAAAGTTCAAACACATGATAGCTATTGTAAATACAAGGGTCAATGTGTTTACAACAAGCAGGGAGGACGCATGACAGAATGATAAATAGGATTTAGTGGGGTGAAGAAAAGTAGTGTTCAGAGACAGACAAGAATCGGTGTTTTACATAAGGGAGTGACACTTAGGGAGAGTCGGAATCAGTGAACTGAAGTCTTCTGGCAGAGAAGACAGTGGACTCCAAACTTGTGGAGAACCCCTTGTGTGGAGGCCAAAACAGCAGACAAGACAAACACTGATCTACAGACCAAAACTAGTATAGGTGCTAGATCTCCATCCAGAATAGAGTTTTTATTTGGCTTGGTGTGTGTGTGCGTGCGTGCGTGCGTGCGTGCGTGTGTGTGTGTGTGTGTGTGCGTGTGTGTGTGTGTGTTGATTGGTTGGTTTTTGAGACAGGACCTCAGGACCTCATGTAGCCCAACCTAGGCTCAAATGTATTCTGTAGCTAAAGCTACAGGATAACCTTGAAATCCTGATCCTCTTCACTTCCCAAGTCCTAGACTCTGTGCACAGCCTGGAGTGGAGGAAGCCTTTGATGTGTCTTGTTGGAAAGGTCATGTACAACGAGAATCTCTTCATCAGTCTATGTGTGTATGTGTCTGTCTGAGTGTCTTTCTGTCTCTCCCACAGAGCAGAACACTCCTCAGCCTGGCTGCTGTTAGAAACACCGCAGCTGTTATGTTTCCATGGCATTTTGCTTTGCTTTGCCTTTACTATCAATGTCCAGGATTTCAAACCCCTAGCTCAGCTGATACCCTAGGTCTGGAGGGAACTCAGGCAGCAGTTTCCTCTCTCCGCCTCTCCACCTCATGCTTCTGCATGTTCTCTAGTAAGAGCCTTTTGTGCCCTAGACAACCGGCATTAAATTGCATATATGCAGCGCGTCTGATTCTAGAATGTGCTTCTCCAGTGTTTAGAATGGAAGGCAGCTGGGTAACGAAAAGAACATTTCTTGGGATGTATTGGAAGAAAGTGTATGACAGACAGTCGCCATGACCTAAATTAACCAGAGAAAAATTAAGTGGAAGAAAACTCCTTCTGCTGGATTCCTGTAAGAGCATTTACGGTGGAAGGAAGGAGGCCGTTTCTGTGAACTCAGAACAGACAGGCAAGGCTGAGAACAGTTTCAATGCATCAGACCAATTAAGAGTGTGTTTTAATTCGCGCCCGATCCACGTCAGCCTTCAGCAACAGTCAGGTATTACTCACTGGTGAAAGATGTTGCTGAAATGGCAGAGTTCACTAGGACAGACATTTTACGCTCAGAACTAGGAAAGGAGCCTTTCGTGAGCGGATGGAGAAACTCCAGACCATTCCTGCTGCTCTAGCGCCATCGCGTGGCCAGGGACAAAATGACAGGCACTTTGCAGCCTCACAAAACTCAGGGTTCACATAGAAAGAGGTTTGGTAACATATTCCTCTTCTGTTGAATATACACATTACCACGTAAAAACAAACACGTCAAACACTTCACTAAGAGCCTGAGACCACATCAGGTTAACAGATATTTGAATCCCAATAAAGGTTAGGCTACATCTAGGCAACTCTGGAACTCTATAGAAGGGATTACAAGGAGACACATGCAGAATTACTTTCTTAAATGAATCACAGTTAAAGAAAAAAATAATACAGATCCTTTCTGCTGAGTTATCTAAAAAGTCTAAGATGCAGGGAAAAATCCAGTTTTCAACTTTTTCCACATAGAAACTTGCCTAAAAAAATGCATGCATATGCATGCATGGGTGATGTATGTCTGCATCTCTGTGTGTCTGTGTGTGTGGTGTGTGTGCAGGGACACACATTTGTTTAGGCATGTGTGCACACCAAATGTCAATGTTGGTGTCTCCCTCTGCCACCTTATTTGGGGGTCCAGGATCTTTCAGAAGCTGGAGTCGAAGCTCCTGGGTGTTCCTCTCTCCACTGCCCGATGCTGGGATTATGGCTCTGCCATGGACGCTGAGGATCCAAACTCAGGACTTCATGCTTGCACGGCAACCACTTCACGCTCTGAGTCCCTCAACCACTAGAAGTAAACTCCCGGTAGGCAAACTTTTAAGTACCCCACCCACCAGTAATAATGTTTGCGCAGCCAGCTTTAAGGACCATGGAAGCAGAAGCTTGTGACCAGTCCTTAAGTTACAGTTAAGATCACCGCTGGCCCGGTAGTTTTCCTCTCCTCTCACAGTGACCTGTCGCTGTCTTTGGCTGGTGTTTTCCCTTCAAGAGACTGTCCTCTTACAGTTTTCCCTAAGAGTGGGAAAGTAGTCATGAAGTGTAAAGCAGTGGACTGTTAGATAGCGAGTCTGTCGTCCAGCGCACTCTGGGATATGTATGGTGTCATGTGTCGTTCAAAATGTTATCCTTAACACTTAGCATGCCTGGGGCACGGCAAGAACACAACAACGGGCTTGGGAAATGACTCCATGTGTAGAGTGCTGGTCACATAAGCATGAAGAGCAGAGTTCAGATCCTCAGGACCCATGTAAACACACTGGGTGGTCAGCCCATTTGAGGCAAGGATAACGAATTCCCTAAGGCAAACTGGCTAGCTAGAGGAGCACATTGGAGAGTTATGAGTCCAAGTGAGAAACCCAGCCTCAGTACCAAAGGTAGGGAAAAATTGAGGAAAACATTGACGTCAACTTCTGACCTACAAACACACACACACACACACTTGTATGCGCACCACACAAACATCTGCCCGCCCACACACATATGAATATGCTTGCGCTCACACATACACATGAATGTGTAACCTTACAAATCTGCTCATATATGTAAAAATGCAAATACACACAAATATATTTGCAGAGAAAAAATAAGGAAGAAAGAAAATATTCAACATCAACAACAAAAATCCAGGCATAGTGCCAAGTGACCATGACTCTAACACTCAGGTGGAAGACAAAAGGATGAAGGGTAAGTCCCTCCTCATCTACACAGCACTTCAGGGGACAGCCTAGGTTACAGGAGACCTTTCCTCAAAAGGAAGGGGGCATAAAGAAAGAAATGAGGAAGGAAGAAAAGAATTTTTTGTTTTTATTTTTATACAATATATTTGTTGATGTTTCCCCCTAACTCCTCCCAGAACCTTGCTACATCCCCCCAACTTCATGTTCTCTCTCTAAAAAGAAACAAGTAAACGAAAGACAGACAGAAAGACAGGAATAAAGACAGAAAGAAATAAGGGAAGGAGAGAGAGAGGAAAGAAGGAAGGAAAGAAGGAAGATGAAAATCAAACAAAAAAAAACTATTTAAAAAATGCCAAAACGAAAAGCCCACCAAAAACCATGGAGTTTCTTTTTGTACTGGCTAACTACTCGTGGTTGATGGGCACTCCATGGAAGAAAATTGTGGTTTTTTCCTTTCCCACCTGATATCAGTTAAAAAATAGCTTCAGAAGAGGGGCCAGGTTGAGAGCAAGAAGTAGAAGAGGCGCCATGCCTGACCAAAAATAATAGATGTTAAACAATCTCTTTAGCAGACATTTTATTAGCTGTTGGCAAATACTGCAAATCTGCTTTGGGAAGAGTGTGAGAAGATTTCGACTGATGTTTTAAACCCACCGAGAAGGGGCAGCGTGGCGGTGTTACCTGATATCCCCAGATCACAGACTGCCAAATTGATAGTCATTATTTCAGCAGGTCTCAGCTTCTTCTTGCGTCTAGAAGACATATAAAGGACATACCCATTTCCGAATGCCGAGAGAATCCCTACAAAGAAAAACAAAATTTCCCATCATTAGAATGAGGGTCAGCACTCTCTTGCATATAACACACTTCTCAATTTCAAAAATGGACACCACAGATTCAGAGGGTAATGAGAGGCCACTAAATAAAAAAATCTAAATGAAGAAGATGAAATAAAAGGCATGAATTGTGAGTGACAGGCAAGGGATGGGTTGCCTCCACAGGAATAGGAGCAGGGATTGCAGGGCTGAACTTACCCAGACAAATGGAACCGCTAACTCCCCGGTTAGGCTCAGGAGGATGTGGGGATCCCAATGGTCAGTTCTTGTACTGGCCCCCAGGGCAGAGTGTTTTCCTCAGCCATTTTTTATAAAGTATTGGCTTTGTAAGATCCCCTCCCTTTGAGAAGTGGGATCAACCCCTTAACTGTTTATAAGTCCTGAAGGTAAAGTCAACCCAAGGGGGTGACTTCCGTGCCACTGTGAGCTCCCGTAGGGGCGCCAGCATGCGGGAAAGGTGTGGTCAGAGGTAGCTGTTGTGAACCCCTGGCAATGAAGGGGTCGTCTCCTGGACACAAGCCCCAGGACTTAGACTCCTGAGGTGGTATCTGGAACTCGGGATGCCTTCAGCTACCGCTGGACTAGGTGTCAAGGGTGAGTGTGTAACAGCTGACAACGTGGGCACTCCCCCTCCCACCAAGGGGAGAGAAAGCGACCCTCAACCCACCAGACCTAACAACAACGACAACATACATGTGTTCCCAAGTTTGAATACTCTCTTATTAATGACAAGTTGGTTTGGGTAGTACAATGAAACTGTTCCAAAGTTCTTACAAACCCAGTTAAAATCCAAAAAACACAAAAAAGACCCATTATCTACTGACTGTATTTAAGAAAAGAATACACCTACTTCCATAGCTTAACATGTAGAGTAGATTTCCTCAGGAATTCTTGCTTCATAGTGTGGCTGTGTATAAATGAGAGTCTGGTACAGCTGCCTTCAGTAGTAAGGAATAAGGAAAGCATTAAAGGAGAGGCCCAGAGTTGTCTACTTTAATTTCTATTTTAATTTCTCCACCACAATTCATTTGGGGGCAAGGAAAAAAAATGTGTGTCTCTGCTGATGGCACGAAACCACCAGGACCTGCCTGCATTGTGCTGCTAGGAGATGCTGACTCTCTGGAGTCAAAGATGCTTAATGGTCCATGAAAGCCTCTTTAGCTTTCTTAAAGCAAAAGGGAAGAAAAATTGAAGAAATTGTACAGTCCTAAAGCAAGGCAGATCAAAGGCAACGCCTGTCTCCTTATAAGAATCCATCTAGCAAGGCACACTGGGAAAGGAAAATACAAAAATGGAGCTCGAGAACAATAAAATAAATTCCATCCATTTCATATCCAAAAAAAAAAAGAGTAAAAAATAGTTAAGTATTCACACACAGTCAATTTAAAAGGCTTGTCTGACACTCTTTCGCCTGCCAGCATCTCTTGAGAATGTGTCTTACTGTGCTTCCTTACATTTTTACTTAACCCTTTTTCATAGGGTTTTTTACCCAGTGCCCGTCGTGATTTAAAAAATAAAGAATTCTATTAAGTGCCATGTTCCATTGTTTCCACAAGCAACCTTGTCTGCAAATGAACTTTAAGAGAAACTGATATATTTTTAACACTAAGGAAAACAAGATCAAGACAATGGAGACTATGAGCCAGTCGTTTTTTTGGATCCTCAAAATCCTGTATCCTTTGCAGACAGGAAGGATGAGGAGCCTTCCTCTACAGGCTGTCAGTCAGGCAGGTGTTAATGTGGAAAAGTGGGGAGTGGAAAATGGGTCTCGCGTTTATTTCTCCTGCATGCCAGACTTGCGCTTCTATTTCCATTCTTCAGTTTCCCCTAAGATTCCTCGTATTTAACAAGAATGTTGCCCTGTCTGCTTTGGCACCTTAAAAAGGACCTAGACATGTGATGACCAGACATGGAGTCAAGCCAAAGACATGGGTCTAGAAAGAGTTCCAGGCCCTCCATTGTCATCCAAACCTACCCTTCTCCCCTCATCCCAGATGATTGTCTGGGACTTCAATTTCCCTCCCTGATTTACCTGACACTCCCTTTGCTTGGGGATTCTTCATTCAACATCTAATTTCTAAGCTCGACTCCAGAATTTAAATCTGATTTTGATTCCCTTGAGCCCAACATACATAAAGTGAGAACGTCTCTCATTGTCCCACCGATGCTATTGGTCTCTCCTGCTAAAAATCCTTCAACTTAGAAAGAATGGGCTAATAGTCCTCCCGCTGCTACACTGCCAAAAGCCATTTCTCTGGCTGAAGATACTATTTTCAAACCATCCCTTGCAACTGACTGGGTTTATGAAGTGCTTGCTCGTCTGCCTTTTCCAATCACTGAGTTTAATAAAATCATGATGTGGACTTACTCTGAGGGAGTCTGTATTCCAGCAAAGGGCTTTTAGTTACTGCTCTGTTCCCAGCCATTTATGGGTAGCAAAGAGTAGGTACTTTGTATATTTGTGTTTGAAAGGACAAATTTAAATTAAATGAAAAGTAGCCAAATGCTCACAGTAAGTACAAGGACCCTGGGAATTATTTGGCAATAGAGCACTTCTTTTTTAATATCACGAATTCTTTCCGCCTCAAGCACTGACCATAGAGGGATCTTGAGAACTTTCTAATGGGTTTTTCTAATTTCAGGAATTACATGAAATTCTTCGCCAGTCATAGACCGATGAGAGAAGGGAGAGGAGAGGGGAGGGAGGGATAGTGGAAGGAACAGAGAGAGGAGAGAGAAAGAAAGAGAGGTTGATAAACCAGGCTTGAACCAACACCTGAAAATATTAAAGGCATATAAACCTAAAGATGGAAGCTCACCACATGCCCAAACTTAATGTAGCAACTTTAAATTAAATAAATGTTGTAAATATTTACTTTAAAAAACCAGGGTATCACTATGCAGCTCTGGCTGGCCTGGAACTGTTCTATATAGACCAGATTGGCCTCAACCTCACAGAGATCTGCCTGCCTGTGCTTTCCAGATGCTGGCATTAAAGATATGTGCCACCATGCCCAGCCAAATGTTATAAAACTTTATTTTCTGCATTAGCACAATCCAATATAAATATAATGTAAACCAGGAAGAAGAGCTACACATATACTTTAATTTTTTTCTGGTAGCCACATTAAGCAACATAAAAACACACAAACAAATTAGTTTTGACAATTTAATACTTAATCTAACCCAGGAATTACGAGTTCAACAGGTACTTTATGTTTCAAATATTTGTGCATTGTTTTCCGGGTACTAAGCCTCCAATAGGAGGCATGCATTTTCATTCCAATATGCTCATTTGAAAGATAACTGTTTGTGTGCCCAGGAGCCACGGGTGGTTGCTGGATGACAATACAGTCTAACATCAGACAGAGGCAACCCTGTGGGAGTGATGCACCAAAATCTTTTCACCCTGGACTTGTTTCAACTGATCATCAATGTAATTTTTGTCTTAGCAGCATCGATAAGGTGCAACATCTAAGGCAGTGTCTACTGTCTCTGCTGTCCGGGGCCACAGTTTCCTGGGTTGTGAGAAGAAGCTGGAACACTTGGCCAGCAAATGGTCTAAGGGCCGTTCTTTCAGGACAGAAATATATTCATTATCACTCTTTTAATATTCACAAAGCAAAGATACTAGTTAAGCAACCAAAACGAAACAATCTCTAGATAAAGAACTCACTGTGAAAGTTCTTTGGATTATCAGTGGAATATTTATCCCTAATGACAGTAACAGTTGTTTTTATGAAACCTTGATTGACTGCCGTTATGCCTACCCACCTTTCCCCACCTCCACCAATCCCCATGTAAGTATCAGAACTGTTTGTGCAAAATCAGCCCAGCCCTGTGACTTCTCTCAATTTCAGCCTCTGACACAGAAACGTTATGGAAGCTTACCTATGATTGTTAGGTAAAAGCCAGCCACTAAATCCGCTTCCCAGGAAAGTTTGGAAGCAAAGGGGTCCTCATCTCGAAGATAGTGTGGCAGGCGCTCGTCCTGGGGTGGGGCAGTGTGATTTAAGGCCATGCTGTCCGCACACCACCGGGGTCTGTAAAGCAAATGAGCAGAGATCTCAACAGATGGAACGGTAAGTCCCTTTGGATCCGCTCACAGACGCTCTGCTTCCTGTACAACAAAAGGTGCACTCTGGGGGCCCCATGGGGGATTAGTGCCCAGGGAGAAAAAGTTCAGCGCCTTTCTTAAATGACGTAAATGCACCAACACTCGGTTGTTCAATTTGCAGTCTGGGCAAAGCTGCATCTTCTCCTCAGGCTTCCTCTGAGCCTTTTCACACCTCCGAAGACTAGCTTGTCCTATCGCTCTTTTGCAAACTTTATAAAGCCCTGAACTAAGAAAAGCCACTGTGTGAAATGCGGGCATGGTGTACACTGTCTGATTTGTCCAGCGTTCTATGATAGCCCTATCTTCTCCACTCCCTACAGGGTCAGTGAGCTGCAGAATTCTGCTAAGCGGAAAAAACGGGCATTCAGTGCAAAGGAACATGGGCGCTTCTCTAAATGAAGCTAAGAGGTCAGAGATTGGCAGGATTAACCTGAAAGTTGAAGCTGTTCATGAATGGCTCAGAGATGCGCCCGCCTCCATCCACAGCTAAGCAACTATGAGGGTTGATGGCTGCTAAGAGAAGGAAGGTCAGTCTTCTTTGGGGATGTGGCCACATGGTCTAGCAGGTTGCCCTGCACCCAACACAAATTAGACTCAGTGTGTTATTTTTTAAAAAGTGGAATCAAGAGGTGTGGGTGATCTGGGAAGAGTTGGAGTGGAATTGAAAGAATTATGTATGTACATGAAATTCTCAAAGAATAAATGTAAAAAAAAATACGTATTAAAAAATTAACGGCTGGAATGCTGGTTCAGTAGTTAAGCGCACACAGTACACTTATAGGGAACCCGAGTTTGGTTCCCAGAACTCCGATTCAGTAACTCAGAGCCACCTGTGTCTCAGCTCCAGGAAGATCTGTTACCTCTGACCATAGGCATTAGCACTTTCTACACACACACACATACACACACACACATACATGCACACAATCACACACATTCATTCACACAGAGACACACTCACACAGAGACAATAATGCACACACACATACTTACACACATACATGCACAGAATCATACATTCATTCACACAAAGATTCACATGCAGAAACACTAACACACACATACATGCATACACATACACACACACAAAGACATGTTTATGCACCTACACATACAAACACACATTCAGACACACAGAGTCACAATCACACATATGCATACATACACAGAGAGTCACACATATATGGGTGATGGGGACCTTCCTTTAGCCAATGGCCTTTGAGAGGTTAAACAGGTTGGGTGTGGCCTTGGGCACCAAAATGGTACGCAGTGGCTTGCCCTCTGTGTGTGTGTGTGTGTGTGTGTGTGTGTGTGTGTGTGTGTGTGTGTATCTCGCATGGATGCTGGATTCAGTTCCTGTTTCCTGGTCATACATAGGGAGGACTGTGGTCTGTGAGTCCCCCTTAAATAAAGAACCCCTTATTATACTTGATTCTCAGTTAGTGTGGGATTAATTTATTTGCGTTCTCTTTCATATGGGTGCTCACATGTGTATATACACACATACACACCCTCACACAGAGACATACACACTCGTACATATCCACATACACACGATCACACATTTAAGAATGAAATAAATCATAGGAAAAACTCTGCCTGTTTAGAAAAGAGCTGGGTTTGTCTAAGAACCACAAAGTTCAGCCTTAGGAAGCTTTAGATTTTCCTAAAACAGAGAGCAGCTATCCGGGCACTCTCATTCAACCGCAGGATAAGACTCTGAGCAATGAGGACTCCCTCCAAAACACATAGAATTGTGTGTTATTTCTTCTGAATTTTGATTTTGAAAGGTTTACCAAGAAACCCTGTAAGTGACACTCAGAAAACTTAAGTCCCACGCTGCCCCTCCCTGGTAAGGAAGGAGTTGGTACCCCTGGGAAGTGACCCACACTCTGAGATAGGGACAGTGAGGCAGTGGGGGGTTCTTACTTCCTGGTATATAAAGAGGAGAAATGCATCTTCCAAGGGTTCGCTTCGGAGCTAGCTCATTTCACACTGAGCCAGTACGTGTCACTGCTCTGCCCTCTGAGACAGTAGACAGCTTATGTCAGCCTCACAGAGGGCGACCAGCAATCAGGAGATGTCACAGGGTATTTTCGGTTCCTGCAGAAAGACAGATCCAACCTTTTTCTGACAGACAGTTTCCAGCCCACACAGGGCTTTTCCGTGAGAACTGGCATGTGACTGACGCTACTGAAGTTTGAGGACACTCTGTTTGTTAATATCTGTTCCCCTTCTCTCCAGTAGCTGCAGAGGGCTGGACTGGAAACCCTGGCTGCCAGGTCCACTCTGTCTCCAGCCCTGACCAAGCCGAAGGTTTTCCTCTTATCTGTCAAGCTCCTGACTGCCTTCTCTCTGGTAAAGCCTTTCCGCACAAGCTCCCAGGCCCTCTGCTGTCCGGTCCCTTAGATTCAGACACAGATGATGCAGGCTGTCAGATCTGGAACTCACCCTCCCATCTTAAGCAGATCCTTAAATTCTGATCTACGTCAACTTGTGGGGAAAAAAACACATCTGACGTATCTCTCACGCTCACAATCAATGAGACAGTGGATTTCTTTTCCGTTGGCCATTTTCCCCAATGTGCGTGATTGCCATGGTTACACTGCATGCTTACTTGTGTGGGAGCACATGTGTGGAGCATACACATGGAGGCCTGAGGCTGATGCTGACAACCGTACACAATCTTTCTTACACTGTTGTCAATCAAACCCAGAGCTTGCTTGGATCACTCTTGCTAGTCCATCCCTCTGTGTCCCCGTCTCTTGCTAGTCCATCCCTCTGTGTCCCCATCTCTACCTCCCAAGGCTGCAGTCACACCACACCCACCTGATATTCTCTGTGTATTTCTGCTGAAATATGCAGACTCTGCTCTTCACACATGTAGGATGTGTTAATTTAGGTGCTAAGCCAATCCCTTAGCCCTAACCAATAAATTTACAAACAAATTGTACACCTAGAGGCCAGAAGCCCTATCTAATTTTTACACACCATGGTACTTACTTTTACCCAAACTTACAAATGTTTGATTATTCACATTAGCATAAGCCTTTTAGCAATAAAATATACTCTACTGCTCCCACTGCATAGCCAGTAATTGTTTGACCATAAATAAGGCCACCCAAGGCTTTCTCATAACAGTTCCCACACACACAAAGTCAGAATCACCTCCCACTCCTAATCATACACACAAATTTTAAATAGCTCTTGGAGTCTTATAATACATGTGACACTATAGATATATCTTCTATCCTCTGTGGATCCATATTAGAAAGTAAGTGATAACTCAAGGCATAGCCAGACCCAAGTCCTCATGTCTGAGCAGAAGGGACTTGTAAAATGGCTTGGTGGCAGATACAGGGAAGGAAATTTTACAAGGTCACTCACAAAGCAAACACACACAAGTTAGTACTCAGGAAAAGAGCAGAACCCGTCCAGTTTTGCTGAAGGGCAAACTGCCTAAAAATATAAAAATGTTACATGAGACATTTTCCTCTGGCTCTCTAAATTTCTTGTAGTTTAAAAATAAGAAATAACAAAGGTCCTAGGTAGTGTGGATAGTGTGCACACATAGACACTGTGTGCAAATTTCTGGCCTCCAATTGTCTTGCCCGTGACCTACTCTGGCTCCATGAAGTTTTGGCTCTGTGTGTGTATGTGTATGTGTGTTCCGTGTGTGTGTCCCATGTATGTGTCCCATGTATGTGTCTGTGTGTGTCCCTGTGTGTTGTGTGTGTGTTTATGAGTGTGCATGAGCTTCTGTGTGTGTTTATGAGTGTGTGTGTGTGTGTGTGTGTGTGTGTGTGTGTGTGTGTGTCATGAGAAAAAAAATTTCTGGTGAAAAATTCCTATCTGAGAACATGAGATTCAATCCATCAGCACCTGTGAAAATTTTGCCTAATGACAGACACCTACCATTGGGACAAGAGGCATGATACAGGTTATGTCAGTCATGGATGAGGGAACTGTAAATAACGCTAAGAAAGTCTAAACAACGAAGCCCAACAAAGAAAAATGATCTGTCAAACCTGAAACAGCCAAGCCGAGGGCAGAATTTGCTGACTGTTTAGCCTGATTCAGATGTCACGTTGTGGGTCTGTACAGGTCTTTTAAGTAAGGCCTACTTTTTCTTTTATCTGAACAACAAAAAAATCAAGGTCATCATTACATAAACCCCAAAAATTCAAGCCCAGCCTAGCAGGTCAGAAGCGATCACCTTTTCCCTTTCCCCAACCCCAGTGAGTCAGCCAATATGGGTCAGGATTGCGCAGGACCTAGTTTAGCAAAGTCCTGGGAGAATGCAGCTCGGCTTGAACTCCTTGAACTCCTACTCTGTCTCCCCTCCCCTCCTACTTCAATCTAGGTCTTCCCCCATTGCGCCATCACAGTGGAATCTAACTCTTCCCATTAAAAAGTGAGCTGGAAAATTCTGTTGTCATAGCAACAGAGGAAATGCTATTACAACTTAAGAGAAAATGTTAGGTACCAATAAATATTTTAAGTGAAGAAAAACGTAGGGAAACAATAGAGGAATTCATGCTTCAAGGACTAAAATTGATCCAAATTTTATACACATATATTTTGTACATATACACATGTATGTAGCATAGTTATTATATGCAGCTTACAAATTTATTATATGCAGCTTTACATTTCATTTGGCGAGGAAGGTTATAATGATGCCCATAATTCTCAGATAACTACCAATAGTATGTCACTTTTTTGAAAGATTGATTGTGCAAATTTTAACGTAAGATTTGTTAGCGGTTATTTTATAAAAACATTCAAACGATCAATTTATTCATTCATGTAAGTATTTATTTACTATACATGATACACAGGCCCCTACTGAGTATGTGGTACCTTTTGGGGTCTGAAATTGAAGAATTTTATTGCTCTTGTTTTGATTTGGATTTTCTGCATGGAACCTTCAGAGAGTCTGAAATTTTACCACCCCGGCAGCTGTTCCCAGCTGTGCTTTCCCTGAAGTCAGCACTGCCCTGGGTGGGCATCAATCAGAAGTCCAGATCCCACATGACATGGCCAGGACTTCCTCCCTAGAAATTATGTCTTTTCTTGCTCCCCGAGTGTCCTATAAACTTAGCAAGCTGAAGCCGAGGCTTGGTGATGCTTTTTTTCTGTGTATATTCTGGGTATATTCTGCGGATATTTCAGAAATGCGCACAATAATGTCAAGACGGTCCTGATTTGTCATTGATCAAATCTGATGCTCTTAAAAAGTTGGGATTATTCTGACATCCATTATTACGATGTCGTATGTTCCTACTATAAAATTAAACTAGCCAGAGATCATGGCCACATATGAAGTAGAAATCAAGAAAATAAAATAGTTTTGGAGCACAGATCCCAGAAGCCAGGGTGAGATCTCTCTTTAGAGACTGCTAATGAGTTCTTTCCCTTCTCAACCAGCAAAATGCTCAGAGCCATGAAGAAAACTAGAGATTGCCTGAGGGTGCACGTCACACAGACACACACACACACACACACACACACACACACACACACACGCACACACACTTCCAATTATGTGTTTGTGTGATCCAATATGACCTTAGGCAATAAAACAAAAGAATAGCACTGGACACATGGAGCACACGGAAGCAAGGCCGCAGGAGAAAAGGGGAGATAAAGGGTAGAAAAGACATAAACACTTTTGTGCATAACCGAGCGAGCAACAGAGGAATCAATAAACTCAATATCTTCCAAGCCATGTGAGAAATAGAGCAGTGTTATCTGCTGAGAATAACAACCTTTGTGTCAATTTATTTTCAACAATTTCAGCTTGAAGCAGAGAGAAAATTGTAAGTGACAGAAGGATCCACTTGAATATTTCTAGATTGCCACTATTGTCTTAAACTGTCTTGTCTCATGAAGCCGGTGTTTACTTCATCCACCTTCTCCTCTGAAATTCTAAGCAGCAAGTTTCAAATCAGTTTAAGCCCACACTGTCTTCAACCTACCTCTTCTAAACAAATTTCACAAGGTACACATCTTACAGAACAATGATTAGTGTAATTGCTTGTCTTCAACAACTTTTACTCCAAGGATGAGAAGGACATGTAGTTACAAGGCCAGGTAGTGTTCCATATCTCCAGGACAGCAAACATTCTCGTTCTCTGTCCTGGAACCTTGCACACATCCAAGAGCCCTTTCTGGGAAAGCAGGAAAAAAACACAACCCTCTGCACCCAACAACAACAATTCTTGGCCTGAAACTATCCCAAGAGGACACAGAACACTGTAAAGCCCCAATATGGAGGAGAGATCTCTGAATCCTTGTCCACATCATCATGGAACTCAGAACCCAGGATCCTTACCTACACCCTGACTTCCGTCTTACCACAGCCATCTCATCTACTCCCCCACCCTCAAATCACATGAAAAGAAACTCAAAAGGAGAAAAGAACTTTGAGAAGAGCGCCAGGAATCCCGCAGCTTACTCCCCAAATCCAAATATTGCAGCTCTGAGCTCACGGGTCTGTGCAGATCATGAACTACGATTCACAGCCCCAGAACAACTACACCTAGTGACAATCAACAGGAAACACTCGGAACTGATAATAATGGTCAGCATGAAACACGCGTGGACCTTTCAACAATAGAATGTATTCATTTCCTCTCAAAAATGAATCCATCGCAAGGTTTAAAAAAAGTGCAAAGAGGAACATACAGGCTAAACACATATTTGTCAGTGAAGCAGGGTATTTCAGAAAAAAAATCTGAAATGATCTGAAAGGCTATTTTTTAGATGCCATTTGTAAGCATTATTTGATAGCTATGGACCAAAACTCAACAGGAAAAATAAATAAGTAACTTCTTCGATTACACATCAGTATTTAGAAAGAGGGCTCTGATCAGTTTCTACCTGGTTCCTTGTTCTCACAATATTTAAAAAAAAGAAGAAAGAAGAAAGAAAAATAAAGAAGAAGAGGGAAGAAGGGCACCCATCCCTATGCCACCCCCATCAAATCTTTTTGCCCCATGAATCACACCTGGGTAAACCCTCCCACTGACTGTTCAAACCCAAGCTCAATTTTGGACAGTAGATATTAGAAGGTGTCCTTCCTAAATTATTTGAACCCTTTGTTGAAACTCACCGTGGGTTGAAGGGCCAAAACCAGAAGTGTCCTTCCTGGACTTCTAGCTGGATCTCCTCAGATCGGCCACGTCTTTTTATTGGTTCTTTCCAAAGCAACACTCCAGTTGCTTTGCACCTCCGCGGACGTTAAACATTATTGAATATAAGGTATTCATTTTCTCAACGTCGCCGTTCTCCCCACCCCTTGACTGAAAGGACCAATCATATCCTTGGTCCACACACACACACACACACACACACACACACACACACACACACTCATATTATTGAATTATGAGCAGAGATGCAATTTTTGGAAGCTTAATTTATCAGTGATTAAAAAACAGCAGCAGCTACATGGCCCTTCTATTGATCAAAAGAGTGGGGGACGAATGCTGTCTGCAGACTGTTCTTTAAACACCATATACTTGCTCTTGGCTCTTCAGATGCTAACGCCTTCGCTTAATCTTTTAAATAACTAAATATTAAACCTGAAATTCTTTCTGCAGGATTTATCTTCCGAGGCTATCCTTTCGACCAAGTTAGTTTCTCCTCAACTACCTAATAGAATTGCCAGAGAAGGCTACTAAAATAAGAAAAGAAAAGCACGTAGATAACTTTGAAAACATAGGGTTAAGACTTAGTCAAGCCCACCTTAGTGGTGTGTCAGGACCGAAAACAAAGTTTTGTTCCTTTACAGAAAGCGTCCTCAGTTCCTGGTCTGGAAAGGAGACTTCCCTGTGAGTGGCACTGGGGCATGGTGGTTTACAGACATTGTTCCCTCTGCTCCAGAGCAGTGATGTGATAAAGATGGCTGTTACTGTCACCCTTTCTGGATAAGAACATCACAGCTCCAAAGAACTCTGGTAGTCGGCTAAGGCTGTAGTTAACCAAAAAAAGCCCATTTTATCAGATCCAGAAAGGTTACCAAGCTCGTAAAGGTCAAGCTATGTGATGTCTAGTAGTTTCTAATTACAGGTTTGCTGGCAAAAATCAAGGACTAAACCCTTAAGAGCTTTATAGTTTGAATATGAAATGGCCCTGGGGATCGTGTATTTGAATGCCTGGTCCCCAGCTGGTGGCGCTGCTCTGGGAAATTGGGGGCCCTTAATAGAGGAAGAGGGATACCAGGAGGCAAGCCTTGAACATAAAAGCAGCCCCTTCCTCCCGTTCCAGCAACGGTCACCTTGCTTCCTATTTTGCAGAGATGTAAGCAAGCTGAACCACAGCTCCTATGAGCACAGCTTCCAGTCCCTCCACTGCCGTGCCTTTCTGCCTTGATGAACTGCTGCCCAAAATGTTCCTAGATATTTCTGCATAAACACAGTTTTAAATAGCCTAACCAACCAAGACAAAACTTGTGCTTCTTATATGATAAGATCCCATTTTTTTTGAAAGGTTGTCAAAATATTTTTAAACTGTAATCTAAAAGACAGTCACAGTCACTATGGAAATCAGTGTGGAGGTTCTTCAAGAAGCTAGAAACAGATTTACCGAACAACCCGTCTGTCCCACTCTGTAACGTAGTCCAAGGGCTCCATAGCCTACTGCAGAGAAACTTGAGCATCTTTGCCAGTCGCTGATCTGTTCCCAATGACTAGGAGATAGAATTAGCGAATGTGCCCATCAGCTAACAGACGCATAATGGAAAAATGGCACATCTACACAATGTAATACTGAGCAAAAGGACACAAACACAATATAAAAGGAAGAAAATTCATGGGTTAGTGACCTAAAATTCCATCCTAAGGAATTAAGGTGCAAAACGAGCAATATAAACAGAAGAAATGGCATGCTGAACGTAAAAACTACAAGGCAACAAAATGAAAACATAAAGTCAACAATGAAAAATCCACAGCATTACAAATGGCCCTTGCAGTGTTTCCTGGACAATGGACTGGAGAGGTAGCTTGTTTGGTAGAGCACCTCCCGGAGCACACACTGGGTTTGAACCCCATCATGACTTACACCAGGTGCAATGTCACACTCTGTAAGCCTAGTTCTTAGAAGGTGGGATCAGGAAGGTCAGAAGTTCAAGGTTATCCTCAGCTATACAATGACTTGAAGTCCAGTCTGGAAAACACTCAGTTCTTAGAAATGAATGCATATGAACACTGTCAAACCCCCGGAGGAATGAGAATGAAGGCTGTGCCACTTCCCACATAGCAATGTGCCTTAGCTACAACTACTATATGCCATTTGTGACAGCCTGGTGTCATTTGGATAATTATTACAAATTCAATGAAAGATACAACATGGAAAAACAGAGGTTAGATACATACATTAGCAACCGTCAATAAAATTCTACATACTCTAAAAGAGTGAGGATGAATTTCTCAGTGGGCAGCGTAAAGACTAAACATCACCTTGTGGGAAGATTTACCCTTTTCCCTCAATGCACTGGGTTTTTTGTTTGTTTGTTTGTTTGTTTCTGGTTTTTACCCAGTGCCTAGCTAGGGCGATAGTTTTAAAAACAATAGTGATGCTGGTAGTAAAAACTAGTATTTAAATGGCTACTAAATGCTGAATCTATACTAATGCACACATGTGTACACATGAGAGTATATAGATTATATAGATGCAAAGATTGTATTTGCATAGACATGTTCATTATCTTGTAAGTATAAATAAAGAGACTTCTGCATCCTCAAAACCAAAATCCATAAGGGTATTTTATCCTATATTAAGTAGGCAAAAAAGTCAAGCACTGTTATATTTTAATTTTTCAAAAGTTGCTTTTATGCACCCAAGAGACTAGAAGTATACCTCAGTTATAGGGCACTTGTGTAGCCTGGCCTGCATTCCATCCTCAACACTAAAAATATATAGGAAGTTTTGCTTTATTTATTTGCAGGAGCACACAGCATAGAGGTTTTAAACTTTTTTTAAGAGGAAATTTTGGATTTTACATGAAATTTAATTTTTTTAAAAAATGGATATTTTTAAAAGAACAGCTTTTAAAATATTTAAATGTATAAGACTACGGGGTATTCTAAGTTTATAAAATGTTTTATATTATTAATATATGATCTTAAAAATAAATAAAGAGGTTAAAAATTAGTGCCACAGCTATGAGCACAAAATACTAAACACCAGAAACTGGGATGTTCCTATTTTATGATACAGCAATAAAATGACTAAGCAGTCTGGCATAGGACTTGGAGTAGCAAGTTCTCAACCTATGGCAATTAAAAGACCCATTCACAGGGGTAGCCTAGGACCATCTGCATGCAGATGTTTGCATTGCAATGCATAACGGTGGCAGCAAAATTCCAGTTGTGAAATAGCAATGAGAATGATTTTAAGGTTGTCACCACAACAAGAGGTAGGGGGTCATCACAACAAGGGGAACTGTATTGAAGGGTCACAGCATTAGGAAGAGAGAAATCTACCTCTTCAGCAGAGAGTTGGTAAAGAAAGAGCTCACAGGCTGGAAGTGGAAGGAAGGTCCCCTTGCCTTGGGGGACAGGAAGGGGAGTTGGTGGGGCTTGTCTCTTAAAGGGACAGGACAGATCATTACATTCCCATCTCTTTTTTATAATAAAAAGGCAGGAAGTTAGTCATGGGTTAAAGGAATTGGGACAGTGGATTCTCAAGCCTCCTTCCTGCTTATTTGTGGGCATTGTCTTGGGGGAACCTGAGAAAGCTGCTGCGTGCTGGTAACATCCTGGGGTAGCTGGTCTCTTTCCTCCTGTCTGGTGTTTGTGATATGGAAATGTCTGTTGTCTCTTATACCTATTTAAGGTGTTGGCAGAACAGAGAACGAAGTTAAGTTTAAAAAGAGAATTTTTTTAGGACCAAGGAATTGAGACAAATGTATCTGACCTGTTTAGGGTGAATTCTTTAATTCTGCTTTCTGGAACTCACAAGAATTTTTTGGGTTTGTGAAAACATAAGTTTTAAACAGCAACATATTTATAACAGAATTACTGTGGCAGATATTTTTGCATAATGAAAAGTATCTTTAAGACTATGAAAGGCAACATGAGAGAGAATTTTGTTAACTTGTAGCTTATTAGAATTTGTTTGGTGAGGCTGTCCTTTTAAATGACAATACCTCTTAGCTGTCAAACTAAATCAGATAAAATTTTATTTCAGTTATTGATTAAAAAACAATAGAGAACTTACTTGGTTGGCACCTAGAGCTACTCTTCAGGGTCCTCCATAGTAGATGAGGGTTGTATTTGCCTTTTGCTGTTTAGCGCAGGACCTGCCAGGCTTCAGAAGATCCTGTGAGCTGAGAAATCTGTAGGAAGACAAGCCCACCTTGACCTGAGCAGCTAGGCTGTTGATTCCAGTGATTCTGTCCACATCTGGAGATCTTCAGATTAGATGAAAGGCAGTTTTTCCAAGTGGTCAGCACTTGGCAGTTGAAGTAATAATAGATGTTGTTTTGTGCCCATTTGTCTTCTGTCTTCTTTGGAGGAAGTAAAGTGCTGCTGCTAGGAGCCAACTGTCTCTTTTTGTTATGGAAAGTCTTTTAATAATTAAACATTTAAATGCCATATTCTCCATATCTCTGAGTAGCTGGGGGCTGTTTACCAGGTATAGATGAGTTATAACTACAGTACAGAATCTGCCTGGAGAGCTGGGTCCGAGCTTGACTGTACTGGCTCTTAATAGGTAAGATTTACAGTTGTAAAAGACAGAAAGAAGAAAAAACTGTTTGCAGTAGAAGGTTAATGGCAGAACTAACAATAGTAGAGAACAGCTTAATATATTTTAAAGCAGGGTTGGACTAAATATAGCATATTTTTTAAAAGACTTAAAAGTACATACCAATTTAAAACATAAAACTTATTGCTTTGTCAGTCTGGAATGAGATATAATGGGCAGACAATTATAACATTTAAAAATAAACATAGGTGTTTAAGTTACATGTATGCACACACACACACACACACACACACAGTGAACAAGAATTGGATGAAGTGGATGCTCTTGGTGGGTCCTGTCAAAGGCATGCCACTGTGTAAAACACACATGTAACAGAGTCAGCACTGGGAACCAAGCAGGGAATACCTCAGTTAAAATGGCTGCAGTCATGTGTTGTATGGAAAAGCCATGTTTTTTGAGCTGTGAGAGTTTTAAACATATTAACAAGAAAGACCTAGAAGCGTGATCCACCCTGTCGCCAAAGCTGCCGCGCCACAAGCCATGGTGGGAAGCAAAGGCTGGAATTGAAAACAGCTGCCTCGCAGATTCAACTAATCTTGTCAGGACCAGCAGTAGCAGTGGCAGGGACAGTTTGAGGAAAGGCGGAGCCGTTGGACACCAGCAGAGCATTCACAGGCAGGGCTGATAGTTTGAGGGTTTATACCATAGCTGAAAATATGAAAACCCACGTAAACAGTGACACCACAGGGCCTGTAGAAGGACGTCTTCTCTCTACAGGTTGGGTGTTAATGAAGCCTGACTGGTCTGGGTCTGGATGACTCAGAAGCCAGAGGCTAGAGTCCACTCTGAATGGTCTCTCATGGCAGGGACCACTTACAAGTGGTCCAAGTAAAAAGAGGAAGAAAAATCCAAGGGACTCCAGGCCCCAAAGCGAATGCACCACACAGTATGTGTAGTGCTAGTGAGGGAGGACCACCCTGGGCTGTCCAATCATGTTTTGAGCTATGGAAAGCAACCATAGATAAATGTCAGCAAAGGGCTCAACTGTAGCCGTGAAGGCTGTAATTGGGGGCAATACCGTTAAGCTGACTGGAAGGAGAAAACTCACCACCGAAGTGTACATAGAGGTTGGTGTTCAGGAAGATAGAATGTGGAGCTGTTGTAAAGAAACCTGGTTCCAGAGCCCAGGGTTCCATGTGTCGAGAGAAAGAGAGAGAGAGAGAGAGAGAGAGAGAGAGAGAGAGAGAGAGAGAGAGAGAGAGAGAGAGAGAAGAGGGAAGTGGAGAGAGAAATTTACCTCTTCAGGAGACACACAGAAAAGAGAGAGCTTGCAGGCTGGAAGCAGAAGGAAGATCAGCTTGCCTCAGCAGAAGAGAGGGAGTGGGTGGGGCTTGTCTCTTAAAGGGACAGGACAGACCATTACACTATATTTATGAGTTCAAGTTTTATTTTGATACTAAAGGAGCAATAATTCAGAAATTGTTGTTTAAGGCTCAAACTTAACAGAGATAAAGCTGTAAAAAAAAGCTTATTGTAAACTGTTAAAGGTAATTAAGATATGCAAATTAATTGTCATCCACCTCATCAAGGGTCAAATTCTTTAATGTATTCAGAACTGTATTTGTAGTGATGCCGAATGATAATGTGATTGATTATAGAAAAAAAATGCTTTATTTTTCTTCCTGTATGTTTTCAAAGTCAAGCCTAAAGCAAGTAACGAAAAAGAAAGTTTGTTTAGCTCAGATATGCTTAAGAGATTTTGGTCCTCAAACTCTTCAGAGTTCTTTAAAATATTTAAGCTTACTAACAGTGACCCCAAAATCTCCACAAAAATGATGAAGCATGATGACTCCCTCTGGATATTGGTAACATTAATGACTGGGTACATTGTCCCCATGCTTCACCCACTGCCAGGACTCTGCCCAACTGTGACCAGGCAGGACACTGGAGAGCTGACTGACCCACCTGCTTAGACAAAGTAAGATCAGTCCCCCTCAAGTTCCTCCACCATAGAAAATGCCTCTCAGGTCTCCTGAACCTGGTGTCCAAAGAGTGACACTGCCCTGGTATCTCTGACTCAGATGATGCCATGGAGACCACGAGAGTCTGGGACAACCATGTAAGTGATGGGTAAATCTCTGTCATTTTAATGGGTACGTAGGTTATTTGAATTATACTTCCTGATATAATTTACCCTTTTCAGATCTCTGACAGCATTGATGGCTAGGCCAACTATAGCTTTGTCAGTTTAACAGCAGGAGGCAAACAGATCCTCCCCACAAGGCCTCAGCCACCTTGTTAGCACATTTCACATCTAAAAATTAAGCAATGCTTTTTCTACACCTACTAGGTCTTCTGTTGAGAAAACGCAGACAGGTTTGACTTGCTAACAGGCTTCATATTAAAGGACAAATCAAGTAAGAACTTGCTTTGGAAGGATTGTTCTTCATAACAGCTCCTCATGTCTTGGTAAATGATCAGATGGAAAGAAAAAAGTTTCAAGCCTATGAAAGTTTCGAGGATCTAAGAAAGAGATGTATGAAGATCTTAAGATATGAAAGCTTGAATAAACTGGAGAACTGAGAAATTTAAGGTTTATAAATGTAAGTTGTAAAGGTATAAAACTGGCTTCAGATATGTGAAAAAAACTGGAAAATGCTTCAGATTCCTCTCCCCTTTTATGCTATTGTTATACAAAGATTTCAAAAGTTCAGTGTTTTAACGTTGATCAGCAGAGTTCTGATAAGCAGGCAGAGCACTGATTGCTTACTGTTTAGTCACAGCTCAAGATTGTAAACTTCTTTTGGTTGTCTTCTAAGTATAGACTTGAAGGTCTTTCTCCTTGAGCAAAAACATCTCTGTCCAGTCTATCTATCTGACTCTCTGGACAGAGGGAAAATTTACATGCTTTTTAACCCAAAGCCATAACTTTTGCTAGGACCAAAAGGTGTGAGTCTACTCCAGCTGTTTTACACTGTGGATTTCAACACAGATTACAAACAATGGTGATAAATAAATGCTAATATATCTCAAATGTTTATTTCTTTGCAAACTAAAAATTTTATGTAAGCTTCAGGGAATCAAGGGAATCAGAAGACTTGGATCTGCCTGTCACAGGTTAAACAGACTCTCGAGAAGTACAGCCTATGTTTCCCCATCTGCCTATTCTAAGGATGGGATCTCTCTTTCCCATGATCTTGGGTCTTCTTCTTTTCTGCAGTTAATAGGACTTTGGGCCTGAAATTCCCAAATGTGAGATTTTTCTTTAAGTTTCTAAACTTTAACTTATGTCCCTAGTCTATTTCTGTCTCAGCAGATTTCCACTTGGCTGACAGTTGCCATCCAGGAAACAGCTGCTGAGTGCAAGCTGCTCCAGATGACTGCAAGCCCTGGAACTGTTGGAAACTGATGTGAACCAGTCCAGCCAAATGTGATCGCTCCCTGTCTCTTCAGATGGGTAAGCTAATCAGATGCTTCTGGTGAATGTCCCACTGCTGGAATTCTCTCCCAACTTTTGGCTAGTTTTCTAACCTTTCTGGGCCCTGACAGTAGCACCCTAATTTCAGCAGGAAATGGTTACAGAAGAGAGAGAGTATGCCATGCCTTGTCCATCAACATGCTACAATGTTAGATCAAAAGGAAATTCCCTGACATCAGGAACTAAATGGCTACCACAATGCCTATTGGCATACCAGTAAGGTACCTGTTTAAAAAAATTAGATCCAAATCTATCAACAGGGAGTTTCATTAGCAGAAATAACTCTACAATACGATAGCATACTTGACCTGCTCTAGGTAAAGTAGAAAGGTTATTGCATAGTTTTAAAAGAAAATTGATGTTTCTATACAAACCATTCAGGAATCATTAGAAATATTCTGGCTGTACTTTATAAAAGAATTTTTTTAAAAAAAAGGGGGGGCTGATATGAAATAAATGACTGGTAACCATTCTCATTTTCAGGCTCCTCCTAGATAGTAACTCTGATGTCACCCATTGCAGGGCCTTTGACCCTTCTGTTTCTTCTAACTATGGTTGACTCTTGTATCATTACTGCCTTAACTAGATAATTCATCTCTGTGTACCACTAAAATGATTGTTGGTAGATTCCAATATAAACAGACACCCATCACATAGTCAAGGATTTGACTCAGGATACCATGCAAGGGGGGAAATATGAGACCAAAACAGGAAGAACATCAGGATATATACTCGCCCCTGACTGAAACTGATTAGAAATACAATGTCTTTGTGGGTTTCTTTTTAAGCCTCTGAAAAATGTGACTCCTGAACATTCTCTGGGAATCCAAGGATGCTCCTGGTCAGAGCCAATTCTCCTGACCTGTATTTAATTAAAAACTTGCTTTAAATTTGGCTCAAAATTGTGGTCTACCAGTAAGGTTAACACTGCCCCTCTAAAACTGTAAGCAAGTCCACAATTAAATGTTTTCTGATGTGGGATTCCCCTCTGTATGCTGTGAATATCATTGGTTAATAAAGGAACTGCTGTGGGAGTATAGCAGAGCTATAGGGGAACAGAGCTAGGTGGGGAAAACTAAACTGAATGCTGGGAGAAAACAGGCGGAGTCAGAGAGAAGTCATGTAGCCCTGCTAGAGACAGATGCTGGAAACTTGCCCGTAGGTCACAAGCCCCATGGTAAAATATAAAATAATGGAGATGGGTTAATTCTAGATGTAAGAGCTATCTAGCAATACGCTTAAGTAATTGGCCAACACTGTTTTAAATAATACAGTTTCTGTGTGACTATTTCTGGGCTAAGTGGCCAGGAACCAACAAGCGGCCTCTCTCTCCCCTACAGTTTTCTTTTATAAACAGTTGCCTAGGTCATGGTGCCTCTTCACAGCAATGGAGAACTAACTAAGATAAATCCATTATTACCAAGTGATTATTTTTTCATAGAGTAAATTTACCAAAGTTTCTAGAAGGGAATCCTGGAACTGTGCGTCACACTAAAAACAAGGTCATTTTAACATTTGCTCACAATTATCTTTTGATGACAGTACATTTAAACAAGGCCACAGATCTCTTTCACGTTGACTCCTCTGGTAGCTTGCCAGTACATATTCTTCTTTTTAAACTAAAATATAAGTAAATGTGTTGAAAGGATGGTGGACTTAGACATATTACACTTTCCTTATCTCTAGCAATCACTACAAACTGCATAGAAAAATTTTACTATGGTTTGCCAAACCACCATATTCCCTATTGCAGGAGATAGATGATTCATAAATCCAATCAAAAGTGGGTGAGTGAGCAAGGGAACTGTAGGTAGACAGAAAAGCATCATCTGGCTTGGAGACCGTTGAGAATGGAACGTCTTTTCACAGGTAGCTTTGGCCCTTACCTCCTATTTCCCTAGTAACCCTAGAAAGGGAGGGGGAATCACAGTTTCCCCCTTAAGATTTAAGTGATTGTATAAAAATGTGGAAGTGTCAAGGCTTTCTGAAGCTCCTTAAGAGAAAGTTACTTTCTCGTAGTGTCAAAAGAATGGGATCTCTGGATACACATATGAAATTCTGTCCCACTCCAAAGAGAAGAACATTACGTGCTATTGTCCTCTCCCTTCATAGTTAATCCAGCGCTGCTCATCATCTAGCCAGGAGACCACCCTCATGGGAAACCTGATTCCACTGAATACATTCTGGGGGGTAGGGAGGAATAGTTATCCCCTTAAAGAGACAATGTGTTTCTCATTCACAGGAGCCCTTCCCTTGGTGCAGCCACTTCCAGAACTTCTGCCATACCACGCTGCTAAGACTGCCAACTTTTCTAACTCAGGAGAGACTGTGGCCCTTCCTCTTTCTCCTTTTCCTCTTTCTTTTGGATTTTGGCAAGAAGCTTAACACTCAGGTCTTCTTTCACTCTTTTCTGGATGCCTTCTTCCTGTTATAACAAGGAAAATGCAGGTCAGAGCGGAAGGCTAAACACAGAATGCTCTTAGAGAAGGAAGCTGACATGAAGTTACCATTGAGTTAGCTTTATTAGGAGAGAGAGCCTGAGACAATGGGAAGGGTGGCATAGTTGGTCATTAAAGTAGACTATAACACCAGAGATAGCCTGGGGTTGCGGTTATAAAGAGTTTCCCTGGAGAGAGAGACGCTTCACTGGGAGAAACAGCGTCAATTACAAGAGTAAGAAAGACAGCTCTCATGTACAACATGATGGGGGCTGAAAAAGAAAGAGCCTCAGAGAACTCCCCAAAAAACAAAGACAAAGAAATAGCTGATTTTTATGGCTTTTATACATGGTAAGGGGACATTTCTTAGCACATGATTTATATATCAAGAAACCAGGTTCTAGCTAGGACCATGCATTTATCTTGCATCTATGAGAAGAAAGGACTGGGCTCATGTTTTCCCTGTAAGATCTGCATGCTCTAACACACATTGGAGACCTGCCAGCTGCAGGGGAGGTGGCCTATTTTCAGGGAGAGGAAAGCAGTTATTGGTGATCTAATGTCCCATTCAGTCATCCAGCTGTTTGCCAACTTCCACATTAAGCACACCTGTTTTCTTCACAGAGGTGAGGCTATCTCTTTTCCTCTGTACCATTCCCTTTTCCCAGAAGCTGCTGAGAATAACACCTGGTGTGCCCTGAAATTTCTCCCAAATTCTACAAAGAAAAAAATTATCCTCATGCTTCCTTCCAAACCTGTTTCTATTTTCCCTTGCTAACAAGACTAAGAACTCAGAAGGGAGTCATGGTTTCCCTGGTAACAGAGCCATCAAAAACAGAATAGTGCAGGCTGGTAATAAATATGTATAAAAATTATTAATTTATGCATCAGCTTGTTGACAAGGCTGATAGGCTAGTTCAATTCCAGAGCCCACATGGTGAGAGAATGGACTCCTTCAAGTTGTCCTCTGGCCTCCACGTGTGCACTGTGGTGTGTGCCCACATACCATTCATGCACATCTATGTTCACACATACGTGAATACACAAAAAGTAAATAAATATGCAGCAAAAGTACTTTTAAAACTTTCTAAAACATTTATGGTATAATATATAATGTTTATCATATTATAATATATAATAATAGCTCTGGGGATGCTAGGGACCCGAATAAATATCCATAGAAGAAAGCATCTCAAAAAGTCAATTTGAGGAGGTCAAATTATGCGTGATTTTTTCTCCTGTTCTCTTTCTCCAAAATGTCCAATATGTCTCCATTGGTGAAGCTACTTAGAATGAAATGAATGATCACCAAAATGAAGAATGTTCTCAATTGAGGCTGTGCACCAAAACGCAGATGCCTTTGAGCCACATTTGCACCCCACACCCCAAATTCTTCACATCTCATCATGCAAATCCCCTGATGTGTACCCCCACTCTTCTGCCGGTGTTTCTCCTTTGTCCTGGTGCTTTGATTCTGTTGACTGTTTCTAGATCCCCTTCATCCCTTCTCTCAATCTGATACAGAATGATGGTTTCGTTTGTTCAAACAGCCTCGGCCCCTTATGCTAGGCAGGAGGTTAGCTCTGGGAAGGATGACAACTCCCCTACAAAAGAGAAAAAAAAAACACTAGGTGGTACTAGGTGGTGATGGTCCATTCTAGCTCCCGGTCACCTCAAGGCAGCCTCAGAGAGTTCCCACCACAGCAGTCTTTGAAGGTTGGTTACCCTTTCTCCGAGAAAGCTTTTCTGTTTTAGCATCTCTAAACCTTTCTACATATTCTTGCATATCTATTTATAACAGAGTGAATTCTGGGTAAAATGGGCTTGCAAGGGAAACACACCCCTTTATCAGACATGCCCATCCTAGATGAAGGTATGGGGCAGGGGGAGGAGTGTTGTAACAAAAAGAGGGTTAGGTACCTGTGTCTGCTCAGCCCCAGTGTCTGCTTGCTTCCTTGTTCATTCAATTTAAACTCTTGACAGCTTTCTCTGCTACTACTTCCTGCCTGAGTTATCCTCCTTCAGGAGCAGAAAACCCAAGGCAAACACAAGAGAGAGGAAAATTAAGATGGCCCCGCGGCAACTTCGCCCCAGTACACCTGAATGTTCCCATGATGCAGCTCTTCCCACCTTCCTTGCATCACCCAAGCTTTCCAGGAATTCAGCCCTGGGCTTAGCTCCATTTGAAAAACAGGCTCGGAGTTTCATTTGAGAAGCAGACTTAAAGTCTGGAAATTTTTTAGTGACTATTTTCAGGAGTCTTCTGGAAGCCCCCGACCAAGCTCAAAATGAAAACATAAACAGGGTATCCCTGTCTAACCTCAAGTTCCTAAGGCGGTTGAACAGTTGAAGAAGTTGCAGAATTCACAAGAAGCAGTGGTAAAGCAGAGCAAGTTAGCAGAGAAAGACTGGAAAAGCCCAGCCGTAGACCGCGAGAAAGGACTAGAGCCGGGTACAGAGGGACGCAGTACATCTAACGGTGACCTGTGGCTCCTTGCAATACTAAAACTCCTTCCTCTCTGAGTTGCTAGTGAGACATGTGATACATGAAGTTGTATGTGGAACTACATGTAAGAACATGCTTTTGAAATGAGCCTATTGTGGCCAAAGAGTGGATTTTTAATTTTCAGATATAGCAACAATTGACTCAACTTAAAATTTAAAATACGACCTTAAGTGTCTTTTGGCCATTTGAATTTCTTCTGTTGAGAATTCTCTGTTCAGCTCAGTGCCCCATTTTATAATTGGGTTGATTAGTTTTTTACAGTCTAGTTTCTTGAGTTCTTTATATATTTTGGAGATCAGACCTTTGTCAGTTGCAGGGTTGGTGAAGATCTTCTCCCAGTCAGTGGGTTGCCTTTTTGTCTTAGTGACAGTGTCCTTTGCTTTACAGAAGCTTCTCAGTCTCAGGAGGTCCCATTTATTCAATGTTGCCCTTAATGTCTGTGCTGCTGGGGTTATACGTAAGAAGTGGTCTCCTGTGCCCATGTGTTGTAGAGTACTTCCCACTTTCTCTTCTATCAGGTTCAGTGTGTTCGGACTGATATTGAGGTCTTTAATCCATTTGGACTTGAGTTTTGTGCATGGTGATAGATATGGATCTATTTTCATTCTTCTACAGATTGACATCCAGTTTTGCCAGCACAATTTGTTGAAGATGCTCATGCTCAACTTCCTTAGCGATTAGGGAAATGAAAATCAAGACAACTTTAAGATACCATCTTACACCTGTCAGAATGGCTAAAATCAAAAACACCAAGGATAGCCTTTGCTGGAGAGGTTGTGGAGTAAGGAGTACACTCATCCATTGCTGGTGGGGATGCAAACTTGTGCAACCACTTTGGAAAGCAGTGTGGCGGTTTCTCAGGAAATTCGGGATCAACCTACCCCTGGACCCAGCAATACCACTCTTGGGAATATACCCAAGAAATGCCCTATCATACAACAAAAGTATATGCTCAACTATGTTCTACAAAGCAAAGCAACATTTTATGTGTTTATCTGTATATTTAATGGAGCCATCAAGAATTACTGTGACAACTAGAGTGTCTAAGGAATTAACTAAAATACTTAATTACAATGTGATTAAATTGTCCTTCAATTCAAACAGTAAGTAAAGTAAGTTTTGTAAACAGAAAATGAAGGTACGTTAGGGACATGATGAGACAGTGTTTCCAAGCAATGGAAAAAGGGGTATTCCCAGTTCCTAGTTGGTGGTGACTTGGCTTTCCTATGGCAGATGAAAGCAGAAAAAGAGGTGGGGGGACTCACATATATCTGGTTAAAGGGAGGACTAGAGAGATACATTCAGTGAGATGCTTGTTTGTGATGAGCCACAAAGAAAAAGGTTCATGGACCACCCAAACTCAGAGCTGAACTCTTCAAATAAACAATCGTTAAAGGAATCATTTCTTGTAACTTTGTCCAGCTATGAAACCAGCTTGGATTTAAATTGAAAAATGGAAATCCATTTTAAATAGAGATGTGAAAACATTAATTGCAAGTTTAGATATAGAAGTTTTGTTAGAGGCTGGAGAGATGACTGAGGAGTTTAAAGCACTGGGCTCTCTTCCTGAGGTCCTGAGTTCAATTCCCAGCCCCCACATGGTGGTCCAAAACCATCTATAACACTATACTCATGCAGCCCGCTGCCCTCTTCTGGTCTGCAGACATAAATGCAGAGAAAACACCCATAGACATAAAAAACATAAACTAATAGTGGTACATGCCTTTCATCTTAGAGGCAGAGGCCGTCCAAGGACAGCCAAAATCTACACAGTGAGTTCCAGGGCAGCCATAACACTTAGTGTGACCCTTTTGGAAAAGAAAGTGGGGGAGGAGGAAAGAAGAAAGGAAGAATTAGAAAATTTTGAGGCAAGTCAAATGGTCACCATACCGTTGACGATTGACTAGGGATCGCAAGGTTTTTAAAAATATTTTAATTAACTTTCCAAGAACACTATGACTCTGTGTTGTCTCAAAGGACTTCCTAAATAAAAACAAAAAAAATGATCTTTCACAGCCGAAAACGTTGGGCTTGGGGTGTGCCTTTTGGTTATCTTTAACTGCCAAAGAGTAATTTAGCATATGGTTGCAACAAAGGGTATTTCAGTTATTTTAGATCAAAACTTCAGATTTACTGGAATTTTAAACAAGAAGCATGTTTTTCTCATGACTTCATTATAGCATGTGAGTCTTATTGAAAATACTTGTGCTTTTTTATTTCTGAAACCATTTTATTTCTGAAATGTTTTTTGTTTCTGAAAAGTCTTGATTGGTGAAAATCAGCCAATCAATATATATGAGTTCTAAAAAACACATAATGACTTCAGGACAGAAGGTAGGAACTACTGAGGCAGCTTATGGCAGGGACGCTACCCCTGTGGCCCCTACCTCCCCAAAAAGTCACAGTTTCGGGACTATTTTGCTGGAGGAAAGAATGTTAGAAAGAGTTCTGGCTCCTGGATCTTTATTATCCCTTCTCTGGAAAGTGTGGAAAGTGTACCTTTGACTGCATGTATCTTATGTAGGACAATTCTGTATTGTGTCAATTATGTTTTAAATAAACGCTGATTTGTCAGTAGCCAGGCAGGAATTATAGGTAGGAAAACCAGACAGGAAGTAGAGGAGGGTCAAAGAGAATAGGAGAATTTTGGGAAGGAGGAAGCCCATTCCTCCACAGTCCTGCCCAGACATGGAAGAAGGAAGATGTGACCTGCCCCACTGAAAAAAGTACTGAGCCATGTGGCTAACATAGATAAGAATAATGGGTTAATATAAGTTATAAGAATTAACAAGAAGCCTGAGCTAATAGGCCAATCAGTGTATAACTTATGGAGACCTTTGTGTGATTTTCTTTGGTACCTAACGACTGTGGGAACTGAGCAGGACAGAAACCCCAACAAGCAGGCCCTCATGTTATATGTATCTGTGTGACACTCCTCTCCAGAACCTGCTCCTCCTGGGATTTTGAAAGTGGCCCTTGGCAGAGAACCCTGATTGCTCTTTGGGCTGACGAGGGAGGGGGGACTTGATTGGGGGAGGAAGAAAGAAAGGGGAGACGGAGGTGGGGAAGAGACAGAAATCTTTAATAAATTATTAAAAAAAGAAAAATAAATAAATAAATAAATTTTTAAAACCACTTTAAAAAAAAAAGAAAGTGGCCCTTGGCATTTACAAGGTTCACCAATTTCAGCCCATTTCCCAGGCAACCTTAGTGCCCTTTTTGAGGGAGTAATGTTACAGGAGCCCAAATGGCCATCACTGATGATGGACCCCTCCTTCCTGGAATCTACCTCTGGTGCTGTGTAAAGACATGACCATCCCATCTTCTCCAAAGATTAAGACATTGAAACAGCTACTCCCTTCCTTAAGGGTTAATTCGCCTGGGACTGTCAGTCTCCTAGTGTAAGAGTCAAAGTTATGCTTTAATTACTGTGCATAAGAGACCCATAAAACAAAGATACCAGTAGCTGTAAGGCCCCTGCCCTAGGACATATAGCTCCTGAAATGCTGAAGGCTAATATTTATGTAAGATAACAAGCCACATGTTGTGTCCCTCTAAACAAGTTTGCTTGACCCTATTGCACTGGATGTTTTGATCAGTGGGAACTACACAGGCAGGAAGTACGTCAGGATATATGTTTGCCTCTGATTAGATCAGGTGGAAAATATGTAGCCTTATGGGTATCTGTATATGATGGATATATTTTAAAGTATCTGCAAAATGTGACTTCTTGCCCTTTTCTGGGAACTCTGCAATGGACCTGGCCAAAGTCTGACATCCTGGCCAGTATTTAATTAAAGCTTGCTTCAAATTTGACTCAAAATTTTGATAGTGATGTTATTCTTGCCCACTGGGATTAGCACTAGCTGAGAGACCACCCCATAGGAAGGCTGCCATGCTAGGATGTGGGAGGAGTAATTCCCTCCTTAATGACATCACATGCTTTCCTTCCCAGAAGCCCCACTCTCTAAGTCTCTTGCAGAGTTTCTGTCATGCAGCAGCACAGAGCCTCTTCGTTTTCCAGTTCTTGTCTTTTCTTCTTTCCATCTCTTTCCTAAGCAAGCTTTTCCTAGCACTTAGAATGTCCTCACTCTTTCTCTGAAGCCTCAACTTCACCCTCTGTCCACCCCTTTTCATAACTGGCCTGCCCTACTATTTTTCTCTGACACTTCCTTCTGAGTATCTTTTTGAGTTCCTTTATCAACAAGACTAAAACTCCAATGATAGGACACTGCCCTAGTCAGGATGGCCAGCGCTGTGATGAAACCTAGATCAAAGCACCCTGGGGAGGCGAGGGCTTAACTGGATTACACCTCCACATCACTGTGCATCCCTGAAGGGAGTCAGGACAGGGATTCAAACAGGGCAGGAACTTGAAGGAAGAAGCAGATGCAGAGGCCATGGAGGGGAGTTACTTACTAGCTTGCTTTACATCCTGCTTTTTTTATAGAACCCCAGGACCACCTGCCCAAGGATGGTACCAGAAAAAGAACTTTTCATCACTTAAATGAAATTTTTTTTTACTTTCTAGACCCTCTCTCATCAACCACTAATTAAGAAAATGCCCATGCCAAGCAGTAGTGGTATATGCCTTTAATCCCAGAAATCAGGAAGCATAGATAGGTGAATCTCTTAGTACAAGACCAGCCTGGTCTACAGAGTGAGTTCCAGGGCAACCAGGATTTCACAGAGAAGCCCTATCTTGAAAAGCAAAAGCAAAACAACAACAAAAAATACCTTACAGGCTTGCCTACAATCCAATATTATAGAAGCATGCTCTCATTTGAGGCTCCCTCTTCTCCGGTGACTATAGCTTATATCAAGTTGACATAAAACTAGTCAGCAAAGACACCAACTTCCCTAGCCCATGACAGGGCACCCCAAAATTTCTAATAACACTAATTTATAAAATAAAGAAACAAAAGACAAGGAACCCTGATTGTCTAGAACTGTTTTAATATTCATTGGTTGAGGTGCAGGTGAAGTTTCACTAGTATTTATTGTACTGCTAACTTCAATGTTAAGTGTCTTGAACCAAAAGGAATGCCTATAAAATACCCAATAATACAACATAAAATTCCCGTATACTGGCTTGACTCATGCCTCTTCACTTGTGTCTCACTACACATAAACAACCTTGATCTTCAAGCTACAAAGAAAAGGCCCATCATAATCAACTTAGATATGTAAATTTGTGTTGACCTTGACATTTTGATAGTACAAATCAATGATAATGATTTTCACAAATTCTCTAACTTGAAGTGAAATACGGGTTTTAACAATAATGGAATGCTATGTAAATTGTTTTCAACACTACAAAAAAATATTAATGTTTTATTAATAGTCATAAACGTCAAGATGCTTTTTAGCCTTCTTGGTTTCCTTTGAAACTGCATTTAAGAGTGCCAAGCTGTCATAATGATTAGATGTATTTAATCTAGACAGATTTGGTTTTGGAAAATCATGGCCTCTTCTTTTCAAAAAAGCAGACTGGTCCTAACACAGCTAAGTTCCTCTCATCCACATGGATGACTTGTTCTTGTGGACTATGCAAATGCAGTAGGGTGAACAGCAAACATGATCAAGCTGACTTAACTGGCACACATCACACACCCTACTCTGCCTGCAGAATAAACATTTTTCATGTGTACTTTGTGCATTTACCAGAGTTTATTATATAGTGATTCTTAAAGCAGCTTAAATAATTTTCAATGATGGGAATTACCAAAGGTGCATCCTAAAGTGCATGAGGTTGTTTACTGTATAGTCACAATAATGGGAGAAATTAGAAGCACTAGAAATGCTCAATGCCAATAGAATACTCAAGCATACAAAAATGCATCAGCTAGCTTTGTCTTATGTAATCATTGTAATAGCAAGTATAAAAAACACAAATCTACATATGAAATAATATCACAGAAAAACATAGCATCCAAATAATTTATAAATCTGAACATTTAAAAGCAACACTACTTGAAAAGTGATAAATTAGCAACTTTTTTCCTTAGAAAGAAACTTAAAAAGTATTTAATTTTTTATTTTATTTATTTATTCATGCTTGTGTGTGTGTGTGTGTGTGTGCGTGTGTACTCACTGAAATGCAATACTAGGAGTTGTTTATAAAATACTCTTTAGCCTGACTATTACAGTTAATAAACATTTTCTTTACCTCCAGGATAGTAGAAAGAAATTGTATTTTTGTCTGTTTTTCTCCATTTTTAAAATATAATAAGGTAAAAACTAATTTTAGAGGGGAGAAAATGAGCTGCTCAGCTCGTTTGTTCGGGTTCAATACGGGAAGAAATAGGATGAGAAATAAAACATTATAGACACTCGGTGTCGCATTTGCACGCTTGGATCTTATTTTGTTAGGACCAAGAATGTGTGAATATTGTCTACTATTGGCAGATTTAGAGGTACTGTGCTCTCAACATCCCTAGTAGCCTCAACTTTTAATTGGATGCTAAAAAAAATCACTAGCAGTCACTGGAAAATTCAATATTATAAGTAAAATGATAATAAGCAAGAAGTCTTCAGAAAGCAATATTTACTTAAAGAAAGAAGACTAAATTGGTTTGGCAGGGAGAGGAAAGTGAAGTACCTTCCTCAGAGCACTATGCTCTCAATAAATATGTTTCAGGACAGAAATAGCAGGCAAAATCACAGAGCATCTTTGTCTGTCTGGCTGTCTGTCTTTCTCTTCAAAGTGGCACAGCTTCGGGAAGGTTAAGAAAAAAAATCCCTCTATTTTGTTCATCGGAGCTTACTGTTTGTTTAAACATCTGCCATGGCTTTTACTTTTGCTAACTGGTATTTTGTTGCCTTTGAAAGCTGCCCTGTCTTTCAGGAGTCAGCACGATCATCTGCAAAAACACCGCTCTCAAACTGAAGCTTAAATTGATGCTGGCTAGTGTATCTGTAACACAGTCTATGAGGTCTAACTCAGCACAACACAGCCTGTGAGGTCTAACTCAGCACAATACACCCTGTGAGGTCTAGCTCAGCACAACACACCCTGTGAGGTCTAGCTCAGCACAACACTCCCTGTCAGGTCTAGCTCAGCATGACACAGCCTGTCAGGTCTAGCTCAGTACCTTCTTGCCCAGGTTCCTAGGGCAACTTCCTATGGAATGACAGGCAGTATGGGTTATGAGCTCATGAGAACAATTTTGGTGTGGTAATGGCTGTCATCTTTATCTTGCTTAGACTCCTTTGCTTTCCACTCCTAAAAGTGGGAGGCTTGACTGAAAGCCATGTAGAGGGCCGGCCTGCGCTGGCCTCACTCCCGACACTGCATATTTTCCATTCACTGTCCCTTGCTCTCAGGGTTTGGGATTTAGGTGGAAGGGCAAACATCAGCAGGAGCCCTGTGAACTGTCAGCCACCACGGGTAGACTTAGGGACCTGGAAATTACAGGCAAATGAGTCAGCAAAGCATGGAACACTACTCTGCTTGTAAGCACATTATAGAGCAAAGTAAATCAAGTGTCCATGAGATCGGAGGGGGAGTAGAGAAAATAACCATTGCTGTTGACTTAGAATCAGGAAATGATTATTGGAAGTGGGTGTTGCCATAAATGGTGGAGAGGTCACACAAGTGCCACCCGAGTGCTCTGTGAACAATCTCAGCTTGTACTAGTCCAGGAACAATGTGGGGAGCAAGGGCAGTCCAGTGTCGGGATCAGTGCTCCCTGCATGACGAAAGCATAATTGGGCAATTCCGAGTCTTCTCTTTGCTAGACTCATGCAGTTAGTCACCCTAAGAATGCTGTGCTCTGTAACCAAGGTGTCTATACACATCTTTTCTCAGTATTTCACAGAATACAGAAGAAAGGACATGTTTTTTCTTTTATGAAGTTTCACTCCATTCTTTTTAAATGTCTTTTTAATTTTTGGTTATGTATAAATTGAGGGGGTTATACACACATGTGTGTAGGTGCCTGCAGAGGTCAGAGGAGGCCATCTGATCCCCTGGAGCTGTAGTTATGAAAGGTTGTAAACCACCTGCATGGGTCTATTGGAACCAAATTCAGTGCTCTGCAGAAAAGCAATACAACTGCTGAGTCATTGCCAGCTTCTCAAGCCTTTCTTTAGGACCTTGGATCAATGAATATTTGAACAAACCCCATATTAGTTTGTTTTGTGTTTGTTTGTTTGTTTGTTTTTGTGTGTGATAAAAGACTAAGTAAAACCAGTGTGGGGAGGAAAGCATTTATTTCGGCTTATACTTTACAGTGTGCCATCAAGGGAAGTCAAGGAAGGAACTCAAGCAGGAATCTGGAGGCATAAACTAAAGCAGAGTCTGTGAAGGAACGTTATGGAATATTACTTTAACTAGGCAAAGATGTGTTACGTTTTTTATGCTGCATTTGTTTAACCATGTAAAGAGGTATTGCTGTTTCATTTTGCCTACCTAAGGCACCTGATTGGTCTAATAAAAAGGTGAATGGCCAATAGCTAGCCAGTAAAGGGATAGGTGGGGCTGGTGGACAGAGAGAATAAGTAGGAGAAAGAGAGAGAGAATGAGAGATGGGAGAAAGAGAGGGAGACTCCCAGGTCCAATCAGGCAGGCAGTCACCAACCAGCAGGACACAGAGTAAGACATACAGAATGAAAGAAAGGGAAAAATCCCCAGACAAAACAGAAAAAGAAAAGCAAAATGAATCAAGCTATAAGAGCTAGTGGGACAAGCAGAAGATAAGGCAGTACAATCATAACTAATATTAAGTCTCCATGTCTTGATTTGGGAGCTGGTTGGAGGCCCAAAAGAAAGTATGCAACAGAGAAAAACTGAGTACTGGTTTGCTCCCTCTGGCTTGCTCAGCTATCTTTCTTACACATTGTAGATCTACATTCCTGGAGATGGCATCAGCACAGTAGGCCAGACCCTCCTAAATCAATTAAAAACAAAAAAAAAAATGCCTCACAGACAATCTGATCTAGGCAATTCCTCAGTTCCCTTTTTCCAAGTGACCCTGGGTTTGTCAAGTTTACAGCTAATGCTAACTAACTATAACACCGTTGTGTGGCATTAAACCTGGGAAGTATCTTACTAACCTAAGATACAGAATCAAGAAGAGACTGAAGTACAGGCACCACCAAGTCCAACTTGGTGAGCCAATGAGTTGTCCTGGGGGTTACTTACAGGAGCAGCAACGACGTAAAGACAGCTGCATCACTAAAACTTATCCCACCATTGATAACAGCTCACGAAAGCTGACATCCTGACACACACTGCACACTGCAGGCAGCTCACTGGGAGGAAGCATGTCCTTTGCAGCCAGCTCAGTTGTTCTGATGCTCTTTCAGGAAGCTTGGCTTATCTCTTTCTTCCACACCAGCTAATCTTATCTGAGAGTATCTCTCAGCCATCTTTACTGGAGGGAAGGACCTAGTGAATCTGGTCAACTTCAGGAACTTCCTGAAGGTATTTTGAGTTGTTTATAACCTGAGCTTAACAAAAGTTCCTATAAATGTTTTAAGCTCCCCTTAAATGCGTGTATGCTTCTCCTTATGAAGCAGGCAGTTATCAAGCTTAACATGTGGTACATTAGATATTAAATACACTTTTTACATACTTCTGACTCCATACCAATAAACTAGAAATAAAAGTTTGCATGTGACTAATGTATAAGATGTTTGTGAAGAGCAAGTGAAATAATACTAATAAAGTCATTGTCAGAGCTAAAAAAGATTATACAATAACATTTTGATCACACTGTGGCTAACTCAGGGTATCTATAGTCAATATCTGCTAGATGCTGGATTAACTGATGCCTTGTAAGTTGTCTAACTGCTCGTTGTTAATTGTCATTTTGTAGGTCGCAATGCCATGCTTTTGCGAGTTCTTGTCTTTTTAGGACATGGAATACAGTTCTTTTAAAAGTAAAGCATAATCGTTGTCAGGGTTGGGTGTTAAATGTGCAGGACTAAAATGTACATGGACTTATGCCTATGTACATGTAGGAAATTCCACATACATGCACACCCTTTATTGCTATTGGCCAATGTTAAGAAATTCAGCCATTCTCCCCCTTTTTAAATTTCATGATTTGTCTTAGAAAATTTTGTTCATGTATACATTGTGTCTTAGTCATATCTACCCCCAACTTCTCCCTCCCCCTATCCCCCCCAGGACTTCCCATCACATGTTCCTCTCAATTTCTTGTCCTCTTATAATTTTTCATTTATTTATTCACTTTTAACCCACTGAGTATTCTCTGCTTTAAAATTTTTTTTTATATTTTCGGTTTATTTTCTATGTATTAGTGTTCTGCCTACATGTGTGTGTGTGTGCACCGCAAAGTGCATGAGGCCCAAAGAGGTCAAAAGAAGGCATTGGATCTCCCAGAACTGGAGTTACAGTTGTTTGTCAGTTACCATGTGGGTTCTAGAACCAAACCTGTGTCCTCTGCAACAGCAACAAGTGCTCCAAGTCACTGAGCCATGTCTGGATCCCCTATCATCTCCCCTTTTAAAGAATTAGTACGTGATTATAAGTGTTGCCGTAAATCTTAAGTAACCCGTTGCATACTCTTGTCAAGGAAAATGCTCTGACTTGGTGATGTTTCTTCTGCCCCTAGTCACCTAATTCAGACCTGTCATGTGTTCCCTTTCTCTGACCCACGAACAAGATACAGGACTCAGTTCTGAGAAGAGAGGCTATGAGAAAACCGAGGCGGCGCCTGTCCTTGGGGTAGTTTTATTTACAAGTTCTGACTCATTTGGATTCAGGTAAGTCAGGGTTTAAATTAGACAGTCTCTGCTGGGCAAGTTATACTGATCCAAAAATGGAACAGGGCAAAAGGAGATGTGACGGCCACATACACTGATTCATCGTGGCCACAATTAGACTTTTTCCATCACCTGCCAAGTGTCGACAGTCCTGGGCGGGGATCTGCATGGCCTCTCTCATAGACTTCGTTGACTTCTGGTAATCTTCCTCAGTTACTGAACATTATTGATCCCATTTCCACACATCGCGGTGTAATCGGCTTCTCCTCAAGCTTCCCCATGGACACCAGAGAGCAACTTGACCTGTTAAATAAGCAGAGTTGATTCCTGCTAATATATTCTCTCTGCTAGTTGGAGAGTTAGACACCACCAACTGAGGTGACTTATAATTTGTTCTTAAAATAGGACAAATGAATTTAGATGACCTACCCCTATGGGTCCACATCATTGACAATCAGTCAGCAGTCTAATTGGTATCAAAAGGGATTGTGGGACAGAGAGAGACTTACACACAAGAGAAAACTAGGCCAAAGGGCTCTGGAGTCATTAAATCTAAATCCTTCAACTATCCCTTGCTAGGTATTAGAAATTGCCAACAAAAACAGAAATGCATAGCACAAACATTCAGCCCTCTGTGTATTCCAAATATAAATGCATTAAAAAAATCTATCATTGTGGGACATTAGTGGTCCTGCTTATGGTATATACATAATCTCCATTTAAAAATAAAATTTAAAACTCAAAATGCCTACAGGAAAATAGCACATTAAAATAAATCCGTCTTATGATCTCACTTCCTAATATGTTATGAGAGTTAAATTCTCCTATATCAAAAGAAGGTAAATTTCTTTTTTTTTTTTTTTTTTTTTTTTTTTTTTGTTTTTCGAGACAGGGTTTCTCTGTGGCTTTGGAGCCTGTCCTGGCACCAGTTCTTGTAGACCAGGCTGGTCTCGAACTCACAGAGATCCACCTGCCTCTGCCTCCCAAGTGCTAGAAGGTAAATTTCAACATCCTCCGTCATCCAGCCTTTGTCCTTTGTGCTGCCATTGTCTTCATATTAAATACTTTCCAGTTTTCTGACTGAGTCTGCTCCAAGGGCACAGGCTACACCTAGAGTTCTGCAAGTAGTGGGGACCCAAGAACACCTATTGGTGAGAAAGGGCTCCAGAGTCTGTTGTGCTAGGTGCCTGTAATATTTCTCCTGATGCCAGGTGCTTGGTGGTGCATGTCTTTAATCCCAGCACTCGGGAGGCAGAAGTAGGTGGATCTCTGGGAGTTTGAGGCCAGCCTGGTCTACAAGAACTAGTTCCAGGATGGGCTCCAAAGCTACAGTGAAACCCTGTCATGAAAAAAACAAACAAAAAATTTATTTCTCGTGACAATGGTATAAAAGTGTGTCCCCTTTTTTGCAAGGTATCACCAGTTTGATATTTTCCCTCCCTCTATGGTATTTTAACACAGTTCCTATTTAAATTCTGCCCTTCTGTGTTCTGGGAGCAGACAATACCTTCAGACATCATTGTTCTAGGAAGAAGCACAATTGGTACTATTACTGCATCTACAGAAATCTTCAAAAGACGTCAGTAAAAGAAACAGGGTACAAGAGACATGCTTGGGTTAAGCTTCACCCTCCCTGCGGTGAGAAAGAACTTGCGTCATCGGGCTATAAACACACCTTCCCTTGACAAGAACACCCCATTCCCCACATTCCGATTCCAAAGCTGCTGACCCAAAACACATCTCTCACCTTGGAGGGAGTAAAAGGCAGTTTATTCTAAACCAAAAGTGAGTGACCATGGCTCAGCTTCAGGTTGGCCCAAACGAAAGATTCCCACAGTTCATGCATTCTTACATCTCCTTTCTAATCCTTTCATTCTTGACATTTATACTACGCTGGCTAAGATGTCATAGTAAATCCTGTGTATGTCCCCATTATGTCCTAATCTCTCTAGCTTTAAAAAATGACAAGCTCCATAAAGATCCAATTCATCATATTCCCCTTCATTCTCTTTAAATAAACATGTGCCACAAAATCAAGCAGCCCCTTTGTTACCCAGTAGTCACAAAGTACCCCAGTCTTCAAAAGGAGCACCCTAAGTCTCATTTGTAATTTTGGCTACTTAAAAGACTGAAATAAGCTGGGCAGTGGTGATGCACACCTTTAGTCCCAGCACTTGGGAGGCAGAGACAGGAGGATCTCTGAGTGTGGGGCCAGCTTGGTCTACAGAGGAAGTTCCAAGACAGCCAGGGCTACACAGAGAAACCCTGTCTCAAAAAACAACACTCCTTCTCCCTACCAAAAGAATAAAAGATAGCTCTTCACCTTAATTTTATTCTCTGGTTCCATATTTCTTCCCCAAACTTGCCTTAACCAATGAGTTTTTATTCTCTTTTTTTAGGTCAACGGAAGCTATCAGTAGCAAACTTCTAGAGACTGCCCGTTACCACAGCCCGCCCACCAGCACCAGTCAGTGTCTTTGACTTTCTACCTATTGCCATAGCTGGGGAAGTCTGAAGTCTCCTGAGAACTGTCAGTACTAGCTCAGAGCTTTGAGGAGCTAAATGCTCATGGTCTTACCAATCTTTCCCAATTGCAAGGAGCTTGAAGAGCTTGGAAAGAACACTTGATTACCATGTGGTGGTACCAAAGATTTTACTCTTAGTCATTAGAGACAATAGGAAAGAAAGAAAGAAAGAAAGAAAGAAAGAAAGAAAGAAAGAAAGAAAGAAAGAAAGTAAGGAAGGAAGGAAGGAAGGAAGGAAGGAAGTAAGTAAGTAAGAAAGAAAGAAAGATAGAAAGTAAATTGTACAGCATTTACAATTGATCATGGGCCAGAACTTCAATCACAGTAATATGACCAACTGACTTAATAATTTACAAAAGCTACAAACCAGCAAAACATTGCCTCCTATAGATGATACCATTGAACATACATTGCACTGAAGCCTGAAGCTATATCTGGCATGTATTTTTGTGTGTGTGTGTTTGCGTTTTTCTTTCTGATTTGTTAATTTCACGTGGGTCAAAGGAACAAAACAGGGCCAAGGGGATAGCTCAACTGGTAAAGGCGCTTGCTGCTGAGGCTGACTGAATTCCCAAGTTCCTTCCACATAGTTAAGGGAGGGGAAAAAAAAACAGCAAATTGTTCTCTGACCCCTATAAGTGCTTCATGACACATACATGACCCTTGAGACGTGTATGCACATGCACACAAACTAAGTAAGTAACTGAAAAAAGATAAAAAGGAAATAAATTATAATGTCAATTTTATTTTGTAGGAAATAAATATCAGCCTCCACCTCCCTCCCTTAAAATGGTCATGTCTTCTTCCCAGAAATTGTGAATAAGTTTCTCTCCTGGAAAGGTAGACTGTTTTATCAGATGCAATTAAAGATTCTGGTATGGAGCAATTGTTCTGTGTGATCTGGGTTGGTCTTGTGTAATCACAGGGATCCTTAAAGGAGGAAGAGGAGGCAGAAAAAAATGAGACAGTAAAAAAATTGCCTAGAGAAGAAGAAGTCGTTGTGACTGAGTATAGGACAGACTCAAATCGTGTTGGCACTTGAAACTGGTGAACCAACTACGATGACCTTGGGTGGACTCTGTAAGGCAGAAAAGGGAGGAAAATGGGTTCCCCTGCAGCCTCTTAACAGACACTCAAATTTGCTGACCCCTTGATCTGTTCAGTGATACGATACTCAGACAGAGCCTCTAAGTTTTTTTTAAAATAATAAATTTGTCGTGTTCTAACCTACTTAATTTACGGCAATCTAACTATCATAAAGGGACTAAGCCGCTCACATGCCTCCTACCCCCTGCCACATGGAGCATGGGTTCAGGGAGGAGGGGGCAGGGGGCCTGAGCCACGCCACAGCAGAACGGGAGCATCCGCTGATCTCTTGGGAGGCTCTGTAGCCTTGTGTTCCTACATAAATGACTGCCCAAGTCCTTCCTTTTCTGTTTCAGTCTGTCATTTCTTGACAAGAGATCAGCTACTTAAGGAAAGAGGAAGCTTCCTTCCACCCCTGGAGGACAAAGCAAAGCAATGATCCACAGCCTCATTCCCTCCTGAGAGAATGTGCTCCTTGATCCCTCATCAAGGAGGGGCTCTGCAAGGTCACTGCATTCCCAGACACCAGGCAGGGTGGCACTGTGGTGTGTCTGTCTGTTTCTGCTGCACTTGCCTTTCTGATGGGCTTCGAAACTGTAAATGCTTGGAACAAAAATCTGCCATCTTACTGACATTTTTAAAAATATGAATAAAACAATCTAAGGTGATGTTGACATAAAATCCTTCTTTCAGGGCTTGCCAGGGATCTCATCAGTAAAGGGTCTTGCTGATAAGCCTGAGAACCTGATATACATCTCAGGGATCCACAATGGGGTAAGGGGAGAATTGGCTCCTGCAAGTTCTCTTCCAACATACACACACACACACACACCACTCATACACACACAACCTTACACATGCATACATATACATACACACATACAAGTAAATATGATTTCTAAGGCATTAATAATAGAAAGCTAAATACCAGTATTCATCTCTCTTGGCCTCCTGACTGCAGATGAAATGTGACCAATTAGCTTCCCACTCCTGCCCTAATGACTGCCCCCCAAGACTATCTGCACCTTCAAACTCTGATTCAAAACAGACCCTTCCTTCTGCAAGTTGCTCTTGTCAGGTACGTGGTCACAGCAGTGAAAAAATAAAATCAGTACCACATTAGAGTGGGATTTACCCCCACAGTGTGTTCCATGATGGATTCACTAGCAAGCGCTAGGGTCCAGACTGCTCTTGCTTACCGTCTTAAAACAGATTCTGTGCCTAGAACCACCATTCTCCTCATATCCAGTGACCAGGCCAGAACACAAGAAGACTATTTAGAGACTGCCCCACCCCCACCCCTTGTTAGCTCTTACTCTTGGGCCTAATGAAATTCCTTATATAGAAATCACCAATTTCCTTTCTCTAGTTCCCCTGTCAGAACTGAAGGTGTACATCAAATACACTTCAGCATGTGCACAACCTAGCATCCAATCCCCAGCAATGAAAAGGGAGAGAGACAGAGAGAGAGAGAGAGAGAGAGAGAGAGAGAGAGAGAGAGAGAACTGCCATCTCACTTGCTATGCAAAGCCAACACATCTAAAGGAAGAAGAGCACCCTGTCCCCTCATCTGCATTCAAACAAGGATGGGGAAAGATAACCCTGCTGAAACTTCCCGCATGTGCCATACACAGGAGCAGGCATTTCCAGAACCATCATCTTCTTCTCTTTCCACACTCCAATAAGGCATTTGAATATTCATTTTCGAGAAGAATAAAACAGTCGACACAGTAGATCAGTTAGCTTGCCCAAGTCACCCACTAGAGGCTTGACATACTCATGTATATGTCTCCGATCCTGGCTTCTTTTCCATTGGCTCATGCTCTTTAATTGACACCTACCCTCCCCCAAATCCCTGGCCCCAGAAGCTAAGGGGTTCAGTGCACTCCTTGCCTTCCATACCCCATTAATGCACTACCTTAAGACACCTTTGTATGGAGAGTAGGGTGACACCATTCTGTACGCATCTGATCATCTCCTGATTAAGGAGTTTCAATATTCTTTGTTCGTCTCCCAACTACAATCTGTGCTTTGACAACTGATCATATCCTGCCCAGAGACGTGAAATCTGAACAGGTCTTTCCCCAAGGAAGCTGTAGGACGTGAGCAGGGTGTGAGCACCACACCCTGATTGCATCATTCAGGGGAGCTATCCATTTGGTCTGGTGTTCTGAGTCTGGCAAACCAGTTCCCCACTCCCTGGGCAGATCGCTATGCTATCTCTTGATGAGTTGCGTGGGAAGTCAAACATTGAGTAAAAGTTGTGCCCTATATCCAGTGTTTGTGTTGCAAACCTTCAACCACACCTCTTAAAGAAAAAACTATATATACAGACGGGAGATGATGACGTATTCCCCAGCCACAATAGGTTGGTTAAATGGATTTGGTTTTAAAGAGTTGGAATGGAACCACATTCAGTCCACCTGTACACAAAGAAAACAATTGCCAGGAAAGAGAAACTCCTGGGAGGAGGGCTATGTTGATCAGGGATAAGATATTCCTGAAGCTCCTGCGTAGATGCTAGAGTCAGAGCAGGATTCAAAAGTCTGTGCAGCATGCTCCTGACCAATGTCCCCTTTATCCACCATGTTGGACCATACACATTTTTCTGCTTGCTTATGTACTAGTCAGGGTTCTTTAGAGGAACAGAACTTAGAGGATGAAGGTCCAAAACTCCAGTACTTGTTCCATCCCTGAGGCTGATGTCTCAACTGTTCTTGAGTATATTCCAGAATCCCAAAGGAGTAGGCTCTAATGCCAGCAAAGCAATGGAACTGCCAATGAGACCAAGAGCAAGCAGCAAAGAAAACAAGCTTCCTTTTTCGGGTCTTTTCTATGGACTGCCAGAAAGTTATGCCACAGACTGAAGATGGATTATCCCACCTCAAAATAATAATAATAATAATAATAATAATAATAATAATAAAATCATCTAGGTTAAAATTGGGTCTTCCCACTTCACATTATTTAATTAAGGAAAAGTGCCTCACAGGTGTGCCCAGCAGGTTGGGTTTTAGTCCATTACAGATGAAGTCAAGTTGACAACCAAGAATAGACATCACAGGTATGTAGAATCAACCCTTTTCCTCTAAGGCAAAAATTAGTCCTGTATTCTTCACTAACTTATATGTCCTATGACATATAAGACCAAGAATAAATGCTACCAGGAAAATTTGGGGTTCCATTTCATGGCCTCATCAATGAAAAAATTTAGAAAATGACATAGAAGGAAACTTGAGTGTAATTTTATTAGATGATAAACAACAGGGTAGGAAATCTGAAATTCCCAGTGTCAGGTCCAAAAGAAACTCACAGGACAAATGGCTAATGGTGGTGCCTATTAGCACACTGAAGTGTCCTCAGGCCTCCAGGCTCACTCAGTACCTGTGGTTCCCCTCAACGCTTCTCACCCCACCCCTACCCGAAACTTGTTCAGCTCATGAGCTTCCCTTCTCCCAGCTTCTTATTCCTATTCGCACGCCATTTTGGCCATGCCATGTTCTCTCTTGCTGCCATCGTGGCCCCCTCCCTGTTTCTCCTCTTTCAATCTTCCTCTCTTGTTATGCCTCTTCCCTCCTCTTATGGCCTCGTTTCCTCTGTTGACTATGTTTACCTTACTACCTTCTCTCCCTGCTCTGAACTCTTCCCGATGCCACTGGATGTACTCTCCCCCATCTCTACAATAGAAACCTTCCCTTCAAACCATGCCTTGGGTGGTCACATCCTCAGTTTGTACACCCAGCACCTGCCTAAAAGAAGGCGACGAAGAAGAGAGAATGCTTTTGGAGAAAAGGTCTGAGAAAGGTTCCATATTCAGCAATGGAGGACAGCAGGCAGCTTATGTGAAAGGGTTGGGGCTTTAGAGAAAGTGTGGGAGTCAGGAAAACGGACAGACTTTTGACTAATATCATAAAGAAAAAGAGATAGGAACACACATGCATGTACATTATAATTTATACATATAATTATAAATTATAAAGCACCACGTTTCAAGCACACATATATATGCATGAAAGCAAATGAATACCTATATACACATATACATATACAACATTTGCATAGTCTTAGAAACATAAGCATATACATTTGCAATTTATACTACACACATACATGTGCATTCACATACATATACACATAGACATACTTATGCACATACACACAGGCATGTATATACCATATACACATATGCATACATACAAATGCACATGCATACACAGGTGTATACACATGCAATGTACACATATTTGTACATATACATACACAAAGATGCACAAATGTACATACCATATAAAAATACAAATATACATATATAGACAGAGGCACACACATACAGATGAACATACACACACACACACACACACACACAAATTTTAATTGCCTAGAAGCTCCCTCAGTTCAGCCCAAACTCTAAGCCACCCCACTCATTCCGGGTGGTTCTGCTTTGTGTCAGTGTTGGTGGCCTTACTTCACAATAGTGGCAACCGTTAGCAGCTGCTCTCCAAAGCAAACTCCAGATCAACTACAAAAGAAAGGGCCATATTTACTGTGGGAATTATGTACCAAATAAGTTTACTAAACTAAGGTCATTTAAATAAATTTGGCCTGAAATTACATAACTACCTGGATTTCTATATTGAAAGAAATAAAAGCTGTTTTTATGGCAGCAGGAGTCAGGAGTCAGGAAACATCAATCAATAAATTGACATTCAGGAAACATTACAAATATAGGCATTAAACTCGTACCTCACTGAAGACCTTTAAAAAGTACCTTTTATTTTTTAATTTTGTGTGTGCCTATGTGTGTGCATGTATATGTGTGTGCATGCATGCTTGTGTGTATATGCGTGTGCTTGTGTGCATGCATGTGTATGTGTGTTTGTGTGTACGAGTATGTGGGGGGTGCACGCATATGTGTGCATGCGTCTGTGTGCACGTGTATGTGTGTGTGCACGTGTGTGTGTATGTGTGTGTACTCTCACATGTGGAGTCAGAGAACAACTTGCTGGAGTTGGCCCTCTCCTTCCCTCATGTAGATTCTGGAAATCAAATGCAGGTAATCAAGCTTGGTGACAAGTGTCTTTATCCATTAACTATCTCTCCAGCCTCCTTCAAAGAATGTTTTAACGATACCAGAAGGGAATGATTTATCATTCTATAATAACCTTTGGTGTGAAAGCAGTTTTGTTTCTAAACCAAAACTAAAAGTTTTGACTGTAGTGCTGCAGAGATAGTTACTGTTAGATCCAAAGAAGCTCCCAAAGTGGCAGTGCTGGTGACAATGTCATAGACCTCCCTCAAACCACCCTTAAAAAACCTCCCTTAAATCTGTCAACTTCCTTGTTCCCGGTCAATCTCAAAAGCCTGTATCACCTCAAGAACACTGCTATCATATAAAATCTGCTTGTTTTTCTACCACTTTGCTCCTCTCACTGATCCCCCACAAGAGACAGCCTTGGTAATTTGATCCTTAATAACCTTTCTCTCTAACCAAGGAGAGGTTGAGTTCGGTGGTTTCACTTTGCCCTCACTTACAGTTACTAAGTATTTTGTAATACAAAAAAAACAAGATGACCAAATGACTCACACATAGGGCCATCTCTAGTCCTAATGATGTCTTCAGTCTGAAGGCCGGTCCAGAGGGCTGCCATTTACCAAACCATTGCAAAGCTTCAATGTCAGCATAACCCATGAGCTGAGAAGACTACCCTGCTGATATCCATGAATATTGTGTTGTCACCGGAAAAGCCCATCTTGAGTGAGAACGCACATGAGCAGCTTAGGGAAAGTAAATGTATCTCATTTTTATTTCTAAAAATAATAACCGAAATTTTCTTTATTTACAGTTGTTTAAAAAGAAACAGTCATAAACACATCCACATATCAATAGTAAGAACCATAACAGCACTGTGTCTGTTTCACAGATGAAGAAGCGAAGGTCCTACAAGCCAGGTTGTCTAACTCAAGGATTAAAATAATAAGCACACAGAACAGCCACCCAATGTTCTTTTCCTATTTGAAGGAAACTGAACAAGAACAAACTGCAGAGTAGATACACTATCCTTCACATTTGACCTTTAACCCTGCCACCGACACTGGATCTGACCTGAATCCTCCAGACCCTCAGGATCCCCTCAGTGCAAGGATATCTGGGTCCAGGGCAACAGAGAAGCTTAGGGGATGAAAACAGACAATCCACAAACAGCCATGGGCTCACGAAGGAGACCGCTCAGTGCTTTGTAGATAGATGGTAAATCTTGACCACGTGAACAAATACCAGTCTTTGTCAAATCAGAGCCAACAGGCCAGTCTTTGGAAAATCCCGCTCGTCCACTGTGAGCCTCAGCTGGTTTCCAACTGAGGTGATGCTCCTGGCTGGAAGAGGATGTCGCTTTATTCCAGCTCTGGTTTTTTGTTCTTCCTTCTCTTGGAGCCCCTCTCCATCCCAGCGTGCAAGGCATCTCCGAGAAATAAGCCATCTGGACAAGAAGACGGAGCACTTGTTGGTACATAGAATGATAACTGGCATTTCTAAAAACTTAATTTGATCCACAGCAGAGGTTCTCAACCTGTGGGTCGCGAGCCCTTAGGGTCAAAAATCAGTTGTTTATATTAAAATTCATAATGGAAGCAAAATTACAGTTATGAAGTAGCAACAACATAATTTTATGGTTGGGGGGTCACCACAAGATGAGGAACTGTATTAAAGGGTCGCAACCTTAGGAAAGTTGAGAACCACTGCACTAGGGGAATTATTTTATCCTGAAACCATCCTGGAAAAACTGTGCTATTATATACCTATACCATGATTAACAGAGGAGGAAATGAGATGGAGTTGCCTGTATATCTCACAGCAACAAGGCTGCTCCCTGCCTGTGTTGTCCTGATTCCTGGATCATAAAATGAACTAAGAACCCACGTTGCTCTTCCCGGTCTCAGTTAGTCTTTAGGACTCTAGGGCTCTGAACTCACATTTGCATCGTTTTCTTCTATTTTTTGCTCATGATTCTTATTTCCATAGGGAAATGAACCCTGGCTCCTTTTAGTAGCTCTTGAGGCTTAAGCAAACAGGCCACGGAGGAACTCTCCCTAAGGTCAGAGGATCACTGTGTTGCAAGGCCTGCTGCAGGTGTGAACAGCATGGGGCTCTGTGCAGCTCTGGCCTCCATAAGAATAAGGTTCACCTCGGTGTCTTCTCTGACCAGTTCTGCCTTTCAGAATCCACCCCTGAACCAAAGTACCCTGCGGTTCAGGTCTCTGCAGTCCTTCCTCACCACGGGCCTCAGGGACAGAGCTGCTGCCGTTCTGAATGTACCCCCAATCTTGACCTGAGATCACTGGGTGGGATAAAGGCAGCCTCCATGACCTAAGTGCCCCTCTCTCATCCCAAATCCAGTCCTAATGTCTGACTACCGGAGCTCGACTACTGTTTAGTCTATGACCCAGCATGCCGGTTAAGAGCAGCCAATACTGCCTTTTCTGCATGGCTTCACCATGACTGGTCTACACTCTTACCTTATACACACCAAAAAACAACCAGAGTGTTTCTGCGGTTGGGACTCTCTTTGTTGAAAGACACTCCCACCCGACATCCCCCACCTCCTCCCTCTCGCCCCTATGCCACCAAATCTCCTTTCCGGACTTCAAATTTTCACCTACTGTGACTTTCCTGTCCCTCTACACGAATGCTTGCTTATTTGATCCCTTTTTCTGCCACGACGCCAACTGCTTTTCCAGAGTCCTTTTAATACCATGTATGTATAGGTGTAAATTCACGGCCAATGACTGAGAAAACTCAATAGGGAGAGAGACACCCGCAGAGCACACGCCAAAAAGATTAAAACTCGGCTCATCATCTACCTCTTAAGTCCAAAAATAGAACTGAAAATCAACTAACAGCAGTGAGCAGCCTTTGCTGACAGTACACTCCCAACTTCCCAGTCTTGGTGCAGTACAGACATAAGCCCAGCTGAACTTAATGGACAATGAGGACTGCTGAGAAGTCAAGAACAATGGCACTGGGTTTTGATCCTACTGCATGTACTGGCTTTGTGGGAGCCTAGGCAGTTTGGATGCTCACCTAACTAGACCTGGAAGGAGGTGGGAGGTCCTTGGACTTCCCACAGGGCAGGGAACCCTCACTGCTCTTTGGGCTGATGAGGGAGGGGGACTTGATTCAGGGAGGGGAAGGGAAATGGGAGGCGGTGGCGGTGTGGAGGCACAAATCTTTAATAAATAAATAAATAAATAAATAAATAAATAAATGGCCTCCACCATAAGCCTATAGGGAGTGGCACTATTAGAAGGTATGGCCTTTTTTGGAGTAGATGTGGCTTTGTTGAAGGAAGGAGATGTATCACTGCGTGGGCTTCAGGGTCTCAGATGCTTAAGCCATGGGCAATGTGGTAGTCACTTCCTGCTGCCTGCAGATCTAGATGCAGAACTCTCATCTTCTTCTCCAGCACCAGGTCTGCCTGCATGCTGCCATGCTTCCTGCCGTGCTGACAATGGACTAAAACCTCTGAACTGTGAGTCCCAGTTAAATGTTTTCCTTTGTAAGAGTTGCCATGGTAACGATGTTTCTTCACAGCAATAAAGCCCTCAGACGGTGCTGGACGGTTTTAACTAGGTGTGTCAGGTCTCCACACGGCCTAGAATCGGATCGCCTGGGAAGGGAGTCTTAATGCGGTATTATCTAGCTCAGATGGGCCTGTGGGCAAATCTACAAGACTTTGCCTTGATTGTTGATTGACGCGTGAATACTCAGCCCACTGTGGACTGCCCATTCTGTAGGCATGTGAGCCTGAACAGCAAAAAGGGGAGAAAGCTAGCGCAGAGCAAGCAAGCATCCATGTTTTTGTCTCTCTGCTCTTGACTGTGGATATGAGGTTTGAAACTCCTACCTTACTTCCTCAAAATAATGAACTCTAACCTAAACCAATAAATGACTCTTCCCCTACATTGTGTTCTTTTTGTTTTGTTTTGTTTTTGTTTTATTTTGTTTTGTTTTTGGAGCCTATCCTGTAGTTCAGGCTTGTAGTTCAGGCTGCCCTCGAACTCACAGAGATCTGCCTGCCTCTGCCTCCCAAGTTCTGGGATTAAAGGCTTGCTCCACCACTGCCTGGCTCCTAAACTGTGTTAGTATATTTTCTCAGGGCAACAGAAGTTAAACTAGACCAAATGACATGACAGCATCGTCCTTCTTTTGCTTCCCAGCACTCCACGCCTGTTAGTCTGCAGAGATGACTTTTTCCCTTCAGCCTTTTCTCTCTCCCTTTTCCTGGGACCCTGTGTCCAAGTCCCACACCAGTTCATCAAGTCTGTAGGATTTGTAATGCCAGAAACTTTACAAGATTTCTTTTAATTCACAGTATTTTTGTTTCCTCCACTAAATTGCTTCAAACCCCTGCCTGAGCCATACGTCAAAAAGAAAAGAAAAAAACAACATAAAAGAAGATATGGCCACTGCCAGGTGAAGGAATACAGTCACATTCAGCTATGTTCATGTGGAAGGGCCCTGTTAACTTCTCCAAGACGAGGTCTGATACGAGCCTGTGTATCCTCTACCTGCTATTACTAGTGGCCGTTTCTGACTGCTGTTTTGTGACTTAATCACCTCCTTGTGACTGCCTAATTTGTCCACCTCCCCCCCCCCCCAATTTCACCTGTATCGAAATAAATCTCAGGGGTCAACTGTGAATAAGCAGGTAACTGCCACATGGACACCCATACCCTCTTAGGAATGATTCTAGGCCCCGCTTCACTGGGGAGAGGCACGTCTGCCCGTTGCTTTGCGACTTTAATCAATCAATGCTTTTGTCTGGGCAGCAGAGTTACCGTAAGTGCCAAAATCAATTCACAAGAAGGAACTAAGTCCTTCTTGAGCAATGAACAGCAGTGAATTCAGAGACTGGCAGCTCCCAAGAAGCAGAAAACAAGCAACAGTAGCGGGCTCAACTCTCAAGAGACATGGACACCACCATCTCTAAGGCTTGGGTTGCACTGTGGAAGATGGGGGGGAGATCTGCAAGATGTCATTCTCTGCAGTCTAGATGTCTCTAGAGGCCACCGCAATCATCAGCTCATGTTGACTGTAGATGCTTACATTTGGATAGGCCCTACCCACAGTCAGTCATGGAAAGGAGGTGCTAATGATGCCCCACCCTTTGCCTCTGGACTGCGGGCTAGTAATAGATTCTGGAAGGGAGGGAATCATGGTCTTCTATTGTATGATCACTGCTGAGCCCAGCAGTTAGCTCCAAACCCATGGTCATAGTCAGCCCTAGTTGAACTTGGTGGGTCAGAAGACAAAACAAATCGCCCTGAAAACGGGAGAGAAATTTGTGGGGACAAATGAAGAAGGGCGGGGGGATAGGAAGGTAGTAGGTGGCACAGGTCAGTATTCATTGCTTACACGTATGAAACTTTCAAAGAACAGATTTACTAATAAAGAAAATAAAAAGTTTAGAAGGGAATTAAGATGCATGAGCTTGGCAAATGGCTCAGCGCACCATCTATGAGCACAAGCTAGGTCACAGCATCTCCTGGCCAAGGCCATAAGGTTGAGGTCTGTTCATAGAAACTCAGCTGCCACTGTCCCTGTGCTCACTCTTGTGCTGGGCGGTAGAGAAGTACCCCTCTTCTGATAGTCCTGCTGTCCGTTCTATTCCCTCTCGTCTCAGACATGCTCACGAGTGCTTCAGCGGCGCCTACAAGTACAGTTTCTACCTGAGTGTTCAATACTTACATTTTAGTCTCAGCGACTCAGTACTTTGGATTCATTGACTGGACTTAACGATGCCTTCTAAATGGGGTGAAAATAACAGAGTTGTCAATGAGCGATGATACTGTCAAAACTATGCATACTTATAGATTAACGTGCTGGCTGCCTAAAGATAACAGTGTGAGAATGAAGCCCCAGAGAAATATCCAAATTGATACAGCCATAAAGAATAGAATTACTGCATTTTACTGAATGCAACATTAAGGGTGGCTTCATTGTCGTTGTTTTGTTTCTTTACATAAAGTTGGTTAAGACACAGTATATTAATTGGCTAGGTATATGTTTAACTTAAGAGATGTTAAATAATGGTAAAGAAAATTTCTGTCTTAAAATTAATGAACTGTGATACTAAAAGTCACACTTGGAAGCATCCGTAGATAGTGTGTCTCAATGCATCTAGAAAGATTGTTTCTAAAGCTCAGGGGAAGAGTATACTGGTTGAACAAATAAATTTTAGCAGATTCAGAAAATTTGGCACTCGGTCAAATTTTCAAAGACAGATTGCCAACTCCAAAGTCTCCATTACAGTCAGTACATATACAGTTACTCTAGTCCATGGAAGTGTGGTCTACTGGAAAGAGTCCCACACATGGAGGGTGGACAAGCTTTGGTTGGCATTTCCTCCTGGCTATGATTCTACTTCTAATAAGATGGGTGACCTTGCACACAATCCATTAAATTCTCAGCTACACTCCTCACCGGTAAAATGAGTGGGTTAAACTTTCTCATTTCCTAGCTCCCACTTTTTAATAAACCACTGGTCCTGGGTTAATCTCAATGGCCTCATGTCAAGCTAAAAATGTACACACATGCAAAATTCCCTCGAAAGGGATCTTCTGCTTCCATTTCAGCTGATTCTCTCTGTCTTTGTGAAATGAAAAAAAAAAAGAGTAATTCATTTTGCTAACAAATTCTGAGTCCTGGACTATGGCACCCATCTCTGCATGTGTGAGGACATGGACCCATCAGTCTGTCACTAGAAGGAGGGACCTTACCTCTGCTGCTCTCGACTTCCCCTCATCCTCAGAGCATCCCTTATCTGAAAAGCAATGACAGTCAGTGATCCATAGACGTCAGGAGAGGCAGCAGCATTCCAAAGTCCAGACACATGTTCTAGAACTTTAAGACCAGTGAGTCTGACCAGAGCAACATTCTGTGGTTCAACATTGCACCCAGAAAGCTTTTGGATGAAAGTTGAAGCGTGATATTAACAATAGCAGAACTATTTTCAAATTGTAGCCATGGTTTCCATTCTTTTTCCCAACAATATTCTCATGCAATCTCTGCTCATCAGACAATAAGCAAACAGAGAGAGTAGAGCATTCTCATGTCCCTTCCTCATAGTTGCTGCCCTGAACTGTACTCAGTTCTGCAACCCTAGACTCCCGTTAAAACTATTTCACCCTCCAGATTCCCTTGGCCACAGGAAATTATCTGGCAATGGATGAAGCAAATTCAAATTACCTTGTAATCCATAATCGTGCCGAACACCAGGATGAAAAAGCCCTGTAGTAAAATTCAACAAAATTATTAAGGAAAAGTTCCTGAGCGGCATCCTAGTGTTATTTTAATCCTACTCTTCTGACCCCTGAACAGTGCCTGGACATTAGAAACCCATTTCCACTGACGCAGATGGACATGCATTGGCAGAGCCTGGCATGGTGGTACAGATCTGTATTCCTAACTCTCGGGAGGCAGAGGAAGGAGGATCTCTAGTTCAAGGTCAACTATATGTATAATGAGTTCTAGACAAGCCTGAGTAGCTTAGCAAGACCCGTTTCTAAGATAAATAAAATAAAATGGGCCAGCAAGTAAGCAAATTACAGAAGGTAAATGCACTTGCCACAAAGGCTCAAGACCGGAGTTTGACCCCTAGGGTCCAAGTGGTGGGATTAGAGAAAATAACCCTGGTATGTTGAGCTCTAACTCCACATACAGGATATCCATGTGTGTGTGCACATACAAATGAACGGGGGTGGAAGAATACATACATATTTTAAATTAATGAAATAAACATTGATGGGTCTTTTTTTTTTAATCTACCTTCTTCTCTGGCAATAAGGATCAGCCTCATGAACTTGTGCACATGGTTATTGGGGGCCTATTGAATGTCCAATGATGTAGAAAGAGTTTTCAACCATACTGTATTGTTTGAATGCGAAGCATCCCCTATAGGCTCATGCATTTGAACACCTAGTCTCCACTTGCTGATGCTGTTGCGAGATAATGTGGAACTTTTGGTGTATGAGGCCTAATGTACATATGTATGGCAGGAAGTGAGAAGTCTGTAGCCAAACCAGGTTCCTGCCTGAGCTTTCTTCTTCCTCATCCACATAAAATGGCACAAGCTCTTGACATCAAGACCTAAGCCACAGCTCCCATACTACCATCCCACACCCGCTACCATGAAACTAAGAACTGAAATAAATGCCTTCTTTTCTTGAGTTTCTTGGGTCTGGCATCTTACGACAGTGACAAGAACAATTCCTAAAATGTGGATTCAATCCCATAATTTCATCTCAAGTATTGAATTGTTGAGTCGTTCTCGGGATGACAGGTATACATGACATGGAATCTGGTCATTTAAAAATCACAACCAGGGAAGCGGGGAACTAATCTTTAAAGAAATGAAACTTGTGTCCTGGCCTGTTTTGAATTGGGGTAAACATTTTGTGAATAGTCAACCATGGACTCTGAAATGGTAGAATTTTTTAGCAAAAGTAAATGAAAACTACAAAGACCTGGAAGCTCGGAGAACCTTTTCTCAGTCAGTTTTGCTACAAAGAAAACCTGATCAGGTGACAATGAAATATTAAATGTAAGTCACAGGGAACTCTAGCTTAGAAAAGAGAATTTAGCAAAACCAAAGGTGTTTTTAGCATTATCTATGAATAAAAGAGAAATATAAGTGTTCTGAAGAGGAAACACAGATAAACTATTCCTAAGGTTCAATTAAGTCACAAAGAAAAAGATGTGGGAAGGAACTGCAGTTCCATGGTAACTGCTGGTATAGCTTGTATTGGGCCTGGGTTTGGTTCCCAGCACCAGAAAAGAAAGAGGGGGACAGTGAAGGAGGGAGGTGAAGAGAAGAAAACAGGGGAGGGGGAAGGAAAGGAATAGAGAGGGGGGAGAGGGGAGGGTAGAGGGAAGAGGGGAGAGGGAAGAGGGGGGGAAAGGAAGAGAGGAGAGGAAGGGAGGGGAGAAGAGAGAAAAGGGGAGGGGTGAAAAGAAGATAGGAAAGGAGAGCAGAGAGGAAAGAGAGGAGAGGAGGGAAGAAGAGAGGAGAGGCAGGGAGGAGAGGGAAGGGAAGGGAAGGGGAGGGGAGGGGAGGGGAGGGGAGGGGATAGAAGGGGGAAGGGGAGGGAAGGGGGGAGGGGAGGGGAGTGAAGTTATTAGTTACTAATTTCCAGAGTGGGAAAATTAGCCACAGATGATGGCTCACACCTGAATCCCATCACTCAGGAGGCTGAGGCAGGAGAATCGCTACAAGTTTAAGGCAAGCCAGGCCTAAAAAGTAAGACCTCTCAAAAATAAAACAGAATGGGGATTCAGAAAGAATACTCAGCAGTTAGGAGCCCTTGTTGCTCTTGCAGAGGACTTGTGCACCCACACGGTAGCTCACAACCATTTGTAACTCCAACCCAGGGGATCTTATGCCCTCTTCTGACCTCCTTGGGCACTGTATGCACATAACATAAAGATATACATGCAGACAAAATATCCAGGTGTATAAAATAAAAAAATTAAGGAAGAAACTTTTAACTTAAGGCAATCACGATTTTTGAGTTCAAGAAAACAAAGGCTGAAGTCTGTGTTTCCTCTTTACTACCATGTAACTATTTAATAAAATGCGTAAGATACACGAGCGGCCTAAGCTGGCATCTCTTTAAAGTCTGTACCTGGTTGGCTCCTTGGGCCGTGCCTTACAAGCCAACAGGAAGGCTGTTTTGTTGGACAGTTACAACGTTTAGAGTGGAAATGAGAAACGTTCCCCAGACTGGAAATCTTTGCACTTTGCCAGCCTTCCCCTCTGCTGCAACCTCTCAAATGTGAAACCATGAGAAAAAACAGGCACGGCTGTGTGCCAGTAAAACCCTATTTACACAAACAGGCAGAAGCCTGAGTTTTCCAAGTCCTGATTAAAAGTGTAATTAAGACTATCAGCCTGCCAAATTTTCTATGACTCATAGGTAGGGAATGCAATCTGATTAAATGATAGGGTCCCTGAAAGGCAAGCTTAGAACAAGAGGGACCATCTTGTCAGAGCATGTGTGGGGGAAAATACAACGGAGATCATTCCAATCCAAATCCATATCTCGCCAGATGAAAAAAGTTGAGATCTGACAGGAAAATGGCCTTCCCAAGATCAGATAACATAGGACTATATCTAGATATAAACAGTAACTAACTTTTATTTCACAAAAAATGGCAAGAAAGAATTATAAGAATTCCTAACTGGTCAACTTCCAACATGAAGGTCCTCTCTCTGTGCTACAGAAAATGTCTATTTTGCTGAGTTCCCTGGAGAAACACAGCATTACGCCTATTTTGATCAAGGAGCAACCTTTTACATCCATGACCAAAGGACAGTCATCAATGTGAGAAAACTAGTTGTGGGCATGATAGGGAAGACTCAGGGTAAGTGAGAGAGAAAGAAGGACAGGCCCCTTCCACCAGCCTGGTCAACTAGCCCCAACACTATCGGTGGTCAAGTATATCAAATCACACCTATAACCTCAGCACATGGGAGTCTGAGACAGGCAGACAGCTACAAGTTTGAGGTCACACTGGCTACAGAGTGAGATCTTGTCTCAAAAACAATCTTTTTTTAAAAAAAGACAAGAGGAAAGGTACCAAGTGAGGTGACTCAGTGAGTGAAGACTCTTGCCACCAAGCCTGATGGCCTGAGTTCAATCTCCAGGTTCTGCAGGGTGAGGGAAAAGGAGTGACTCCTGTAAGCTGTCCTCTGACCTCCACATATGTTCTGTGGCATGCATATGGCCCCACACATACATGGACAGAGTGTGCACACAATAAATAAATAGTTATTTTAAGTGGGAAACAAGCCAATCTAGGTGGGATATGCTACGCTTAGACACCCCTGAAATATAGAAAGAACACTTGGTATCCTTTAATGGTAAATAAATCACAGCCCCCCATGCCTCGATGTCTAGCCAGAAACACAAAGCAAATTCCCCTTATTGAACTTACCTGGAAAGCATTGAGCAAGGCAAAGATTATATGAAATACCAGGTGTGTGCCTTCTAGCAAGGTTGCTAGACCAAAACCCCAGGTCAGTCCCAGCAGCGGGGTGAGGATGGCAACATTTTTGCTGATCCTGAAAACTATGGCCATATCCTGAGATTTTGAACTGCCCATCAACGGCCTCTGAGTATTGATAGCCACTGCCAGAACCACAAGGAGATTCACAGCAACAATGGCCAAGGCGGGGATGGCAAATGCATAAAGGGCTTTGGTTTTGTTCCAATTAAGCCAACAGGCATCGTCTCTGATGTAACCTTCCCGGGGCCCTGTGACGGTAATTGTAATGACAGCAATCACCAGAGGACACCCGTAGCCAACAAGAAAGCCTATGGCCATCATACGAGACTTCATTATCCGGCGGAAAACAACCAGGATTCCATAGACTATGAGCAGCGCTTTGAAGAGCATCCAGAAGAACAGGGAGAGGAAGAAGAAGTGACTGAAAAATGTCACAGCCACACACCACTTGCGGTCCTCCCGAACATATGCATTGGAGCCAATGATGAACCACACGTTCGCAGTCAGGAGGGACACTGCAATGTTCACGATGCACACGTGGCGCATGTAGGATATCTCGGTCACAACCACCCGGGACCAAACCACAGCTTCGATGACCAGGCAGAGCGCCAAGCTAAAGATGGAGACGCTGAGCCCAACGAAAGTGATATAGTTCAGAACCTTGTCCCTTACAGGCTTGGATGACATGAGAATTGAGAAAGACATCACAGTTCTGTTGCATTTACAGTGGCAATTCACGGTACGTCTGGCATCTGACACCGTTTTACATGGGCTCTCGTCCCACTGCCTTTTCTCAGAATGCCAGCCGGCACACCGGCTGCTGGCGCTCTGGGATTTATTGATCTTATCAAAGGTGAGTACGATTTCTTTCAGTTTTTCTGGCAAAACCAGTGACAAGATCAGACCATTTACGGGCTTTGGGAGATTGACATTTGGCCCATGGGCTTCTTTCAGAATGGCCCCCAACGTTGGAAAAGCTATGCCAATGGCTTGGGAGACGTTGGACGGCAGCTCACGTAGTGCTTGCCTGGGAATTTCGATCAGTACTAGGGCATCTTCTGTGTCATCGGACACCGGCATGGAGAGGTTGAAACTGTTCTCAGAGCTGTTGCGATAGATGTGGGCACCTTTCGTCTGAATGAAGAGTTCATTTACAATGCTCTCGGATTCATGGTGGATTTGGAGTTTCTTGGCAAAGGCGTTCACTGACTCCAACAAATCTGAGCTGGCATTTTTATTGGGAATGAAAGCCCAGTTTGAAATGGCAGTCTTGTTAAGGATGTGGTTGGCCATTTTTCCATAGTTCTGCAAAGGAAACAAGCCTGTTAGTGTAAAAGAGTTCATTTCTAAAACCCAAAACTTTGGCAGATCTAATTATTTCATCTCGTCTGACACTGGCCTCTTCAAATTCACTGTGTACTGTGGTTGTGCATGACGAATGCTAATGGAAGAAAATTCAAAGGATATAAACAATATTATTTTAGTATTAAAAAATAGAGATACTCTCAGCAGTTGGCCTGGCTAGTTTTATGTCAACTTGACACAAGCTAGAATCATCATCTAAAAGTAGGGAACCTCAGTTGGAAGATATGCTTCAATAGATCCAACCGTAGAACATTTTCTTAGTTAGTGATTGATGCAGGAGAGCCCAGCCCATTGTGGATGATGCCATTCCTGAGCTGGTAGTCGTGGGTTCTATAAGAAAGCAGGCTGAGCAAGCCATGAGAAGCAAACCATTAGACAGTACCCCTCCCTGGCCTCTGCATCACCTCCTGCCTCCAGATTCCTGCCCTACTTGAGTTCCTGCCTTGACTTCCTTCAAATGATGGGCTATGATATGGAAGCAGTATAAGCTAAATAAACTTTTTCCTCCCCAATTGCTTTGTGGTCACAGTGTTTCATCACAGGAATAGAAAGCCTAAGTAAGAGCGCAGTTAAGAGCATTGGCTGTTCTTGCGGATGACCCAGGATCAGTTCCCAGCATCCATATGGCAGCTCACAACCATCTGTGTCATCAGTTCCAGTTCTGGCCTCTGAATGCATCAAATACACATTGTATGCATACATACATGCAGGCAAAACACTCATACACATAAAAATAAATCTTTTGAAAAATATATATGATATATACACATATATATCATATATTATACGTGTTTATCTAAACATTATTATTGCATCTGAGGAAGATCCTCGCAGTACAGAATAAAGAACTCAAGTTCCATTAAATGTAAAAAATTGTTTTTGGAAGGAAGCATATGTGAATTCCATGATAGGTTTGAAAAATATTATATACATATCACATCCCTATATCCCTCCCTTTAATAATAAATACCAGTGCTCATGAGCACAATAGAATCCCTGAGAAGATGACCAGGTCTTGCTGGAATTGGCCTCAGCTAGGAGACTGTTTTTTCAACATCCATGAAAGCCCGGGTCCCCTTCCCAACACAGCAAAGACTAGATGGAGCGATGTTCATCTGAAATCCCAGGCGGAGGGATGTGGAGGCAGGAGAATCTGAAGTGCAAGATCAGGCTTAGCTGTAGAGGAAGTTTGAAGCTAGCCTGGGCTCCATGAGACCGTATCTCAAAACCCAAAACCAAAAGACCCATCCTAAGGGAACACGTTTGACTTTGTTTAACACACTGATACTAACTACTGTTGTAATGCGCAACTCCCTTCTAAAAATGCAGAGTCAAACAACATGATCTACTAGGGTAGACTTCATGTAGGCCATCACTATGCATTCACAGCCTAACTTTTTTATAAAGAATGTGTTAACACAGAAAGCTGAACAGAAATGTCTGCTGCTGGAAAGAACACTTGAACCTGTTAAAAAATAGCAAGATTTGATTTTTAAAGAAGTGCGTCTCGTGTTTAATGAAATTAATTTCTTGAGTACCTTCATTTTCTCGTGAGTCACATTCCCATGTTGTCCGTCCAAAGTCTGCAAGCCTGTGGAGATATTTTTTAATAACTCTACTACAAATGCGATATTTCCAGACGTAACTTTGGAGGACTTCACAGGGTCGACTATGCAGACGTAGTCCTCGGGGCAGTACTTGTGGATTCCTTGAAAGACATCCCCAATATGGTGCTGTGCCTTGCTGTCCACTAAGTTCATGGGGAAAAGGGAAGACGATGCCATGGAAAGGCTAGCTGCAGGATTGGCACCCTGTGGGGGAAAACATGAGAATCCAACATGCATTTGCTGACATGAACTAAACCACAACAATCTCTGTGGGAAAAACAGGTAGACAGGGTGGCCCTGGAAGGAGCTCGCTTGCTCAGAATAATTTAAGGCAGTCACGGGAGCCCTGTCTGCCACCAAAATTCCCAGAGAGCAGACTAGTGAACCTTTCTGGAATTTGCTTTCAGAATAATGGTTTGAACTGAAGTGTGTTGTTGTAAGTATGTATGTGTGTCCATGTGTGTGCATGCCACAGCATGGGGGATGCCCTCACCTGTATATGCACATAGAAGAGTTACCATTGGTGTCCTCCTCAATCAGCCTCTCCACTTAAGTATTTTTTAGGATTTATTTTATTTTTAATTATTTAGGATTTGTTTTACTTTTAATTATATATGCCTATATGTGTCTTGTGTGCCGGTATGTGCACGTGAGTGCAGGTGCCTGGGGAGGCCAAAAGAGGCTATGGGCTTTCGCTGGAGCTAGACTTACAGACAGCTCTAGTCCATTCAACCTGGGTGCTGGGAACCAAAGCCTGGGCTTCTGGGTTGGCAGTAGGATTTCTCAGCACCTCCGTATCTCTATCTCATGGAGCTCACTGTTTTGGCTAGACCAGCTAAACGGCAAGCACCAGGGTCCTGCCCAGCACGAGGCCTATAGGCACATGGGGCAGTTCCATAGATGCTGGGTTCTGAACTCATGTCCTTGTGTTTACCGGCACAGCAGAACTTTACCCATTGACTCATCCTCCCCAGTCCTTCAAGATTTATAACAGGACATATTCTACAGAAATGGCGGGGAGAAAGATCCGGGTGGAATGTCAAAGGAGAACTGATTGGGAAGGGTTAGCTATTCAAATGCCACATACTAAAGAATCCCAATTTTTTTAAAAAATGTGCATTGTTCCAAGTGTATGTCGTTGGCCATGTCCTGTTATTTTTTATGTATACTCCCTCAGAAAGTGACTCTGAAAAAGCTAGCATTTTTGCTCTCTTACACCTGTCACCAGAGTTACAGTATCCCCTGGGCTGGAAAGGCAACACCATCTGCAATTCCTCTATAAGGAAATACAAAAGTGTGGAGATGCGTGTCCTTCAGTGGGGTTGGAGGGAAACAGAGAGAAGTGGGTACTCGATGGAAGTATACAAGACAGATTTTTATTGTAATTGAGAGGATGCCTATATGTTTTTCTTTGGGTTCTCCTTCTTATTTAG